>NC_133898.1:70520481-70820481 GCF_964199755.1 Larus michahellis
CACCTCCCGCCACACCGGGTTGCTCAAAGCTCCATCCAGCCTGGCCTCATCATTCCCAAATGTACAAATATCAATCCTACCCTATCGGACAACATGGACAAATGTATCCCACAGGATTCTCCACAGCAGCTACAACATAAATTAAGAGATCCCATAGTCTATGGCAGAGCAAACTCCATTTGTTAAGTGAAGTACCTGATCTGGTCAAGTCTTAATTAAACATTGATGTCTTTCAGCTTGGGGGAAAAAACCCATGAAACCTCAAAATTTACACTGACAGATCCTGAGAGAAGCAGGGTGAAAAACTGAAAATAAAGTCACATGTATTTTAGAATAAGCAGATCTGATTAAATCCTGCACGCATAAGCCATGACAGAGTGGGAGGAAGTCTTCCTCCAGCTGTTTTCCCAAGTGTTTCCTTTAAGAGAGGGACCTCAAAGGATTTTGGTGGATGTTCTGAATCAAGTCGCTGACCACGTTTCCTCTCCAGCCAGTGATGTTCACTTTTTATGAATTGTTAACCATTTATAGGGCAATTGTCAAAGGAATGGTTAGTGACTCACTGCAGTCCTACACTAGTTGACTCACTACTGAAAGAGGTTGCAAACCTCGGACAGATCTGAGAAATAAACAACTGAAAGTCTCTTCCCTCCTTGCTCACCTTTACAAGCTGTGGAAGGGCTCTGCGCTTCTCCACAAAAACCTAGGACAGAGCCAACCTCTGCACAGATAGAATGAATGCTGCTCCCTACAGTGCTGGTAAGATCTATGGCAAATTTGCCAGAATAAAATCAGAAATACAGAACCTGAGGACTGGTGGGTAAAGGACCTTGTCTTATAATTTCTCTTTCATACAGTGTTACATGTGCTTTGAGTACTCATTTAGATTATTCTACTTCCAGCAATCATTTGCTGCTTTAAGACCACACACATTCATAAAAAAACTCCAGCTACTTTTTAAGAACGAAGCCAAAAGCTTAAAGCGGCATTCTCAGTGACTCCAGAAGTAACAAAATATTACACATTAGATCATAAAGGACATCAGTTCAAATAACGATGATTATGGAAAACAACAGAACTCAGATCTGCTAATGGGAATCACATCTGATGGTTTTGCTTTGCTCATACCTATGAGTAGCTTTAGCTCAATGGACTTGGACTTCTCAAGTCCAAGTATTTAGATGGCCAACAGTACATTCAGTGAATCTGCCCAACTGACGCTAGCAGAGAATCTGACCCAGTATCTCGAGGAACTTGGACTAGGTCCACCAGTTCAGCAGCGAACATTTCCATAGGCCCTATGCCATCCGCTGCACCGCCCAGCCTTCATATTCTGATTCACTTTGGAGAAGAGCTAATGCCTCTCATTGGTAAGATTAGCTGACGTGAACTGTCACGGCTCCAAAGCGGGAGGCTTGCGCCACGTGCCTCACTCTAACAAAGCAATACAAATGGCACAACGTGGATACCTTGCTTGACAGCTCCTGGGAATTGAAGTTTTCTATTTTGTTTTGCCTTTGCTGATTCATGAGCTCACGTGTCCCTCCAGAAAAGGATGAGTAAAAGTCCAGCAAGTAGTGTACTTCAGAGCACTTTCTATGCCTACAGATACATAGAATAAGTTACCAGATGACTTCTAAGAAAGACAAATACCAGGCAACCACATTCACGATGGAATAAATCTCTTTATTTTTATTCTGTGTCTATTTCTGAGCTAGCAGAGTAAGTCTTGCTTGGAATCTGCATTTTAAGCAAAAGTCTACTAACATAACTTTAACTAGACCTCTCAGGATTTTGAGATATATTTATTACAATTTTTAAAAAATATCCTGGTAAGCATTTTGGGACTAACTGGCATACTAAACCTGAGGCAAGCCAGAAATGTTTGAAGCCAGCTACAAGCCTATCATGATGATAAACAGCTCAGGGTCCAGATGTCCATATATGGCCAGACTTCCTATAAGACTGACAGTACTGTATGTGCATTGCGTATGGTTCTTGGATCAGATTCACATTCCTCGGGTATGTTTCTCTGGGAGCTTTTGATTTCCGCTTTGAGGGCTGGCTCAGACCTCCAATTGCTCTTTTAAAAAAATATCTGTGACTGAAAGTTGAAAATGTGCAAGATTCTTTCTTTAAGTACACAAACACTCCAAGTCTAGCCACTTTCCTGTAGTCTTGCCAGGTTTTCAGTATGTCTGATATCTGATCAAGTGACTTTTTGGGGGGAAGGAGGGAAAAAAGAAAGAAGGAAAAACACAAGAGAGGAATGTAGCATATCCACACCTGTACATTTTACAAGACTTCACCAAAGGAACTACACCAACTGAAGCTGATGTAGACACACACATACCGTATATAGCTGTGTAAACAAGTCTGCAAGGCCGGTGTAGTGAATTCCTAGTTTCAGCAGAAAAAATATACTATCTTAAAAGCATGTGCTGTATAAACACCTGCATGGAAGTCAAAATTAGTGCATTTTAACCATTTTATGCATCAATGCCAAGATGTACTTCTCCGGCCTATGACAAACAGTCATCGGAAAGGATAAGCTGAAGACCAGTTGGACTCTTCACCCCTTTGCATACAATACACATGCACAAACAAGGTACTCGATGAGTCACATCCAACAGCACAGAAACCAAAATGACAAAAAGGCAAATCTGATGGACTCTGATTCTCACTCGCTTTCATGGGCTGGTACGACTTGTAATTCAGTGGGCTAATGCCCGATTCACAGTACTGCAAGACCAGAATTAGTTAAGTCCAAATGCCTATTTAAGTCGTTTTTCTCAGGGCAGCAAGTGGATGGGGCTTGCTGTACTTGGCCCGCAGTGTGAGGGCTTAGAACAGATTTATCCTTTAATTTTGGATTTCCTGGCTTTCTGGTGGTTTGTTACTTTTAAACATACTTTTTCTGTCAGTGAGATTCTTAGGTTTTGTTTAATAAAATTGTTTCTCTGAAAAAACCTCTTACATGGAAAGTTATAAAACATGTCTAGAGACTCTCTCTCTCTGATGTTCTCCTACCATATTTAGGCATTTAAAAAAGGCATTCTGTTTACCTGGTTACATTTGCATTTTGGTATGCATGTCATACATAGTTTGGTACACATTACTTACCCAGCACTGAGGCCATTGGAGTCCTTCAAGTAAATACAGATTTCAGGAGGCCTCATGGGTTTGGGAACATATATTATTTACCATAACTGTTCCTCTGGGATTTTTTTTTTCTTTCAGAGCCAATCCCCTTTCTTTTAATGGAGAATTTCAAGAAGAAATGACATCCAAATGACTTTACCAGCCAAAGTACAGTGCTGGCAGAATATAAATAACAGTTTTACAGTACAGCACATCCTACTGGGGCTTTACATGAAAACGCTTCTTTTTCCCTCAATACAGCATGCATATTGCTGTGTGATAGCATGGAGGTATGCCTACATATGGAGGGATGGAAAGAAGAGGGGGGGTATGTCAGTGGGAGAAAGTCTACATGCAAAAGATGGTATCTTTTAAGATATCCATCAGATTTCAGTTAGCCTAGTAAGATGCATTAAGCCGGTCTCTCTCATTAAACACTAACATACTTCTACAGGTCAAAAGCCACAACACTGGCATTCCTTGCACTAAAGCAGAGGTCAAACAACATGACATCACTGAATATTCAAATGATACATGGGGAGGTGGGGGAAGAATCATCCTCCTGGTTAAAAAAAAAAAAAAAAAAAGGAAGGAGAACCAAAACAGTTATCTGCAATGATCTAATACAAGCCACAATGCTTAGGTCTTGGGTTCAGTCAAATACAAACCACAACATTTAGATTTCGGCAGAGTGCGGTGGCATGTTGGTCTCTTCTTCTTGTAATCCTGGGGTGGACCATCGGCGAGGCTGGGAGGCAGGGATGTGCGAGGAACATGTTGCTCAGAAATGACAGCTGCACACACAGGCAGTGGGAAAATAATAGCCACTTCTTCCACGCTTCAGACTCTGTCCGCTGTGCCAAATATTTCAGAGTAAATAGGCACTCTCTCTATTCATAGAGAGCATCTATTAGGGAAGGAACACATTACAAATATTCAGTATGATTCAGTGGTACACAGTGTCAATTTATACCCGGTAGCGTAATTAATACCTTTTTTTTTGGTGGTACCGAAGCGCCGGGACCGTTCGCCACCGGGCACCCGGGGCCGCGGGCCCCGCCACCCCGCCGGTCGCCCCCGGGGAGCTCGGTGGGCTCGGGCCACCCCCGAACCCCGCCGCCTCCCGTCCCCTCCGCCGGCGGGAGGGGATCGGGGCGAACCGAGGACGGGACATCACGGATTCCCCCGGCCGCCCCTGGCAACGGCCCCGCCGCCCCCTCCCTCGCCCCGTCCCGCCGCCCGCCTCGACATAACGCGCTGCCGGGGAAGCGGGGGGACACACACACACGCGGACACGGCCGAGAGCCGCTGGCAGCGGCGGTGACTCACATTCAAAAAACATCGGGATGAAAAATAAAAAGACCTGAAGGAAAGGGGCGGGGGGGGGGGATGTTGCGGGGGGGGGGGGTGCTGCAGACGGAGGAATGCTGGAGTCAGGGGTCAGGGCCGCTCCGGGGCGGCGGCGGCGGCGCGGGGCGGGGCGGGCGGCGCGGCGCGGCGCGCAGGAATGCGCGGAATGTCGCTGTTTGTCCGCGGCCCCATTCAGCCCATTGGCGCGGCCGCCCCGCCGCCGCCTTATAAAGGGGCGGCCGGCCCGGAGCTCGGCAGTCGCACAGCCACTCTCCCGCCGGAGTCGGAAGGAGCAGAGCTGAGGAGAGCAGAGCAGACACCCGCCCGCCGGCCCAGCGCCCACCGCGACAGGCCCGTCCCCGCAGCGCCGCTGAGGAGAAATCGCCCGGCGGGAAACTCTCCTCCTTACCTCAGCTCACCTCGCCTTAGCTCGCCGCCCCTCTGCCGGGCAGCCCGACGCCGCGCCGCCCACAAGCCGACGACCGCAGCGGGATGGCCCCCGTCAGCTTCGCCGTAGCCCTTCTCCTCGCCCTCCTCAGCTCGGTAAGTGCCGCCGCCCGCCTCGCCGCCACCGCTGCCCCCGGCCGGCGCGGTGCCGGCGGCGGCCCTGACGCTCTCTCCGTTTCTCTCTCTCTCCTTCCCTTCCTCCCTCTCTCTCTCTCTCCCCTCCGCCGCCGCTCGCAGGAGGCGCAGGGCCAGGAGTGCAGCGGGCAGTGCCAGTGCGGAGCGGGGCCCGGCCCCACCTGCCCCGCCGGCGTCTCCCTGGTGCTCGACGGCTGCGGCTGCTGCCGCGTCTGCGCCAAGCAGCTGGGCGAGCTCTGCACCGAGCGCGACCCCTGCGACCATCACAAGGGCCTCTTCTGCGACTTCGGCTCCCCCGCCAACCGCAGGATCGGCGTCTGCACCGGTGAGTGGGCTGCCGCCAGCCTTGGGGCGGGGGGACGGTGGGGGGACAAGGGACGGGGTCCTCGCCGGGATGGGGAAGGGGGAAGCCGGGGCTGCGTCCGGGTCCCGCTGCGCCTCCCGCCTCACCCTCCGCCTCCTGCCCCCTCGCAGCTCGGGACGGCGCCCCGTGTGTCTTCGGCGGCATGGTGTACCGGAGCGGCGAGTCCTTCCAGAGCAGCTGCAAGTACCAGTGCACCTGCCTGGACGGGGCGGTGGGCTGCGTGCCCCTCTGCAGCATGGACGTCCGCCTGCCCAGCCCCGACTGCCCCTACCCGCGCCGGGTGAAGCTGCCCGGAAAGTGCTGCGAGGAGTGGGTCTGTGACGAGGCCAAAGAGCAGACCGCCGTGGGACCTGCTCTCGCGGGTGAGTGGGGTCCCACCGCGGGTGGCAGTCACTCCTGCATGGAGGTTGAAGGCAGTGGGATGGGTTGATGCAGGGCACCCCGGCAGTTGTAGCGCAGCAGTTAGTGGGGTCACCCCACAGATAAGTGTGGCTGCCTGAATTTCTAAGGAAAGGGAAGAGAGCCTCTAGCAGGGCGCGAGAGCAGGCAGTGGTCTCATCCTGGTTATCTGTCCCTTGCAGCTTATAGACTGGAAGATACGTACGGTCCAGATCCAACAATGATGCGTGCCAACTGCCTGGTGCAGACCACCGAATGGAGTGCATGCTCCAAGACTTGTGGCATGGGCATCTCGACCAGGGTCACCAATGACAATGCCTTCTGCAGACTGGAGAAACAGAGTAGACTGTGCATGGTCAGACCTTGCGAAGCAGACCTGGAGGAGAACATCAAGGTAAATAGTCTCATCTTTATGTGTGATCTGTTAGGATGCTTCCATCCACTAGCAAAAACCGTCTTATCAAAAAATGTGCAGTTCTGACAGGCAGTTAGTTTCAAATGGGTTACCTTCAAATTTCAGGTTTGTCCCAGTGGTGAATAGTTTATAATTAAATGCTCTTAATTTTCTGTCATGCTGCATTATGGCACTATGTAAGACACTCTTGGTTAATGAAAATATAATAACGATTAGCCTGTCTGCTTACCCTTAGCTTGCAAGCTTCATGCTATGTGAAAGCCTACCTTCTAAACATGTTCTGTTCGCTTATATCCTAACAGAAAGGCAAAAAGTGCATTCGCACCCCCAAAATCTCCAAGCCCATCAAGTTTGAACTGTCTGGCTGCACCAGCGTGAAGACCTACAGAGCTAAGTTCTGTGGTGTCTGCACTGACGGGCGCTGCTGCACACCCCACAGAACAGCCACCCTCCCCGTGGAGTTCAAGTGCCCTGATGGGGAGATCATGAAAAGGAAAATGATGTTCATCAAGACCTGCGCGTGCCACTACAACTGCCCTGGAGACAATGACATCTTTGAGTCTCTGTACTACAGAAAGATGTATGGAGACATGGCATAAAAGCCAGAAGGAGACGCTAACTAGATTCTCAACTTGAACTGATTTGCATCTCATTTTGTAAACATGATTCAATAGCACAAGGTATTTAAATCAGTTTTTTTTTAATTTCAACAAACTGCTCCATGTGACTTAAGACAATTTTTCTACTGACCCCAAGTGGTGGTTTGAAGAAGAAGGTAAAACGGACAGTGGGACCACAGCAAGACGCAGCTTCAGAACATGGTGTTCATGAGGTGGTGTGAAGGGGTTAAGGGAAATAGGCAGCAAAAGCAGATTCAAGCAAATGTTCCCTTAACGTGGTACAGCGTGCTTCGTCTAGGAGTGCAATTGTGAAGGAGACCGTTAGCGTGTTTGCTGGCGCTGGTTTAGTGACAGCAACAGCTGGAATGCAAAGCCTCGCCCAGCAAAGCGCTAAGTAGAAGGTGTTCTGTTAGTCAGGACGGTAATGTTTCAGCTCTGACACTCTGATTCATATGGCTTGGTCAACAAGAATCAGAATCATGTCTATTAGACTGGACAGCTTGTGGCAGTTAATTTACCTGTAACAAGCTACTTTTTATTAATATTGTAAATACTGTGTGTATATATATTTGTACAGTTATCTAAATTAATTTAAAGTTTTGTGCCTTTTGTTTAATGCTTTGAAATTTCAATGATAGCCTTCTGTTTTGGAACAAGATAGGTAGGATTTAAAGCTTGTCTGACAATGCATTCAAAGCATGAAATAGATGCTCCAGTGGAAATTGTTCAGATAGGGCCAAATGGTGAGTTGAGATCAAGATGAAGAGTATTAGAGATAAGGTGCCAGTATCTTTACAAAGCAGTCATCTGGCAAAGTACATTTACTTCCACTTTATTGGACAAGTGGCTTTAAGAAAAATGGCTCTTCTGTAGACCATCAGTGTTTCCACTCGAGCATTTGTTTCTTTCTTTGACTATGGCTCTTTTTGGACAGTTTATTTGTTGAGAAGTGTGACCAAAAGTTACATGTTTGCACCTTTTTAGTTGAAAATAAAGTATTTATATTTTTTATATAAATGGCTTGGTATTTCATTTACCTTTAGTTTTCACTTTATATATTCCTAAAAGGGCTTGTCTTTGTACTACGTGAGAATTGAGTAATGCGTGATGGGTTTTTTTGTCCAGAAGCATGTACACTCTTGAATAAGCGAATGATTTATGGTTACTTATTCTGTTACTAGTGAACCAACAATGGTTTGTTACGCTTGTGAATTTAGACTGGAAGGCAGGGCCAGGCTTGCTTTGCCAAGCCTGGTATTGCATTAGAAAGTGCAGCAGGTTCCTCATGCATCATATATGGTGACTTTAAAATGAGCCAGCTGGTCACCATAGTATTCAACTCCTGCTATAATACTCCACGCAACATACTTTAATTTCATGGAAATGTTCCACTGGTTAAAAATTCTTTTCAGCTAAGGCAAGGAAAAAGGTTTTTAAAGTACCTACATTAAAGTGGTTCCTGACTCTTAAGAGTCAAATCCAGAAGCCTAAAAGGTAGTAAAATTCTTGGTGAAGAGCTAATGAATTATATCATAAAAATCACAGAATAATACAGGTTGGAAGGGGCCTCTTAAGATCTTCATGCAGAGTAGGGCTAACTTCGATGTGTTTTTACTTGAATTAAGACCTTAGTATGGCATGGTAGACAGAGCACTGAACTCGGATGGCAAATACCTGGGTTATCTTCCTAGTTGATGGGGGGGGGGGGTGGCAAATCAATTTATGTGACAGTTCTGTTGGTGAAGTGTCCGTTGTTTCAAACTCTTGCAGACCTGGAGATGAGAAGCGTTGTAAGGGCTACGCATTTTGATAGTGGTCCAAATGTTCTTCTCAGATAAGCAAAAAAGCAGTATAAGGACAGTTGTAAGTTACTTCCCTCATCCCCCTAAAGCTAAAAGGAAAGCTTCAGTCCTGTGCTAGGTCCTACGTTAATAACAGATTTTTTTTTTTTGTCCCTTTATTAAGATGAGGGGATTCTCTGAATTTAAAATTAACCTTTGCACTAGAAGCATTAGTTCTTGTTTTCAGAAAAAACACATACTCTCCAACAAGAATCCTTTTCAGGCGAACAAGTTCAATCTGGAATTTCCTGGTGGTGAAAGAGTGTTAGCTTACAAAAATGTCCATCCTTCCTGAGCACCTTCCAATCCCAGTGATTTCAGCTAGCATTAGCAGCAAATCAGTGTAACACCAGCTTTGACTAATGATGGCCAACAGAGCCCCAAACTAATGGGAAGTCAACGGGAGTCTTGCCAGTGGCCTCACCAGGCTTTGCACAAGGCCATAGAAGCATTTCCCCTTCCTCTAAAAAATACGAGGAATTCTCCTGGCATGAGGAAGTGGCTTTTTGTGTCCCATATGAAATAGTTTTGGGTAGCCTCTGGCTCTTACACTCCCTGAGACTCTCCAGCATTTTTTCTCTATTTTTTTTCTTTTTTTTTCAGGTTATGAATATGATGCAGCCGTTCAGTTCACCCTGGAAACACTTCAAACGCTCATACAACCACAAGGCCTGGTTGTCCGACCGCTGCTGTGGCTCCACCCCCAAATAACAAGAGAACTGTCATTTGTAGTTCCAGCAAGGACAGGACATACGTGGACTTCATTCATAGATATCACTATAGAAGCTCTTGGGATCAGAAGAAAGAAGCACAATATACCCAGCAGGTTGGGATTAGCGCCCTTAAGAGATGGGGTGTTTATGATGCTGCTCAAGCCCGTTCATTAACAACCCTGCCCTGCCTTCTTTTACAAATTGATATCAGATGTTATAATTAATGGCCATTCCTTATAATATTGACCTCGTGAGCCTCATGAATGGTTCATGAGAGTCACTCAGGTTCTGGTCCCAGTCCTCTGCGGTGTGGGCTGTATCTCAGACCCCTGAGCTGCACAGCGCCGTGGCCACCCCCCAGCACCCTCCACCAGCTGTGCCTGGAACAGGAGGCTGCAGCCAGGGCTGCAGAGAGCGGCAGCAGGGCTCTAGTTTAGGAAGGGCCACCTGTAATTAGACACCCACAAAGGGGCTCCCCCAAAACAGCTCAGGACCCCGACACATCCTGTGCCTGGTAATGCAATGATGCAGCTGCTTTGCCCGCCGCATGACAAATCATCACACTGCTTTCAGGCCAGGAGAAAAGGATGGCAGAGGTCTTCTCTCAGAATATTTGGATTGCGGTTTGCTGTTGCCACTGCAAATTAAAATAAGGAAGTACGCCGCATGTGCAAGGCTATTTAGCAAGTTGTTGCTCTCCCCTGAGCATATCAAGGATCATAAACCTCAGCTATCGCTGCATTATAATGATTTGCATTCCTTTTTTTTCCAGGAACACATGTAGCCTTCTGACAGAATCATGCATTTTACACCATTTCGCAAGTGTTAGACCTCTGAAGGTAAAGAAATTGAAATACTTTGTTGCAAGGTCTCCTAGAGGTGCAGGTAGATGTCATACTGTTTGTAAGCAGTCAGTCATTTCAAAGGTATCCTGGGCAAAAGGAGCCCTTGTGTGGAATTTGTGGCATCTTAAATGGTGGTTAAAATGTGGAACCTTTCAACCGCAAAGATATTTTCTGATTTCATTGTTTGGGCTGAAGATGCATAGATGCAAGAGGAAAAACTCGAGTTCAAAAGTCCAAAGTCACTTACATGAGAGAAAACATTGGATCACTTTCTTTCCAAAACACCTTGTTTTGGAAGTTTGCTTTTGGATGTTTGAATCCTCATAAAATTCTATCGTGCAGGTTTTCTACCGCACTTTTAAAACATTTTATTCACATATGAAAGTATATTCATTCAAATTACTAGCTCCTTAAAATGGATCACCAGCAATACTAATAATACAGTTGGGAAGGGACCACTGTAAAGCCAATACTCATTTAATAAATGATACTCGATTAATCATTAAACAGGCATTCAAGGTGGCTGAAGACCAGAGTACCAAATAATTTGTGAAATAACTGTAAGCCATCATATTTCAGATTTTTGTACCGTAACACTTTTGTACGGATTTGCAGCTTAGCTTTCTAACACAATACAGATGTGAACAACAGACACGATTATAGCCCTTTCATATGAAATAAGCTCTACTCTCCAGATGGAAATTTGTCAGATTCCTCAGAGCTAAGAAACATCCAAAAGACACTAGTTAAGAAACTCTTCAAGAATGAGCCACTTTTAATGATCCGTAACCACACAGGAACAAATAAGTCTTTGAACAGTATCCAGTTGTTTGTCTCACAAAGACGGGGACTCAGCTGAGAAAACTGACTTTTGGACACCACTAGAAATAGCATGCTCTAACTAGATCATTTGTATTTTTTTGCATGTAGCATAGCTTTTTCAGACATCACACTTGAAGAAAGCACTTGTACCATTACACTGAAAAGAACATTAAGAGTAAGAAGGAACAGTAATATTCTTACCTAAACATATAATAATTCAACCATTCTGACTTCGCATCCTACCACCAAAAACCTAAGTTCTTTAAAAACAGTGCTTAAATGTGGCTTTAACTGATGTTATACTATGCCTACATATGGAAGTAGTTAGCGAGGAGAAGTTGGGATGAAATACCAGTGTAAGGCTTTGCCCAAAACCCAAGAAGAATCCGAGAGAGGAAGTAGCTCAGTTAACTTATTTTTCCTCTCATTTTCCACTTTTTTTCCTCCCTGCAGTTCCTTTGATTCATGCCCATAAATGGACATACCAAAAGCCACCACATTCTCACAGTGTTTTTCAGCCTGCCTGGAACCAGGAAATACCAAGAATTTCTTCAAGGAACCTGTTCCCAAACTGTACTAAAGCCTTCAACGCGTTTAGCGTTTGAACAGAGTTTAGAAGCATGACTAAGGTCCCACCTCCACTGCACGACCCGGCGCTGCTCCTGCGTCGGAGGACAACTGCTCGCAGTCATTGCTGCTAGCCCTGGCCTTTTCGGCTGCGCCGCGGTCCGAGCCCACACCCGCAGAGCAGCGAATATGGGACGATTCCGAAAAGTCCCCCCCAGAAACCTCCCAACTGCGTATTGTGGCAGCATTCCTCAGCTCCTGCCTGGTATTGGGGCGGTGCCAAATGCAGGAGTATTTACGTTTGCTTAATGGTAAGTAAATCCAACCCTAATAGTAGTATAACAGTGTTTATGCTGTGAGGAACAAAGCATTTTACAGCTTCACGAGCAGGACCAAAAGGTTGCCAACGCGGTACTGCAGTGTAAACACAATCCAGCGGTGCCTCCATTCATTACTCAGCCCCATTAATTGGGCCACTGAAAGAAACGCACAATCCAAAGAAATGTTTGTTGTTTTAAATTAGTCCTATTAAAAGCAGGTATTTAACAGCTTTCAGCAGCTATGAAATATGTTTTCCTGCTCCTGAGCTAAATGCTAAGAACCAGCTTTTCAGCCGGTTTTCAGGACTTAGGTCAGCCTGGCTAATTGATATAGCGGCAGTCACATGGGTTTAGACCACCTGTAGCCCCAAGTCCTGAGCCTGGACGAAGTTAGAGGAACTGCATGGGGCTGTCTGCCTGGGGGGGCTCCCAAGAGGGCACAGGCTGGCTCCTGTGGCATTTGCCTGGCAATAAGCACTCGCAGGAGAAAGTATTGCACAAGAAAGTATTCTGTAAACAGCTAAAACCACCTACTAGGGCAGTGATAAGCCAGAGTACGTGGTAAATGAATGTGATGGACAAGGACTCAAAATAGATCTGAAATACTGTTCAAGCTTTAGAAATGTAACGTATAGGAAGGTAATAGATCTAACCTTTATACACTGTGATACAGTATGGTGTTAATTATGCTTTCTTAATGACATATTTCTTAAATCATGCAATGAAAAAAAAAAAGGTCTTTATTCTTAACTAAAGAAGACATTTGATGTCTCCTGATGAGAAATCACCTTTATCACGGACTTTGAGATTTAGCACACCACCATGCTCTGAAGGAGCTTACTTTGCCCTAACTCTCAGGCTTTGGCTACACCATATGCACAGAGCCATTCACTGGTCCAAGAACAGGTACGGGCCCAGCTGATGTCTGCAACGGTGCTTTGCTATCACACAGCTGCAACCCCAGGTGGAGAGCCTGGCAGGAGGAGAGGATGGGTAAAACAAGAGAAAACAGACCAGATGAACACATAACCATCCCTCTGGGGTTCAGCTTCACAGCCAACAAGAGCAAGACAGAAAGACAGCACTATGCAAAATTTGTACCTTCTTATCTGTCAATCAAGAGCAAGAGACAAATGCATATTTGATGAAAAGCATGAGAATAGCTGTGACCCACTACATGCTGTAAAGCCAGAGAGTAAAAGAATGGGTTGTGCTGAGAAAATGAAGGCGGTCAGCTCATCTTATCTTGGGAGCTGCCAGCTCTCAATGGGTTTTCCCATCAGCAGCGTAGTTGTAGTTACCCATCTAAGGGAATCTGTTCAACTGAGGTTTTTCTTCTGCGTGTGACTCCACAGATTTTTATAAAATGGCATAGGAATTAAATGTTTCTTTCCTTACAGTGATCCTTCCAGCCACAGCTCCATAGCAAATATGTAGCCACTTTGGAAAACACTACATAGACATACTACAGAACAGGCCCCAGTGATCCTGAATGGATCCCAGCATTGCAAATGGCAAGGAGAAGCCACCTGGGATCAGCATTGTAAGGAAAGGCAACATTTGGCTTTCCTTGCTGTGTTATAGGCTCAGCATTGCTGCTCGTCCTTATGTTCCATAATAAACAGCACTGTAGAAGGGCCGTTTTATTTTACAGATATTTGAGTAGATACCCAACAAAATGCTGCTGGAGGAGAATTGTCGATGTTACCCACCTTTTTCACTTAACAGCCAGAGTACCTGACTCTTAGAGCTAGTCAACGTGGGATACATCTAGCACAAGGGTGTCCTGTGAAGTCTAACCATCCACACGCATGCACACACATCCCCATTGTAGCTTTCTGTGTCATGTGGTTATCCTCAGGAGGATGCAGTTATAATATAAAAGTGTTGTCTTATACAATATCAGCCTGGAGAAGAGAAGGCTCCGAGGAGACCTTATAGCGGCCTTCCAGTGCCTAGAGGGGGCCTACAGGAAAGATGGGGAGGGACTCTTTATCAGGGAGTGTAATGATAGGACACGGGGTAACGGCCTCAAACTGAAAGAGGGGAGATTTAGATTGGATATCAGGAGGAAATTCTTTACTGTGAGGGTGGTGAGGCACCGGAACAGGTTGTCGAGGGAGGCTGTGGATGCCCCATCCCTGGAAGTGTTCAAGGCCAGGCTGGATGGGGCTTTGAGCAACCTGGTCTAGTGGGAGGTGTCCCTGTCAATGGCAGGGGGGTTGGAACTGGATGATCTTTAAGGTCCCTTCCAACCTGAACCATTCTGTGATTCTGTAATATTCCACTCTACAAATGTGAGTATGCTCATCTTTTACCCTTTGGAAAACTGTGTACAACTGGGCTTTTTAGTTCTGGCTTTTCTGACTTCTGCAAGTATATAATGATCATGGCAAAGCTTGCAAGTTCGGCCAGCCTTTAGTGTGCAAGGACTCTCTGGGTAAAAGCTTTGTTTCTGTATGAAGAATTAACAGATTTTCTACACGCAGAAATCAAGCAAGACTCTTCTATCCTTAAGAGTGCTTTAATTTCATACAGTTGAAAAGCAAATTAGAGACTATTTATGTAATGTTTTCTTTGGCTCCTGCATGGCATTCTCCACAGACCTTATCACAAAACAATTTAGAAACAATACGTGCACTTGCTAGCAACCACACACAGACATATATGATGGCCCCCTCAACAAAAATCAGAGCCAAATAAGCAACTGTAATGCTGGCTGATAAAATCTTCTTGTGCTGTGTGGTGAGTGCTGATTGTGAGAGGCAACAGGTTCTTGTTCCAAATAGTTGACAGTTTTGCCTAAGATCTCTCTAAGATTATTTATTAGACTTCATTAAACCAGTCTTTGATTATTTTTTTTTTTTGGTCTGTATATTGACACCAGAACAACTTGTGGGCTAGTAGGGTTGCTCAGAAACTGCCTGTCCTTTAGTCAGAAAATAAAAAAATTGTGCACTGGCACCTGTATTTTGTCTGACTGCTTCTCCAAAGCAAGGATGAGGAAAAAGTTGGCCTGACGTTTTATTTCAGGAGTACATTTCGATAAAAATTGCTTTCTTAATGAGCCAAATTTGGAGCATATAATTTGTTAGATGATGCTGCTAAGAGGTGGTGTAGAAGTACAGCAATATATTCTAATATTTATCTTAGCTAGCACTTAACACACCACCTCAACCAGTATCAGACTAACAGCTCCTGAAGCAGCAAGAAGCCCCCGTGCTGGGTACTACATAGCCCCCCCGGGGTCTTAGCTGGCCCAGGGCTCTGCTGCCGGGGGCTACAGGGCTTGGAGCCGGGTCCCCGGGATGAGACCGGGCTCTTTCTCTGCATCACACTGACACCGTGTGGCTGCGCTGCGGCAGCAGCAGTAGCCTTGTGCTTCAGGTACACACTTTGCCTCTTTATAAATGAAGGTGAAGAAGTTCATGATGCTCTTTTCGGGGGTAGGCATTTCATTACTCACTCGAAACAGCTCTTGCTATTTTGTTAAGAAGGACGGTGTGAGCTAAGCATAGGCTAGTTTGAAATGTAGGGAGTCCTATTTTCTCATGAAGTATTAAAGTAATAGCTACGGAGGACTGTCTGAGCACCATGCGTTACTTAGACACGCATTTATACACTCTGCAAATCATTGTGACCTATATTAAAGATGCAGAAAATAAAAAATCCAAGCGTGCAGTTGTGAGTCCTCTGGAACCAGCTGTAGGGTGAGGTCTCACTGATCCCCTTTCTCTCGTGCTTTTGGCTGTTGACATGTTTTGAACTGGCGACAAGCAGCAGAACAGACCTTGCAGACCTTCCATGGGCATCCTCCAACTTCCCAATGGCACCCATGCTGGAGGAACGGGTCACAATAATTGTCACCGTCAGGTACCTGGAAAAATCATACAAAAGAGAGGTTTATTTATTAAAGGCAACAATAAAGAAGAGTATATTTTAAATGTCTTGCTTTTTATCTTGCATGCTGCTTAAAAACTACCCAGCCCTCCAAGGTCCAAGTTTTCGGATAAGAAGAGCTTACTTCTCCTCCTTAGGCATGTACAGATTCACACGTAGGCATCGGGGTTCTGTCAGAAATCCATGAAATTAAGTTATGTGATTGATTGCACCTCTTTTTCCAGTTGACTAATTATGTTACAATAAGCCTTTAAGTTAAATTGTTGAAAGGGAAACTCATTTCCCTCCTTACTTCTTCAACATGCACAGACAATGAGTCGTGTCCGTTTTGTGTAGGTTTGGTCGGATGAATAGGACTTGGAGTCTGATGCTCTGGATCCAACTCAAAACAACTGTAAAAAACCTGTGCGCTAGCTCCTTACTTGAGACCCATTTCTGTGAAATGGGTTTGGACCTACAGATGGGCAAGAGGGCCACTGTGCCTTCACCTCTGGACCTGCTGCGCCTTCACCTCTGGACCTGCTGCAGCTGCCCTCCCAACCAGAGTGCAGAGCAGAGTCTGGTACACAGACACCCACATTACTTAGACTCAAAAAAGTAGTAAGACATGCTGGGTGTTTGTTATGTGCATATAATTCCTTCATAAACAAACACTTATGAAGTTTTTCTACAACTTGTTTGAATGACACCTTTATTCAGTATTAGCGGTGATGGGCTGGCCGTTCTTAGTCACTCAGAACCGGAGATTTGCTTTCATTACTTAGCTCCTTAGCAGTGCTGTGCACTTCATCTTCTGCATGAGCAGGCAAAGGGGCTTCTTAGAGATACATTTCCTCAACATCATCTTTCCCAGGTGAACAACTTTTAACAAGGGGTCTTCACAGAACTTCAGACCTTTGCCACTGACTTCTTAACTAACCTGGCTGTAAATGCTCAGCAAGCCTCAGACCAGGCGCAGGACCCGGGGGCCTTAAGATATCAGTACCACTGGGTCAGGCAAGGGGCAGAAAGAACTCTTCACTCTCCCAGTGCCAACCTCCTTCTTGGAAAGGCTTGTGGACAGCCCAGCTTTGTGCTTACTATCAGCCTGGTCCTAACTGACCAAATTCTTCAGCTTCTGAATCTCCCCCAAGAGTTATGTCCCCTAGCTACCTATGCACAAGTAACGCTCTCAAGTTGCTGGCTTGAGAATCCAGGTTAGGCAAACACCTCCTTACATAGTTTGCTTTACACAGAAATCCCTCTACACCCTTGTTTTCACGTTAAAGGTGGTGGCTCAGCCAAGCAGGTCTAAGAACATATTCAGGTTAATTCCTCTGCTGGGCAGTATATTGCCCTAATAAGTATTTTCTGTTGTGATTCAGCCTTAACACTGCTGTTCCAGCTGTTTTCAGGAGGGCTTTGAAATTCTTATCATCCACACACTCCAACAAAACCATCACCTATATCAAGTGCCATCTCTTACACCACCAAAATCTACGTGTCTGAGAAAACCATCTTCCAAAGAGAGGGCTAAAATCAATGTATGTTCTGTTTTTAAAGATGGGGCTTTAGGAAGGTGTTTGCTATCTACCAAGTCCCCAAAATTTATCTTCTTATTACTAGTGGAAAATATTTCCTTTTTACATATTTATTCAAGTCTTTTGGGCCAAAACAGCTTTCTGGTTAATTGTTTTTTCTCTTTTTTAAGAAGTCATGTGATATTTTTCCCAACTAATAGATCCATTCCCTCCAATTCCCAAAGCACTGCCCCTCTTTGGATGCCCTTTCAGTAATGGAACAGTTGCAGCCTTCCTGAAATATCTAGAGCCCCGTGATTTTTGTGGACTCTGATATTAAGCTTCACATGACATTTTCTTGTAGGTAGGACTTTTTCTTGTAATACTTTTGATTCACCATCATGCCTTTGATGCCAAAAAACGTCCATCTTTCATAAGCTTTTTTTTGGCATGGTTGACGTTTCGGCAAAATTGCCATTGCGAAGGATTCATTCTAGATGTTGCAGGAATCTCCACGCTTTCTGTATTCAAGGGGCTACGTGTCAAGAATGTTGAACACAACTTCCATCAGGTACTGAATCTGAATGGTTGTCACCTACTCTTTTTGCAGAGCTGCAGCTACCTAGGCCCTCAGATGACAAAGCTATGGAGTCTGCAAGTCGTTTTAGCAGACCCTCCTGATAAGGACTTGGATCGAGCTGGTGGGTATGGCTAACAATTGGTGCCTTCCTCCTGAAGGTGTTTTCTGATCTTCCTGAGTTTGTGTGCTTTGCCCTTTATACATACATAGAAGTGTCCAGTAAAGCTAAAACTCTTCTCCGTGTGAACAGCATATTAGTCCCAGTCCGGTCCTCTGGATCCTGAGGTCTGCAGCTAAATTTGTTGACTTAATCAAAATACATTCTTTACCACTCAATCCGTTAGCTAACTTTCCTCCGAAGTCATCCGGCTTCATTGTCATAACACCACCCCATGTCTCCTGTTTGAATCAGGCTATTTTGTCTGCAACATGTTCTGATCTTGCAGTACATGGGGGCAAGTGGTCTGGGGTCATGCTTTAGCTGATTTTGAGGTTTTTGGGGGCTTTTTTTTCACAGAAAGCTATGGACA
This sequence comes from Larus michahellis, assembly GCF_964199755.1. Lineage (NCBI taxonomy): Eukaryota > Metazoa > Chordata > Aves > Charadriiformes > Laridae > Larus > Larus michahellis. Next base: position 70,538,970 of record NC_133898.1, read on the forward strand.
CCCTGGTTTATATTATGCAAGCTCCAAGATGACATCCATTTCTGCAAGATATCCCAAGAACTATTATTCCCCCCGGTGGTGAAGTGGTTGATAGAGAGTCACACTGCATTTCTACTCTGTTGAAGCCAGCAGTGGGAGTTAGCAATGCACATTTTATGTGATTTTAGCTCATTTGTATGAGGAAAGAGAAGCGTTAACATCTGCAGTGTAATTAGTTCCACTGGCATGTCTGATACACAGGATATACAACAATTCATATGAAAAAACCTTCCCCGGCCATAGGAAGTCAGAGCATAACCTTCTTCTGCAGAATTTTCTTGATTCTTTGCACACCGATAATTCAGTCTTCCCAATGCTCTCATCTCTAAAAATTGTAGTAGAATTGTTAGTTAATTACAAGAATGTGAATTATTTCATAAAAACCTAGGAAAGCCCATTATTTTCCACATGGTTTGTCTGGATTTCTACTGTCCCAGGGCCATATTTCCTCAGGAAATGTATGCTGAGCAAAACAGATCTTTTCCCAGCTATCTCAGATCACACCAGAAGAGGGCCAGGTATCACCAGCAAATGCAGCTGCGTTCACTATTTATTCAAAGTAAAACGCATCAATATGTGATTATCAAACTTTGCATCTCCCTAAACAATTTATTTTGAGCAGCAGAAACAAGATACACATCACACAAGATACACATCATTCCTTTCTCCGGTGTAAAGAGGCCGGGTACGGTTTTAAACCTAGTCACAGCACTAGAACAAAGAGTATAATTAAAATTCTGTGGCTCATGCAGCCAGGAGGAACAAGATTTAGAAGAGAGTTCATCATCCTATAATTCAGAAATCCAGAAATCCAAAGATCCCGTACAGAAGCAGGATGGCCAAGGTAAGGCCTCCGGCACAGAGACATATGAAGACACCTAAACAAATCCTCTTCCAAGCCCCAGGCGGAGGTTGGTGCTGAAGCGCGGTTTTGCCAGAGCGCCATGAACGCAGAGTCTCATACCATCTAGACCGAGTTTCAGCCATGCATATGTGCCTTATGGACATGACCAAAGGGCGCTTCCGCTGCCTTCTAATCAGGGGGAGATTGGTCAGGAGCTTTGGGTTGATTCGAAATTTTCCATCCTGCTGTATTCATTTTATTTCAGCAAAGAAACTAAAAATAGAAAGGACTAAACCTGCAATATAGGGCAACACAAATTTAACACATGTTGTGGCTGAGGAGGAATATGATAATTTGCAATGGCATCCTCTAAAATCTGTTTCCAGGCTTCCATAATTATTGCAAGTTTGTCCGTGGTCTCCATAGCAGCCTTTCCGGAGGCTCGAGGCCGGTGTGGTGACTCACAGCGGTTCAGTGAAGGACTCAACTCCTTTCCAAGGGAATCTGAGTCACAGGATGCCAAGCCTGGACTGGTTTCCTGTAATATAGAGGTTCCCAAACTAAGGTAGATGTACCTACCGCTCATGGTACAAGCCACCTCAGTGTAGTGCTCCAAAGCCACCCAGACATTGCCACAGGGTGTACGAGGGTAAGCAGGAGATGTTGCTGCTGCTGCCACTGGCAATGGTGGTATACAAACAAAAATATTCAGAAACTTCTGCTTTAGTAAGTTGCTGTGCTCAAACTAACTCTGTCCCTGAACTCCTCAGAAGGATACAAACAGTTTACTGCAGGCACAGCAGTAAAAGAGCTGAGTCCAGCCCTCACCGTGAGCCCTGGGATGGTTTCCTTACCTCATTAGTGGTGCTGCTGCAGGCACAGAGTGTTACGGGAGCTGCCCTGTGACCCTGCCATAGGAGACGTCCCTCATGGTGCCATCACCCCTGAGCACCCACTCTAGAGTGGTACGATGGGCAACTTGGGCCGGCACAGGTGCCTCCTCAGCAACAGGCTCAAGCTTTGCAGCAGATCTTGCAAGAAGGGAGGTCAGAAATGAGACCTTTCCTTCCAGCTGAGCACCCTAACCACAGAGCCACAGATTTAGGCTTTCTTTTATATTCCTTTTTGTCTTCTAGTTCCCATGAATCTCATTTTCCTAGAAAAGTGGGTGCCCTCCCATGCAGCAGAGGGGTAGCTCCTCCCAGCTTGCCGAGTCTGGTTTATAACCTTGTATTTAAAGGGATAATTTTGTACTTTGAATCTCCTCAGGCTGAGGAAAGGCAGAAGCCCAGGCCACCCACTCGCCGGATGAGACAGGGCAGCCTCTGGCAGGTGCTGTTAGCTGACAGCTGTTGTGCACGGGCCTGGACACCGTGGTTTAACGGATGCTGGATGTGTCAAGAACAGATTTGCCAGAACCGGTCTGTCACAAATACTGCCTCAAAAATAGGCAGTTATATTTTGCTTCATTTTCTTAAAACGCAGTGGATCCCAAGGTAAATAAGAGCAAGAAACGTGTAACACATTAGTCAAATGAATTACTTCACAGTTAGTGATGGGAGCAGCCAGCAATACAAATCTGTACCACCTGAATACCTCTGAAGGCACACAGATATCCCTCTGCCCCACTGCTCACTCCTACCTCACCATCCCAGAGCCACCAGCTTCTCAGGTACGTTAAGGCTTGCCTACCCAACAACATTTCACAACCCATTTCACTCCTTAAGTAACCAGCCCACCCCACTGCTTAACTCATCCCACAGTTAGACAAGGCCATGCCTAAAACAGAAGTCCCCTGTTGCAACTTCAGGCCCTCTTTCCTCTCTTCCTAAACACAAGTCACAAGGACTAGATTAGCTCTGTCCACCCTGGAACAATCTTTGACATCTGTGAAGGCTCCTACCACTCCCTTCCTCAGCCTTACCCTAAGCAAACACTATTGCTTAGGAGATGGAGACTTGTCAGCACCTTCACTGTATCAGTGGGCACCAAATGAAGACTACAGCATCTCCTGGTGCCTTCCCTGAGAACACCAGGTGACACACAACGCTGCTAGACACATCCAGACCGATGACCTTTAGTCTGCCCCTCCATTGTCTTTTTTACCCACAAGAAGGCCAGATTACACAGCAGCTGATGTTGAGGAGCAGTTCCGTTGACTAATGCTGCCAGCCACGTCATGACAGTGTTGCTACAACACTTTCCAGCTTCACCTACTGACCATGCTCAGTGGAGTTCTGGTACCATACAGCAGTTGAGACAGAAAATATTTTACATCCAGATAGACAAAGCTGTAGGGTTTTTACAGAACTATGAGTTTGATGGTGGCTGCAGCATACTCCTTGGAGTCCATCGGGCTTCAAAAACACAACCCAGTATCTGCCGTTCTGGGGTATTGCCAGACACTAGATACCATGACTAGCACCAGCACTTATTCACAATGCTCTGACAGCACTGTTACAAACATTTCTAAAAAAGCAAAGATGAGGAAGTAAAAGCAGCAAAACTATTTACACTAAGGTTAAATCAGGATAGCTCTGCTCTTTGTCAAGCTGACTCGTCAATTTGTGGCAAAGCCAGATCCCAAACCCCTCTCAGCCATTACCCTCTCTTGTTGACCGTAATAGCCTTCACAGCTGCTGTTCTCTTCCAAAATCCTCCCTAGGTCAAGCCAACAGTCATGTTTGAAGCCTGTCCTGTTCCATCTTTACCCAGGAGCTAGGCTAGTCCTGCCTCAACTGAAACTGGCATCGCTTCACTTGTGAAGACGTTAACATCTCTGTCATTTGCATTCAGGAGACAGTTACAGTTCTAAAAAAAAATATAACATCTTGACCAGCTTTCTCCCTACCTTCCCCTTCCAATAATGAACGCCACTTCAATATTCCCATCGGAGAAGTTCTCTTCAACTCAAAGAGCATGGATTGAGGCAACCTCCTCCCCACCTCCCCAAAATAACATAAAATAGTGCTCTGTATCCGCACAAGTGTTTAGCTAGCCAGTAGCATTTGGTACAAAAAGGGTCATGAACAGCATATTTACTACTTCTGATGTTTTTATTGGTCACAAACAACGTTACAAAGCAGTTACACTGAATAATGCTGTCACAGTCATATAATGTGAGGTTGCTACAACGCATTTAAATTTCACACAGTGAAACTACTTTAGGAAAAAAAAAATCATGCTTGTAACAGATCAAGAAAATACATTTGGTTAAAAATAAAAAATGGTCCCAGGATTTCAGCCGCTGCAACTGAAGTTAATGGAAGGGCTTCCACTGACTTCAGCAGGCTTTGAATCCACCCTCCAACATCCCCTGACCGAACCGTAAGGTAAAAATACCTCTCTGCTCAGTCACAGGCTCTTCATTCTTCTAACATACTTGTGCATGATGTATTTTCTTCTTTTTAAATGAAAAGAACATAAATGTGTAATTGACTATGCCAAATTTTATACATAACAGCCAATTTTGGCTCATCAGCTTCAGAGAGAGTGGGAGAATTACAAAGGTGATAGCATGTGTACTGGAAAAGGAGGGAGTTCCTACGCTCCTGAGTGCCTGTAGCAGCTGTTTGTGTAGCCTGAAAGCTTCCAAGAAAGCTCATTACACGCTTCTTCGGAATTTGCATCTGGCAGCATCTGCATTCAACATGAGTAACTTATGTGAGCTGGGATTCAGATGATGTAGCACTAAGAAAAGCTACAAATGCAGCTAGGAGCTGGGCATTTGCTGCCAACGCACAACTGAACGGCCTGTGGGCATTTTCTGTAGTGATGAGATTTGCCATTAGAGAAGATCATCTTACCAGTCTAATTAAGGCAACAATCTTAGTGCAAGATTACCTTTTCTTAACAATAACGAGATTTCCAATCCGCAGCTGACAAAATCATGCACCAGTTTGAGAAAGATATATTTGTTTCAAGAAAGCAAAAATCTTTTCACCACACCTAAGTTTAATTTGAAGTAAGATAATTTTTTCTGGGAGCTCAGAGATATTCCCGAATTAATTTCTTCTTATTTGCAGATGACGATGTCTTATACCTGCTCATTCTGAGGATGCATATGCAACATGCAAATTGTGCATCAAGTTCTCCTTCAGTGTTGGGGACACCAGAGGGCAGCAACACACCAAGGCTTCCCAGCGAACAGAACACCTTTAGCCAGGTGGCTTCTCCACATCGGGGAAGTTTCCGTTACCAACCTTACTAACCTCAGCGTAGCTTCTTGCACCGTAATGCTGGATTGTTTTATCAGACCCAAAGTTCAGAATGTAATTCATGCTTCAAGGAAAACTGGAGTGAGAGGGTGCTGTTGTTTATATTTCAGTGGTCACCAAGAATGTAGTTATTTCCCAGAACTGTATTTGCTAATTATCTATATTTTCGATGTAGAATATTGGTCATAACCCATGCTTTATAAACTTCTCCCTCTCCAGTGCATATAAAAGATAATATTTTTGTTCGTGTCTCAGACTATGATGATCAAATGCTGTTAGCATTTAATAATGGGCATGGTTCTACCACATTCAAGTGGGAATGACAGGAGCTGCCATCCTGTGTTACACACATAGTCCATCAGGAGTCCCTGAGATACAAATATGGCACCCACTCTCCTCCTTACTGGCATTTTGGTCAAGAATTCTCATAAATTTTACAGCTTATTTAAAAAAAAGTGTTTTCATTAATTAAAAACAGTCTATTTACAAACCAGTTGTGAAATGGATAACAACATTCCATAGGAAAAAAATCAGACCGTTTCAAAAGTTGGTAAATATGTTTTTAACCGTAAAATCTCAGTTACTGGCTGTTTTCTGTCTTGATAGAAGCTGAGTCCAGTAAGTAATTCTATATCTCTGATACGAGCTGTATGAAACCTCATTCTCTCTTCAACCCACGTGGACTCTGACTTGCCATCCTATTGGGACAGAGAAGGAAAAAAAAAGGGGTTGTAAACCATCTTTTTTTTCTGACATACATTTAATCAATTAGCAAAAGACATTTTGATGTTTTATAAAGACAGAAAGTAGAAACTGTTGGCAAGTATCTAAGAAACAGAAAGCACTGGACTATAAATAATTATAAGCTTGCCTGAATTTAGTACTTGCTGTTACTTCCTGAAATATGCAGAACCTGTAGCTGCACCAGTGGAAGCTGTTGATAACAGGGAATGGCAGGTGAAGTCCAGCATCTATCCACCATCTCTATGATAAAACTATTTCTGAGAGCTGTGCCTGACTTGGGCACTGACTTGTGTAATTCTTCGCTCTAGGATAGGTTTACAGGCTTCTCACCCTTTGTTCTGGTTTATATGGAGTGTAGCTACGGGCATTCCCATCACAATGCCAAGGTACCTGAACTAGAAGCAACCAATACTCTTCAGGAACACTTGTGTCTTCTTTTGGGTGTGCATTTGGCCTAGCACTGACCTCTTTCTTTGTGGATGACTCATCTTCTCCTGGAAGCTCTTCATCCTTCTTAACTGTTGACTGGATATTTGGGCTACAGAAGTCTACTTACGTATCACATTGATGGTCTCAAAATATTCTGACTCTGCCCCTCTAGCTGTAAATTTTGTTCTGTGAACAAGGAGGTCCTATCTTCACGTCTGAGCATATATACAGACTTTAACATAATTCTGTTTACAAAAGTACAGTCTTCTCTCTCAAAATGATTATGATAGATGGCACACTTTTTACAGTCTCTATAGTCTTGAACTAATTAATCACTGATATCCAAACAAAACAAGCTCAAGCCTGACTACTTACTGCACAGCTTTCACTGTTGTCTTCTCTGTGAGGTACAATGAAAGACAAGGCATCTAGAGATCCTTCGCACTCCAGAGGAGTTTCAGAAGTATTTTTACAACTGGTCAGCACAATGAAGAAGTGAGTTGGAACTGGAACTTCTGAATTATTGGGATGTCTGAAACAAAAGACCTTTCTGTAAATCCACCAAATCATACTTGCACAAAGAACAAATGACAGCAGCTATATTTTGTCATATCGATTTTAGCAATTCACCTATTTAGCCCAAAGAAAGCTTAGGCCTGGAAGAAAGATTCCAGATTACTGTTCTGCAAGTCAAGTTTGGCTTGTAGGCTGGTCTAAGCAACAAGTTTGAAGAGGTATAACAACAAACTGATCTATCACAAAAATATGTAAGGATCCAGAGTAGACGGAGAGTTCAGCCTGAGCCCAGAAAACCATCTGCCTGCTGGCTTGAACCAATTCTGCTAACTAGTGCATTTGTACTCACAACTTTGTAGTGGAACACTGCCAGCCCAGGAAGTGTCAACCATGACACCAGGGGTGAACCCTTGACTTGTCCACTCCTAGAGGCAATATCATAAGATTTCAGGCTAGCAGACTCTTCTAAATGCAACAGCCTCTCTTATATATCACCTTCAGGTTTTAGGATGACACATTTTCAGGGTGCATTTTCTCTTTGCACTTATTGCTTATTTCACAGAGTCACAGAATGGTAGGGGTTGGAAGGGACATCTGAAGATCATCTAGTCCAACGCCCCTGTCAGAGCAGGGTCACCTAGAGCAGGTTGCACAGGAACGCGTCCAGGCAGGTTTTGAATGTCTCCAGAGTTGGAGACTCCACCACCTCTCTGGGCAGCCTGTTCCAGAGCTCTGCCACCCTCAAAGGAAAGAAGTTCCTCCTCATGTTTAGGTGGAACTTCCTATGCTCACGTTTGTGCCCATTACCTCTTGTCCTGTCATAGGGCACCACTGAAAAGAGCCTGGCCCCATCCTCCTGACACCCACCCTTTAAGTATTTATAAGTGTTGATAAGATCCCCCCTCAGTCGTCTTTTTTCCAGACTGAAGAGACCCAAATCCCTCAGCCTTTCTTCATAAGAGAGGTGTTCCAGTCCCCTAATCATCTTGGTAGCCCTTTGCTACACCCTCTCCAGCAGTTCCCTGTCCTTCTTGAACCAGGGAGCCCAGAACTGGACACAGTACTCCAGGTGCGGCCTCACCAAGGCAGAGTAGAGGGGGAGGATGACCTCCCTCGACCTGATGGCCACACTCTTCTTGATGCACCCCAGGATGCCATTGGCCTTCTTGGCCACAAGGGCACAGTAGCTTTACACTTCTCTGCTTAGGGCCATTTGACTGTCTCTGAACTGATATAACCTGCCAAGAGCCCATCTCCACAAGATGCTATCCTTGATAACAAGGATCATAGTTACTTTTTGACCACTAATAGAGGAAAGAAACAAAGGATTAGAATGTGAAAGGTTCCCACCTTTTCACCTTTTCTGGGGTATCATAGAGCCCGTCAGAGTCATAATCAAACACAGGACCACTGACTACATTGACACCACTCCTGGCTGCAGCATATTCAGGTAGCAGGTATTGATGGAAGTAGTTCCATAACACTGAAACACAGTAACGGGGAAGTAGGAAACATGATCTCCAAGGTAGCAGCTGTTAATACAACTCTGCAGAGTTTCCAGCAGAATATAAACAGACATAAGCTAGGAAAATAATAAGTTATACACATGTTTACAGTTTTTAAAGGTTGCATCTAACTGAGCAGCAGCATACACTACAATATCTCCTGGCATCATGGTCTCACAGTCACCCTAACCACAAACTTGTCCGAGTCTTGTGGCCTTGGTTTCTTTCCTTGTAAATCAAATCATGGAGAGACTAGAGGAGGGAAGGAGAGAGAAGACCATGCCTGTCTGTGTCTTGCCCTACTATCAAGCTGGCCTGGCTAGCTTGTACGCTCACACCCGTGAGCTGTGAAGTATCTGACTGATATGATATTTTTAATTACAGTTAAGAGTTGACCACTATTCCATTAAAAACAGGACATCTCTTTTGTCCAGAGGAAGTACCATAGTTATGCTTCTTTTTCATCAGGAATATGCTTCATCTCCTTCAGCCAACCATCTTGTGTTTCCCTCACCCAGGAAAGCCCAGGGTGAGAGGAATATCCTCTCCAGGGACAAGAGGATAGCCCAGGGAGAGAGAGAACCCGTATCTTTTCTTCTAGAGACAGGATTATTTTCCTGTTTTCTTAGTGATTGAGAACCTATATTCGTGCCTGGAAACTCATGGGAGTTTAGAAGACATTCCTAAACTGGAAATTAATTTAATTCTCATAATTATATATGGTATCTACTTGTCTAGCAGATAGTCAATAAAAAACCCTGTTTAGGTAGACAGCAAAGTGCAAACAAGAGTGTCAGACATTAAATGCAGACACTTATACTATGTTCCCATGTAATAAACCAGTTGATTAGGAATCGTAAACTCACAACAGTGGACATTTTTCACAAAAGTGATAATCCCACTTCAAGGAACTTTTCATTGAGGTAAGAAGCCAACAGTCAGGAGAGGTCTTACTTTACAGAGGCAGTTAAACCAGGGATCATTTGCATGGTTTGGAAGCAAACAAAAAAATCCTTCTTGTATTCAACCATGCACACAAAATACGCATACAAATTAAGTACCTTTAAATGCAGGATACATTGGCACGATGTTGCTGGTAAGCAAGGCATCATAGTGAGGTTTCTCTGCATCTGTCATAATATCTAAAACAAAAAAGCAATTAGTCACTTGGATTTGTTCCTTTAAATTTGCATTTTCATGCTTTGTAAAAGACTGGTATAATAACATTAAGGTGGAGCTGACCTAACTTCACTTTCCAAAGCTGATATGGGTCTAATTCCTAACTTCAGTATTTGCTGGATCCCATCCAATATAAATAATCTTAGCAGCAGCAATTGCACTTGTCAGATATACAGTGGACAAATTTCTGAGATATTATCAAGGCAGGTTTTTTACTTAATGAAACATCCCTAAATTTTACTTTGGATAGTTCCAACACCTGTCATACAAAGTGAATTTACAATTTACCAGCTTGCCAGACTTGACTCGAGGTTTACATGTTCCTTCCAGTTTCTTCTATGAGATACAACTTTAGAAACCTGACAAGATGCAAAGCTTTCAGGAAGTACAAAATGACCTTGGACAACCCACCAATTGCTGAAGTGCCTAAAATGCTTTTCTTTCTCATATGCTGAAGTGAACTGCAACAATTCAGCGACTACTGATTTGTACTGATTAGTTATCAAGAACACCTGTAAAAGAATACACTTACTACATTACAAGTTATTTAAATCAGATATGCTGTACAATGAAGGCAATGGACTTACTTGGTGGAGAAAGGAATCCGTAAGTTAGGCGAGGGTGATTGTTGTAAAACAAACATGTCTGGTTATGATTAAAAGAAATACGGACATCCTTGTGTAAACAGCTGGAGGTATCTTCCGTAGCAGCAACCCATTTGTCCTATTGAACAAGAAGGAATTATCATTGGTAAAATAGACGGCTGACTTAACAATAATTCTCTCAATGTGGGGGACAGCAGAACTCTAAATACTTTGCTGCAACTGCCTTTAATGGCATGCAGGGACTTAACTAAGATGAAAGAATTGTTCCTTTTTTGTCAGTAGAAAACAAGCCCTCCATTTCATAAATTTTGGAAATAAAGTGAACAGGACTGCAGCCTTTTAGTTGGGTTGAGAATAACATCTTCCAAAAGAGAACATAGAGGTGCCCATTAAAGATAACCTGATCTACTGTAAATGTACTTGCTCATTCAGGCTAGGAATTAGAGGCAGCCAGATGTGATATCGGCCATCTCTCTTTCATGCCACTAACCTCAAAATATTTATAATCAAGCAAACCTTGCCACAGTTTAGTTTTATTCTATTATAACAGTCGTTATTTAAAACCTATGATTCCCAGACAATCAAACTAAAAAGCATCCTCTACTGTCCTAATTCCTTTAACACATGATGTAGTGTCTAAGTTTCCTCTGAATGGGAAAGGCCAATTTGGAGGGGGGGGGGGGAACAAAACAAAAAAACCCCCACAACAACAAAAAAACCTCACAAACTTTCATTCACAAGATCAGTGCTCTACATGAACATGTGCATCTTAGCACAGGGTTCAGCAAAGAGCAGGCTTATCTCCACTGACGTCTTTTTTTTTTCCTCCAATCAGGATGATATTCTGAGAGAATATTGGATCAGGGTATGAATGGTTCAAGATAGTCCAGAGATTTTTTTTTTTTTTTTCAAAAGGATCCTGCCACGTTATGAGCACTGCTTTAAGACCACAAAACCCATGTTGAGACTGGACTTCAAGGACAGCACTGGCAGGCTGCTATAGCAGACCTACACTGCCAAGCAGAAAGCCAGTGCAGACTCGTAGGGCCTCTATATCAGTGGCAATGGGCTCCTCGCTTCCTGGTGGATCTGCTTGCTCTGGAGGCAAAATTGCAGCTCACTTTGAGAAACATGAAAAACTCAAAGCCAATCCTTATTCATACAGGAAAGTGAAGAAAAGCTCACACTGAATTCCTCGTTTTCTCTCATGTGGTTCTACTTAGTTCCCTGGGAGATAATATCACGAGCAGATCTAAGCAGCATTCAGGAATACCCAACGTTCAAGCTTTTCACCTTTCAAGGTTGCTTCTAACCTTTCTTCATATACTTACGTCTTTGTTAACAGTGTATGAACTCCATAAAGACATCCTGTAGTCCTTGCTGTATCCACTCACATAGCGGTAATGGTAAAGGAGGCAGTAATTATGTCTCTTCTGCAGAACCCTGGGCCGTCCATAGGGCAAAGTAAGTTTCTCTATCTTCTTAACTGCAGCAGAAATAGTGCCTGTTACATTTCAATCAATACTGGCTGTTAAGCACCTTCCTCTTTTACACACCTAAGGTTGCCCCAATTGCCAAATAGAGCAGTCACAGTAACAGACGGAACAAAAACGTTTTCTTTCTTATATCAAAGGTATAGTTTCTATGCTAAGGCAATAAATTAGATGACAAAGCCAGTATAAAGCAATCCTTTAAACTCATACTGTAAAAATTAAGTTTATATTTAAAATAAAACATTTTGCCATTTAAAACAGATGAATCTAAGTTGCAAAGTTAAAGTCTTTGTTGACTTTGTGTTCCAATTTAAATATATAACGTGGGATCCACTTCTATGTAACGTTTAGATGGAACTGTAGCCAACTGTGGTGATTTGAAATCTGCCAAGGGGACTATTTTGGCAGGAACCACAAAGCCATACGTAAAAGTGACATTTAGAGGACTAAAAAAAATATAGAGATCTAAAAAAATGATACAGTGAAGTTGGATTTTCAGGCGTGCGAGGACTCACTTTGTAATGAGTGAGAGTCACAAAACCTTCCTGCTTCCTCTCTCATGGACTACAGCTCTTTAGCTAAAGCTTGTATACAGAGAAAGATATCTCCGAATGTTTTATGTATGATACTGCACAGGGTTTTTGCCAGACCCTTGCCTAAGGCATTGCCTGTTTATTGGCCAACTACCGCATCCAGTGGAAGAGTGAAGACTTTCCTTTAAAACTGAATGAGAAAGAAGCTATGCATGCTCAAGAAATTGAGTAATGAGTGCTGCAGGTTTTTTTCATGGTAATTCCACAACACAAAAAAACCCAACGTCAAGATTATGTCATTTATTTCTCCACCCATGATGGAAAAGGCAAACAATTGCCATTTTTCCATAAAACTAAAAATGCAGTTAGAATTTGTTGTTCTTACAGGCTGTCAAGCTATGACAATCAATGAGAGAATATGCAAACTCGGGTAACTAATAAACTCTAAGTAGTCTTAAGGAGCATCTAGGCTGGTTACTAAAATTCTTTCACCTGTGATAAAGCTTTTGGTATCTAATTACTAAGTGCTTAATTCACATAATTTTTAAGGAAGTTACTGCTCTTAAGACCAGTGCTAAACTAGGTCTCACTGATAATCCAAGCCAAAATCCTATTGTTTCAAAAAAGCAGGTTTAGAGCCTTAGGTTCCTATTTCTACAGAACGGAACTGAAATAGGTTACGCGCCTGGCCTTGCCATATTTCTTCAGAGACAGGTTCAGCAAGGCACGAGGGCATCCACCTACACATTAGCAGAGGCTGTTTCAGTAAAACCACTTACATGCTTAAGGGAAAGGACATCGTACATGTTGCTCTCATGAGTGTTACAATACTGACAGGAGTATTTTAAAAGGGTTCTGGGGCAGATTTTAAAAAGATGCCCTGTCACTAGTGGAAAAGGTTCAAGAAAGCTCTATCCGCTCTTTGTGCCAGGGCAAACTACAACTAACAGAAGCATTAAACTAGCCCTGAACAAGGAGCCTGTACAGTTACAGGATCCTGCCTGTAATTGGCATTTAAGTCCGGTTCTTAATAGTGAGCTACAGCGGGGTTTTGCCAAATAGAGTTTATTTGCATAAGAAACAAGGTTTCATGAACACACACGAGGCAAGGTCTCTATCAGCCTATTTCTTTTTCTGACAGCCTAATCATCTTGATTTCATCTTTTAAGGTATGAGCACCAAGGGCTACATTTCATTTTGACTTAATGGTTTTCATTATTTACTTATTGTCTTACCTTCTTCATACTCAAAAGAGTTTATTTTTTTTTAATGAGTCATGAGCACATCTACAGCCTTGCAAACTGCAGTTCAAACATTCCATGTATATGTCCAAAAAATGGAAATAAAGCATAAGTAAAACAAGCAACAGCTTAAGACCATGTAACAACTCAACCCTGTAAAATACCCCTTATGCTTCATTAAAGTATGCTGCCACTGTGATGTTGGTATTTGCAGGGATTTCTTATCAGATACTTCCCCACGCACCGCTTTTGTTTCCCATTCTGGAATGCTCATTACTTCAGTGTTAGAAAATTCAAAAATATCAGGTAATACATGTGCCATAAAGACACATGTATAAGGATACACATTCATGTGAGAACAAATGATTCAGTAGGACTGTATTTGAAAACCTCAGAACTATAGTCCCAGTGAGTATTTCAAAGAATTTTTGCCTCATGTACTTGAGAGTTGCTCGGAAGTTTAGCCATCAAACATTTTATATTTTTTAAAATTCCTACGTTTTGTTATAATTTTATATTTCTATCTAAAGTTCTTACCTTCTGTTTCAGTGAGATTTAAACGCTGGTGAAAATCCCTTACTGGCAAGCCCTATAATTGCAAAGCAAAAACAGTGAGTTTTACTAAGTGTTTTACAAAACACATTATGAACCACTACTACACTTAAAGTACTGAGAGTAACATCTGCCTTGCAAGTTATCCCTATACAGAACTCACTGACATCTACTGGAGAAGGGCTACAGAGAATTTGCAGAAATAAATTGGTTTTGCCACAAGCAAATCTACAGCCTTGAAAGCCACAGCTCAACACAGAACATTCACAGAAGGGAAATTTCAACATAGTTAAGTGAAGCAAGGAAGAACTGAATGCTTTTCCCACCTGTGGCATCTTCCAGGCTCTTCAGACCTGAAGATGACTCTACATTTTTGCACTTTGCTTATGAATACACAGATACAGGCTAGTGCACACTAACCCCAGGCAAGATTTGATTTTGAAACCAGTAGTAGAGGACTGCAAAATTAGTGGTTAAAGACAAACACTGGAGAATCCAGAGTCTCACTCTTTGAGTACAACATAGACATCTACCTCCACAACTTCAACCATTTCAGTACTTACCCCTGTCCTGCAGGAGCAGCCAGGGCTCACTGAAAAGGCTCTTTGTCCCACCAGAGAGCATTCAGAAGGATGGCTTGTTTCTTTGGGATGGTGCGGGGTGTAAACGGGGTTCCTTAAAAGATGGTTTAAGCGTCCATGTGTTCCATTGTTTGGGGCTGGTTTCAAATTAAGCAAATCTATGGAAGAATTCAAGTGATATTAACAGGATGAGAAAGATGGTAATACACTGCTGCTTGTATTGCGATTACAAGTATGGGTGAGTCAATAAAGCTGCACTGCTTGCCGCTTATAACAGCCAGAAGGGAAAGCAATGTAACCCTTTTAAAATGAAGCACACACATTCTTAGCTAGGGCTCAGGATGGTATTCGTCTGCTTGTAAAGAGGGACAGAACAAGTGCAAAAAGTGACAGAGCCTTACATCTGAGGGGAAGTGAACTTGCAGCATCCAAACTTGTAATGGGGAACAGAATGGGAATCTCAAACACATAGAGCTAGTGTCTACATAACATTGAAGCTTTGGGAATAGGTTTGGGGGCTTTTATTTGGGGGGCTCTTAGTTTGGGGTTTAGGTGGTGTTTTTATAAAGTTACATTTTATAAGTTATTTTATAAGGTATTTTATAAGTTACATATTAAAATACATAAGCTTCAGTTAATAAGCATCACTAAAGGGAGGAGCCATAAAAGAACCTAGACAGAACATAGGTTTCTGCTCATCACTTAGGTCTAAAATGTTAAGCTTCAAAATTCTCAAAGTAGTCTAACCACAAAAACATCTCTGCCTCACAAACACCTAAATCTCTGCCATTAAAATAACCCAAACAACTAAAAGCTGCCTACCACCAATGCTTAGAGGCACTTCAGACACCTTCAAAATAATGAATACATCAAGCCCTGTTTCATGCCTAATCCCCACTAGCATTCATGGATTTGTTGTTCCTCCACTTAATTCATACTGAATCTATGAAATGTTTTCAAAACAGAGCAGGTGATGAGACGCACTTGTATCCAAAAGCTTGATGTCTAGATCACCTACCTAGAGCACCAGAGTTAGAGCTGAACTCAAACCAGGACACCTTCCTACATGGGCAACTGAACACATTTCTCCCTGCACTATACAAATCAGATATGTTAATGTCATTCCCTCCAGATGAAGCCATTTTGCTCTGGAAAGAAGAATAAAGCAACCCTTCTAATCCTAGCAGTCCCTTCTCTGAACAAATACATCATACAAAGCAGTGACAAGCCAAATCAGAACCAGGCCCAGAACTCGGGTCCCCACTTCAACAGCTAAGTTCCATCACTATGCTCCTATTATTTTAAGTGGAATATACAGGAATTCACAATGCCCCAGAAATCCCCAAGTCTGGCAATTTGAATGCCATGGAAAACATGACTTGAAATTCCCAAATTCAGACAAGACAGTTAGTCGCACATACCTGGTGCTCATGCTTTAGGTGCTGAGATGTTGGACAAATGGGAGACAGTATCTCTTCTCCCTTTGGAAAAAAGGTGCAGTCAGGCACCTCCAAGAGAAACGCTAAAGCCCCACATGATAAGTGAAAGAAGATGCGTTTCCATAGCCCAGAAAGCATCTAAGCCCTGGGCAAGAAAAAGGTTTAGTAAGTCGCCTCACTTTGTTTTCTACCTGAAAGTTAATGTGCTGGCTTTTGCACGTCCAATTCTTCTAATTCTCTCTGTACAGGATGGAGGAAATCCAGATCTCAATGACTGCACTTAAAACATCTGATCTGTCATTGAACTTGCTTCACTGACACGCCAGTAAGGACTCTACCCGTCCCATCCAGCATACACAGAACAGACCAGGGGGCACAAGAAGGTGGTTCAAGATCAACCACAACATGAGAAGACAGCAAAGCATACAAGGCTAGAGAGACACGCTTCCTGACAAGAGCCTGTTTCTTATTTCAGCAAAGAATTTAAACACAGATTTTAAATGTGGTATACCTGAATATCGTCACTGATCTCAAGCACGTGCAGTGCTCCCGTTAAATGTTTTCTGGATCAAATCCTTTGGTAATAATTTGTCTCTCACAGATGCAGATGTTAGAGCAAGTATAGGTCCTGGCAAGAGAGAGAAGTAGGCAGGAAATAATGGAAAACAAGCGAAGCCTTCAAGGGGAATAAATGAACAGAAAGTGGCAGAACTAGTGATAGAGTTTTGGAGAAACCATGAAACAGACAACGAAGGAGGGACAAAGGAACAAGGAGTCACAGTAACATTGGTGTTTGAAAGGTTGAGGGGAAAAGGGCTGCAAGGCATCCAATTTTCAGAAAGAAACACCACTTCTCTGGTGCAGTGCACTGTACTGTGTCAGAAAATAAAGTGAAGAATATCTGTATATGGAGTGGGCTCTCTGCAATCCTCAGATGCAGAAACAGACTGCATGGAACAGAAATCAATCATGAATTCTAGAGTGACACAATAGAGGGGTGAGAAAGAGGAAATGTGACTATTGCAGAGACAACTAGCTCTAGAGTGAGACTCCATAGCAATGGGACTACAGACTAACAGCACAGTTGCAGTCCATCATAAGACCAAAAAAACCTATTTGAAACACCTGTTGCATTAGGCAACAAGAATGGACAGGGAAACATACAAATCTAGTATTAAAAGATAAAATACATAATTTGAACGAACGACCCATACAATGATGAATTTGGGAGGAGGTTTATTATGTGAACCAAGTAAACAAAAATGAAAAGAATCTAAATTTTATCTGACTTAAAAACCTATTTGGGTCAAGTACCTAAAATTAATAGTATGGCAAAGGAAAACAACAAATAAGAAAACACACGATAAGATATAAGGAATTGTTCAAATGCATAAAAAGCAGAGTAAATGACTGACTCAGTCTTTCTGGAAATGAGCTGCCTGGCAGCTGCACTCATACCCATTACTATGCCCATTATTTATTGTTCTGCCTGAATAAGGTCACCTGAATGATTGATCTGATAAAGCCTCTAGTTAGATATGAGAGAGAAATATACCTTCTTCTTGATGTTAGAGAGACTATGAAGTAGTCCGGTTTAGTAGCGGTGAGTCAAAGCGCCAGCTGTGGAGCAGCCAGAGGAACACACAGAGGGATCAATGGAAAGAAGAGATACAAGGTGGCCTGACCAGTAGAACCTAAACAGCCATTAGCTGTTTAGAAGCCAAACCTTTCTCAGAAAATCAGCAGTGAGTCTTAAGGACAAATTTCTAAGGACACTTAAAAATCTGTTATTAGAAAGTTTGCAATGCCCAAACGATACTGTATTTTACTGAACAAAGACGACCCCATTAATTGTACTTACCGCACATCAAATTATATACTTCAATGTTTTCAAATGGATCAACTTGAGTACGAAATTTGAATCCTGGTCCAAAACCAATAAAGATAGCCTAGGAGAAAAGTAAAGTGGAACTTTGTTTAAGACAAATTTAAATGGAAAATATCTTCATAGTCAGAGGGCATTTTCTTTCAAGAACTTTATCTTTATAGTATGGATCAACTTAAAAGCATGGGTTTTTTTCTTTAAAAAAGTAAACGTATAAGAATATAAGTAATAAAAAGTAATAAAAGAATATTAGGAAACCCAGTTTTGTCTCATTGTTGTCTTTGGCAATTTAGGAAGTCCCTTGCTCTTCTCTGCTGTTGAAGAAGTTAAATTCATGTTCTTAAATACTTTAAGAGATTTAATGGAAAAGTTGAGCCAAAATAACCATCACATTTCATGCCCTGTAAACAATTTGGAAGCTTTTAACTTAAGGCTATAAAAACATCTGTTGGTACCAACGTTTTAAATGGTTTAAGCAACGGCAAGATCCTAGGCTTCTACGTCTGGTTTGCAGCTGTTCTTCTTGCACCACTTCCTGAGCTGTACTGGCACAAGCTATTGTGCAGCCATACAGTGAACCTTATCCAGGAGCGCAGCCAGCTCAAAAAACTGCCTTTTTTTTCCCCCCCCTCGCTGGCTCTTTTCCTTCTGGCTCAGTTCCCCGACCTACTTAATGCTGCAGCCACGCAAAGCTTACACTGGCCTAGAGCAGGGTTTGCTGCAGGAATAAGAACAAGGAGGCAAGGGCAGCAAATGCTTGAACTTAACTCCTCCCGAAAAGATTGTTTTCAAACTTACCCTGAGATATTGAACTTATTTTTAATTAAGGTAAACAGGTTGCACTCATCTGAGGTATCAAGATACTGAAGGAGTGATGGATGCTTTGCACTCTATAGCATCTTCCTGGGTAAGATCTCAAAGCTCTTTGCAAACTATGCAATTGTCTCAGATTTCATAGATGTGTGGCAAAAATAGAGGCTAAAAACTCAACTCTTAACTTTTTTTTTGATATGAAAGCATAACGCAGGCTGTCATTCTGCAACTGTTGATCCTAAAATCTGTAGGCTAATCATTTACTCAACAAGCCTTATTTGAGCCAGGTGAGGCAGGAACGTGCTACCTCCTTTCTGGTGGACTAGATAATTACAGAGTATGAAATTTATGCTGCTGCAATGCTAGCCACAAAAGGATAAGTTATATCTTTTTTAAGACCAATTAGGGGTGCTATGAAGTGACAATCCCAAATTTGTCAGAAAGTTCGAATAGAGTCAACCTACTGAAAAAAAAGTTACAGTCAAACTGCAGCAGAGAGAGAATATATTGAGCTGGCATTTGGCATCATGTGGCCTTGCTGGTTGTAGCCCATTACTAGGTACCCTATCAACAGGTTTTTCATTGTCAAATCAGGGAAGAAGAGTAGGCCCGTAAGGGTAAATCAATATGAAATTAACACAGGTTTTGGCTAACTGTTTTTTAAAGAGAGTTTGATACTGACACTACATAATTCTACAAGACGTGAAAAATAAGGCTTTCAAGAGAAATCTATGCTTTACACAGACTACATAGGTCTTTTCATGAAGCTTGTTTTCAATAATATTTTGAATGCAGGGTTCTCTCTTTATAGATGTTTTTACACATATTCACTGTAATAGTACCAAGCACCTCACAACTGTTAGTGGATTTTGTCCTGAAAATAGCTTTTTGAAATGAAGAGTATTGCCTCTCATTTTATTGATAGCAGAAACTAAAGCAGAGGATAGTTTAAGTGACTTCCCCAAATTAGATGGAGCTGACTAAGCATCTGATTTCTTGTTTCTCTATAATCCCTTCCCATATCTCATTAAAAAGAATTTTGGGACTCTGTTTTAAACATGACTAATATCCTCTCTCCTGAACAGACTACTTCAAAACAGCGCTACATAATCCATCATGACTCAGTAGAATTACAGAGTTGGGAGATCATTTATCCATCTTTTGCAAAAGACAGAATCAAAAGTAATCATGTTATTTCTGAAAGATGCTTGTCTAATCAGTTATTAGGTAATTCCTGTGGTGAAAGCTTCACAGACTTCCAGGGCAAACTGCTGTACTCATTAATGGTTAAAAAAAGAAGTTTTCTAATAACCAAACCAACTCTTCTTTACTGCAGTTTAAGCCTGTTACTTCTGTTCTTAGGCAACCCAGCAAACAGAGAATGGACTAGCCTTACAGACCAGGGGAATGGCTGGCTAGGGAACAACTTTGCTTGCAAGGTTCCAGGTGACATAGCGGACAGCAAGCCAAACATGATCCAGCAGCACACCCTGGCAACAAAGGCGGCCAACAGCATCCCATGTTGTACAAACAGAAGCTCAGCCAGCAGGTTGAGGGAAGGGAATATCCCTCTCTACTCATCATTTCTTTAGGCCACATCAGGGTACCAGACCTCCAACATAAGAATGACATCAATAAACCACCACCACAAATTCAGTGGAAGGCCCTCAAGGTGGTTGGGTGTCTGAAGCTCTTGCTTCAGGGAACAGGGAGGGACAGGGCTTGTTCAGCATGGAGAAGAGACTGCTTCAGGTGGACCTAACAGCAGTCCCTCAGTACCTACAATGAGGTCATCAAGGAGATACAGCCATGCTCTTTGGCACTACACAGTAAGAGGCAGAGAGACAACAGGCATAAATTGAAAGAAGAAAGGTTCTGTCTGGCTATAACTAAACACATTTACACCAGGAGGACAGTCAGGCAGCGGAATGGGTTGGTTAGAAGTTGTAGAGCCTCTGCCCTTTACATTTTTCAAGACGCAATTGCATAAAGCCCTGAATAACCTGGCCTGATATCATAGCTGACTGTTTTGAGTTGGAAGTGGGACTAGAGACCTCCCTTACAATCTGAACTCTCTTAAGATCTACAATTACTGTAATTAAGGATTTGATGACATAAGTTTTCTCTTTTCCTGCTTTTAATGTTGCAACAAAACAACTTGGCTCAACTTTATACTCTTACCAGCACAGTGAAATCTCTGGCCTAAGTCCTGTTGGGTTTTTGCCCAACTCTTACAACAATGGGATCCCACCCTGTGTGGGTTACCCAGCGCACCACAATAGCAATCCTACAAATGCTTGATTTTTTTAATTGCAGATGGAAAAATTGCAGATGAAAGATGCAATTAAGATGGAAATCGTAAAAAAACAAACAAACAAAAAAACCCCAAACCAACCAAAAAACACAAAATCCCAAACCTCAACATCCAGCAAGGACAACAACAATGAGCTAAAAGTAAAAGCTAGCATAAGTTTAAGTCTCACCTGCATACTGGGGAAGCGATTGTCCGAGCCATGGAATCCACCTGTGCAGCTTTTAATTTCAAGTGGTTTCCTATTAAAAATTCACAGTTTATATAACACATGCTTTACAAATCATATCAGTATAAAATACATTCAGAGATGGATGCATTATTTACTTGTCTATTTAAAGATTCTTAGAGGCTTGTCCATAAAGAATAGAAAGTCTTTAAGCTTTGGAAGAAAATGCCTTTAAAATTGGAACAATAATTTTCTCGGCAGATGTTATCCCTTTGGAATTCTCAAGTGTCCAGAGTTATTTAAAGTCAAGTATCAGATGACATATGAACAAAATGTTTGTTCTCAGGATAACAGATTTTCACTTCACTGTCATTTACAGTTAAGAAATTATTTATATAATATATAAGTGGTTTTGGTTTTTTAATAAAAACTCTCATGTAATTTAGAGCATTCAGCTGGGCATCTTATAGTCCAATAAAAACAAATGTCCAATATATGCCAGGTCCATACATATTATTTAAATATGTACAGTTCCAGTAACTCAAATCTATTTGCACGACTTGCACATGTTTACGGTGTTATACAGCAGGACTTACTGAACACATGGACTGAAAAAATCCTTCGTGATGAAAGCCCAGGAATATCATGGAGGTGTTCAAAATTATATTATTATAGCAGATGCCATTATTCTGGGAGTTGTAAATTCACTGGTCAGAACGTGTAAGGTAATTAACAATCGTGGGCTCAGTAAGTTCAATGTATGCCAGTGGATCGCTCCCAAACCTGATTCAACTGCATAGTTATGCACGTGCTTAGCTTTCACGGCTCACACTGGAAATTCCTGAAGCATGGCAAGATGTGCTCAAGTACCTGACAAAGGGGACTTTAGTTCCTGACTGTCACAAAGCCTGCCACTACCTGCATACTCAGAAGGGAGAATATCTATAGCTGCCAGTTTAAAAACTGAGCCTCCTCAGGCCAGCAAAAACTGTAGAGAAAAGCATGCATTGTCTATTTGCAATGTCCCCTTTGCTATGACAAACAAGAATACCACACTCCAACAGCTATCGTTGAACTTTAAGCATCTGGAAGAGAAAAGCTATGAGAAAGCAAGAAATTATTTGCTGTATGATCAAGTACTGAAAACTGTAACTTACCTAGCAAGCTGCCATTGGGAGTCCAAATAGAAGTGCAATGGTTCAATCCGGTCGTTATAGGAATAATGGAAACGCTTGGGTAGCAGCTGTTTCATATAAGCTTTGAAAGGCTGATTTGGCTCTATGCACTGAAAAGTTTAAGTTAAAATATAAAATGTACATTTCACCAAACTTTTGCTTGTGTCATGCATGGTTCTTATGAAGCATTTCAATTGCAAAGGGTCTGCAATAACTTCCACTAAGGACAACGACTCCATCAGGTTTGGAGTCATACAGTGTGGGACATAAATATTAAATACCTATTTTACTAACGAATACTGACTGGTTTTGCATTCAATAGTTATTAGAAGACCATAGATATTGGAGTATGGACATAACTTACTGTTTTTTTTTTTTCCCTCCCTCTTACAGCCTACAATTGTACAGAATGAAACAGTACTGCTTAGAATTAATAAAGAATTACATGGAGACATGAACATCATGATACTTTCACAAGCGGTAGGAGACTATCCAGTGCAATAGTTCTACAGCTCTGTAATACAGGAAGTAACAGACATTCATAGGGTTTTTTAGATTGGTCACTCAGGGACAAATAGATTTTTCCACCAACTAAGACATTAATGATTTTAAAAAACAAAACAGAACACAACCAAACGAAAAAACCCCACCCTCTACTATAATATTGGAATTTTTCGATAGTGAAGTCATCTATACAAACAGCATAGCTCTCACCAACAGCAGTGTCTGCACAACTGAGAGGCAAACAGATTGTGGTGCAGGGATGAGAACAGAAGCCAGGTATAGAGCAGAAAAGTAAATTCCTTAAGCTGGAACTGACAAAAGACATCAATACCCTTCTTAAAGCTGTTTATTGAAAAGGTGTGGGCAAGAAAATCTTATGCTTGTCCAGGAAATGGAGCTGAGTTTTACACTGACTTGGCCCTCAACTGCTATGGTCCAGACACACAAGTTCTCCAGTTTGAAGATTAATGTCATACAGTGGTAGGTAAAGGTTAGTGAAAAGAAATGAACACAAAACCTTAGTTAGTGCACAACCACAGACAGCCACATGACACCTTACTCAACTTTGACCTTCCTTTCCCCTGCATTAAACTACTTTTGTTGTTGTTGTTAACTGTATAACATGGAAGGTCACTGATTCAAAGTCCAGATGCTCTGTAAGTAGCCCAACAAACAGCCAATGCTATAAAATAACTGTAAATGTCAGTAGAAATTAAGCTAGATAGAACAACAGATAAGATGACACTTACTGTGAGGTTTCTGACAAGGCCTTCATAATTAACTGGAAGAATCATATGTAAGAATTAGTCACCTAAGTTAAAAAAAATCAGATGTAAAATGAAAGCATTCCCCTCACAGAGATAATTAGCTTAGTTTAAAAAAAAAATAAATCTGGACATAAGAAATTTTTTTTCCAGAACGAAAGCCACATGGAGCAAATCACTAAACTGTCCAGCTATTGCTTTTATGAAATTTTAGTTCTCAGTCTCTCCTCCCCTTGCTTACTTATTTACAGCTTTAAAATGTTAAACTATATTAGCCACAGTTAGAAAAATAATCCAAGAAGGAAGTTTTCACAAGAGAGGCAACTAAATGCTGTGCTAATCAAGCTGGACTTTTCCTGCTTGCTAATAAACTTTTAAGGAAAGAGAGACAAATACAGCTATCAGGACAGCAGTATTATCTGGCAAGCATCCTTCGAAGGACAGCCAAGTGCAAGCTGGCTAAGATTCAGCTGCTTAGACTCAAAAGCCAAAAGGGACCATTACATCATTCGGTTTGACATTTTGTATAACACAGGCCCATTACATTTCACATGGTTCCTCTGTCCTGAGTCTGATATCCAATGCTTGGCTAAAGTACGTAAAGGATTACACTGGCAAGGGAACCATTAATAATTCCTGCATAGATATGTGCAGCACTACAAAGACAGCTATGCTGCTTCGTGGAAACAGTGCACGTGCCAGGAGCAGGAGGTACTCTGCTTTTCCTCTTCCTGAACTTGTTTCTTCAGGGAGAACCTGGAACTGCATTTGACTCCCACATTCTCCAAGGAAACATTTAAAACAGTTTAGAATAGCATCAGATAATGAAGCAAACAGCAGTTGAGGCCTACAGGTTTTAAAGGGCATGGAGAACAATAATCTAGATTGGAAAAAAAAAAACCAAACGAAAAAAACCACAACCCTATGAAACATGAAGGAAACATCTGCATTCAATATTTAAAAGTACCCAAAACTGTAGGCATTAAATGTTCAGCTGAGGCTGCATAATGAATCAATGTGTAAAATCTGTAAGCATTCATTGATTTTTTTTTACTCCGGTTTATTATCTTATTTATATTTATTCGCAGTTTACTCAACTGCTGTCAGGCCATTAGACCATTTTTTATTAACTAGGAAACATATTATAATACTCAAAATAATATTCAAAAGATAGTAACAATCTAACTTTCCCTTAAGACAGAAATAAAGCAAATTTATACATAAATTGGTAAATCAGGAAATGAGGCGAGACGTGAGGAGGGGACTTTTGGGCTGTCTTGAGCACCAAAGATCTGATTCAAAGGAATGCCATTCACAAGGCATTTGCAGTTGGTCACTCTGAGACAGCCCACAAAAGCTATCTGTAGGATTCAAATACACTTTCAGACCTATGAAGTCAGTCTTTAAAAAACACAGGAGCACTGCTCAGTATTTCTTCTTCATCATTATCCATTTTGTCCTTAGTTGACCTTCACTCAGGTTTATCAATGGAATATGTGTATCCTAAGTTTGTATTTATGAAGTACAAAAATGTAAAAGCAAGGAACAAAAATTAGTTTAGCAATTACATACAAGAGAAATACTCATCTGGAACATTATTAGGTCTTAGGCGAGCTGCAGGACCGGGTACTACTATGAAATCTTGAACATCATCCAGATAGCTGTTCAGATATGCTGTTTTTCTGCAGCTCCCTGCTTCCATCCCTGCAAAAGGAAGTAAATTTTATTTAAAAATAGGAATATCAATGTAGAGTAGCCTTGCTGAGGAGACATGGAACTTAAGTTCTAGAAGTCAGAAATGTAATTTCTCAGGTCTTTTTATCAGCAACCCCAAGACATCTGATCCAAGGAGACCACAATACTCATGTAGGGACAAAAACAAACCATCACCTAGATACACACAATTAACCATTTCCTCAGCTGAGAAAGACAGTCTAATTGAATAAACAGGCAAATTTGCTTCTCTGAAGGGAAAGAAATCTTATGAGCCTTAGAACAGCACTAATGGTCAGACCAAATATTCATTTAGCTCACTAATCCTACCTAACGGCGTTCAGTAACATGTCTAGAGAAACACCCAATAAGCACAGTAATTATGGACTGATCTTCCACCCAGTGCTCTTTATTGGTTTGCAGAAGTCAAAGGGACTTCAAGTTGCATATTGAATTTGAACTCTTACTTTTAATAATTCTCAACAGGTCAACCCTCCATTAATCTCGTAAATATTTTTTAAACCTGTATAGATATTTGTCTAGGCTCATTCCTGGTGGCAATGAGTTCTTCAAGTCAATTTTGTGCTGCATGGAATTGTGCTTATATTTTTTTGTCAGGAAAAGGAGTAGAAAAAAATGTATTGGTAAAACACATAACTTACTGTAGAAATAATTCCAGATATATAGAAAAGCTATTACAGAAATAAATCAAGGTTTCATATTCACAGCCTTCTAATAATGGATAAGTGAACTGATGACTGAAAAGGAAGATGTGGCTTGTATTTTCATTTCTTCAGCAATTCACAAACTATTGCTATCTAGTGTAGTTAAAGGAATAAAATGAAGTCTATTTTTTTTAATTCACATTTTTTATTCTATTTCTTTTACTAGCTGGTAATGATCACAAGAGGAATTAGGAATAAAACATGAAAATTATTTAATCCCTCTCTATGCTCTTCACTTCTTTCCCTCCCCCCGAAATAGTCTGATTTCCACATACACTATTTATCTTTTACAGCATCTTGATAATCTAAAATGTAATTTCTAAGTGTTAGCTGCTTTGTTAACCTTACTAGAAACATGCAAGTATAAACTCAGGACATTAATTTATGAAAACAGCTCTTCAAAATTCTGATATAATTTATAAAATCGAATTTACCATGATCTGATACAAAAATAATGTTCAGGCATTTATGTAAATTCATTTGCTTAAGACCATCCATCAGCATCCCTACTATGTTGTCCACTCTCTGTAATGCCATAATGACCTGCAGGACAAAAATAAGAACATAAATTAAGTGTTAATCACTTCAGTTAAAAAATAGAATTTATTTCTAGGGAGAATGAATAAATTTAAACTGTAACAGTATATGCTAATAAAGAGTAAGGAGCTCTTCTTATAGACCATTTAAGGCTTGATGCAGTCCAGACATAAATGAAGGACACAGGGGACCTGAAACTGTGCAGTAACCCCCACATTCATGAGAGGGAGCACATCTAGCGCACACTAACAGGAGGAACTATGAGAATAGGAGACCCAGAGCATTTTCAATACCCCATTAAACTTTTTTTTTGCCTGTTCCTACTTCTCTCAGTTGTACACCCTTCAGATCCGTAGTCTTTACATCTACTGAGAATGGACTCAACAGGTACCCATATACTGCTGAATAAAAATGGGAGCCTGCAGACTGCACAATATCTGCACTGTTCAGGGCTACTTTATTCTACAGAAGACTGGCTACATCTACACTATACAGCTCTTGGCCTTCATTTTTTCTGGGACCCACACCATACTAAGACATAGCTACACATTTTTATGTATCATTTCAGTTGAAGTTGTTAAACAAATAAACAAAAAACAAAAAACCCAAACACACTGAGAAACCAAGCACCCCCCCAAAATCCTGCCCCCCTCCCCAGAAAATAGACCCCCCCCAAAAAAAAATCCCAACCTCTCCCCTCAAAAAAGCCCCCCTCCAAAAAAACAAAACTCCACACCCACATTATAGCCAGTGAGGGTGGGTTTAAACATATGAAATAGAGGAAGTTTGTTGTATTACCAGGGACACAACTGAGGACAACAGGGCGGGCATGCCTAAGGGTGCAGATGCTGATGGGGAAATAACAGAGGGCTGAAGAGAATAGAGGAAGCCAAACTGGTAGTACTCCTCCTCAAAATCCCCATGAGAGAGATCCCGAAGCAAATTGCCCTTAAAATCATGACTGGATTATTCTAAGTCTCAGAGCAAACTGTTTAAAGGGACTGAAAAAGACAAGGAACAAGCTACCCATCTAGCACGATTTGTGATCAGGAGTCTGGCATTCAAGCTCACTTGGGTAGATACAGCCACTGGGGCTACTTTTAAATACTTGCTAAGTAAACAAAACAAAAAAGTATTTTTAAATTAAGTCATTCTGTTACCTCATTGAGCTATTTGTATGAGCTATCTTGCTTTGTGTGAACAAAGACGAGATGCTCCTGGGGAGACTATGTGCACAGCGCCTCAGGGTCTTTCTCTCCAGAGCATTCCTGACATACAGGACTTTAGATCCACTTATTAACCAAGGAAAAGGATAACCAATTTAAACACATTCCCTATACTACAGTTCTAGTTAGTTGTCTGCTACTTCACTGGGCACTTACATTCATCTTATAGTTCCTTACAGGAACAGTAACTGTTCACACCTCAAGAGAAATTGGTAGGAGCTTTTTACTGTTGTCACCACTGACATACCTAATTATGTCACCTAGGACATACCTAGTTAAAATGCCCAAACTTCCTGACCACTCAAGACAGGAGAATTTTACAATATTCCTGAATTTCCAAGGGCTTTTTCCTTTGCATTTTTCACTTTGGTTTGTTAAAATGTAAAGCTATTTAGCACTTTTGAAAACAGTAGCACCCCCAAAGACTTCTTAATTTATACAATAGGTACACCACCGACTGATGGGGTGAATGTCCCTTTTAACACCCTCTTTCTGAGAAGGCATAAAATCTAATTGCAGGGAGAGATAAGAGCAATACTTATCCAACCTTTGCACAGAAGCTGGGGGGAATGAATTACAATCATAACATGAATACTTAACCACCAAAACTTGGACCATTGCTATAAAAATCTCTCTTCTTGTTAAATTGAAAGTATACAAGCTTTCTGTCCCCCCCCCTCCCCCCCTAAAATCAACATAAAGAATTAGTAGGGGTAGATAAAAGAACATACAAGACATACCCAAACATGCTTTGGCAATTTAAGTTATTACAATACAGAAAATAAAAATTAGACTTACTAAATAGGCTGTTTATTACAAGCTTTCTATCAATGTTAATTACGGATGCGCTGTCTATTCACAATTTTTTTTCCTAATAAGCATACTGAACATGGTCTTGGTTAATCTAACATGAATTATGGAAGTTTATTCTAGTGTCAGAGCAAAGCTTCAAATTGGAAAAAAAAAAAGAAAAAATTAAGAAGCTACAAGACTACTTACTCCGCTGCTTACTGGTCCAAACCGATGGCCTGAGGAATCTGGTTCTTCTAAATACAGAGTGTAAAAGTGTGGTCTATATCAAACAGTACCAGAAATGTAATATTTTACATACACGTTGAGACAGTTCGAAGATATTTCAACAATGGATATCAAATATTGGATATCAAATTATCAGAGGAAGGACACGTTAAAGGAAAACAGAGAAATGTAACATAATAAAAAAAGGCTTCAGTTATAGAAACAGTTTTGCATTAACTAATATTTTAACATTGTTAGAATAATGCATAAGATATTGCTTAAAATAGGAATCATATTTACAAAGTAATTCATTGCAATACCACTTGAATAGGAACTTACGCTTGCAACTGTGTACCTACCTTTCATCTTCAGGTAACTGCAGCCAGCGCAGAACAGTTACCACTCTTTCTTCAAAGGGGATTGAGCTGTATCAGAACAATACAAGATCAGCCAACCACGTATTTCCAAGAGCTAAAAAAAAATTTTGGTCCCACATCACAAATATCAATGTACTTTTAGCAGAGAAAATTGAATTCAACCCGTTGCCATTAATGGT
This sequence comes from Larus michahellis, assembly GCF_964199755.1. NCBI lineage: Eukaryota > Metazoa > Chordata > Aves > Charadriiformes > Laridae > Larus > Larus michahellis. The sequence goes on from NC_133898.1 coordinate 70,568,282, forward strand.
GATTTAGCAGGACGCAAGTTTATCTATGCTAATTGCCTGTGACTCTACAGGAGTTAATGACCTGACGTAAAGCGCCCTTGAATATTGTCCCCATTGACTGCAATGCAATTAGAATAAAGATCCCAGTATTGCCTGTATTTATTATACAAAGAAAATAACTGGCTTCAAGGTGCAAAATCACATGCAAGTTTTCATGCCTGTATTATCTTTCAAAAAAGGTTTCATTTGGGGATTATTTTTTTTTGTTTAAATGTTTAAACAGTTTGAATACAAGTTCTCATACTATGTCACAAAGTAGATGCTCTACATCAAATACTTAAGTAGACCAACAATAAGCACGTTGACCTGTAACAGCATGAGGCACCCACAAAGTTAGTAATTCGGCTACTTAACGCAAGTTCAAGTAACAATGTAAAAGTTCCTGGAGAAAGAAAATGTATGTAGTAAATGATGAACCAGAATGCCATGCTATATGAAGGGTGTGGTACAAAAAAACAATCCTAGGAAGATAGAAATGAAAAGCGCGATTTCTTGAGCAAGATTTGAAATTACTAAGTAACGGATGATAAACAGATTTATGTAGAATTTTCATTAGACACAAAATGTTTAGTTGTAGTGAGGAGCAATCACTGACGAAAATATGACTACCTTATGTGAAACGTATTCAAAATTTGCAATGAAAGTAATTTAACATTGGAACCATTTACCACAGTCAACAGTAAAACTTTAGTTTTCATGGACAATATCACATCAAGACCTGATCCATTCACTGTATGAGAGGTTTGGATATAGTGACTCTAAACACACAAACACAAAAGATTTTTATAAATAGAAACAGAAAAGCACTAAAGCTTCAAAGCTGGCCGCTCTTAAAGCTGTTTTTTTCCACAACTTTCCTGTAAAACATTTGCTGAGGAATGACAAAATGATTAGACAAGGAATCTACATTATACTGAAACAAAGTTAATAGAGTCTTTTTTTCATGTTGTGTGCAACGATTTAGAAAAGCAGGAAAAAAACATATGCTTTCTCTGGTATCTGTCCTATTGCAAGAGTTAAAGTAATACATTCATCCACGACACAGGAGTTTACATACCCATTGTAATTTTCATACAGGTTTGGAAAGGTTCCATTAACTGCTACGTCTGACCCAGGCCAAAAGAACGTACCCGCTTTTAGACCTTGGTACATCGCCGTTAGCCAAATCTGCAGGAGAAGAACAATCAACATCATTAGGGCAGCTCACTGAATTAGCTGAGTAACTGCCAGATCCACTACCACCCCCCACCAGCTCTGCACCTTTCAGCAAGATCAAAATAACATAAGCGGAGCACTCCAAACACTCCATCTTGCATGTCTGTGGCCCAGATACATCTTGCAGCCTCATTCCTTGCAGCAAATGCTCGCATCCCTTCTGCTGCTACACCAGGAGGAGCCAGGACAGGAGTAGGAACCGTTAGCTCCCATGTATGGAGCAGTGACTCAGGGGCAGAACCAAACAACACGTAGGGGAAATGCCTCAAGAATGGTGAAGAGAGGAGGGGTGGGAACGTTCCGAGGACCTATGCCCCACATACTCTGAAATATGGGAGCAAGAGTTTGGTTAACTCTTCTGATTTTACTGCTGATCTCATAATTTGAAGATTTCTGTTTTCCTCTTTGCTTTCTTCTGTACACCACTTTCTCCTCAGTGGCCCGTAAAGGCTACACTTTCTTTCCAAAAAAGAAAATATTGGTCATCCCCACATTAATACATAGTTGCATCTGTTCCCTTGCTATTCTTCTATTCTTCAGGCTAGCACACCCAAATTTTCCCATGCCACTTCATTTTGATGGCAGTCTCAGCAGATATGCCATAGCTGTATGATTGAACTGAGATATTTTCTTTTAAAAATCACATCTTTAAGCTTAGTAAAGGTTTACACTGGGCAGAGTGTAAACCTTTAATACTGCTTATCACTAAGACTATCTGGTCTGTTGATTTCCTCAGAGAACTTAACTGCAAGCCTACTTCATATTAAAAACAAAAGAAAATCTGGTATCTTTATTAGCTATTTTAAGATAGTTTTCTCCTTAGAGAAAGTTCCATGTAAGTTCAGCAACATCTGTTAAACTTTGTTTCATTTGTCATTTTGCAGGTCTCGTATGGCAGTTCCTAATCACGCTGAGTAATGCTTCTTGGCTGACTCAGAAGTACCCTCTGTACTCTTTCAACATCACTATGCATCCAAGTGATATTAAGTAACACAACAACAGGCTGATGTACATTCTCAGCAGTGTATTAATACTTACAGGCTGTCCTTGGTACCACTGTGGATTAAACTTCTCTTTGCTTTTAAGGGTGAAGGATGCATTTCTTTTGGGGTCATACATCTTGTTATCAATTATACCATGAGATTCAGGATACAGCCCCTGTAATTGAGAGTATAGCTTGTTGCAATCCTACAGAGAAAAAGAGCCTTACAGCTACACAAACAGGTGTCTGTTAAACAAATACGTCCAGTGCATAATCTATATGAGACTTTTACTTCACCAATACCTCAAGACACAAATCTAACAGCATCACCTACCATTACTACCAAGCTCTACCTTCCAATTCTTAATTGCTTCTTAATGAGATTGAAAAATATAGGCAAGCAACTTGCTCTGGGATCAAACCAGAAGACACCATCTCAGTTCACACGTGTTGTATCTTTAGTACCAATGAGCAAGCAATTACCTATGGTGGACCTCTATCACATCCCAAAACCAGGGATTTCAAAGGAGAATTGCCTATCAGTAGGCGAAAGCTCTAGCAGGGATAACCATTACCTAACCAGTGAAAGAAGTGCTCAGAGGCACCAGCTGCTAAGTAGTTTTAACAGACTTCGTGCTCTGCCTTCAAGCAGACAGTTCCTTTTTACGTAACAGGATATAACACCACCACCTTTAGGACCCCGATAAACATAAGGGCCCGCTACTTTTCACAGGAATAGGGAGCTGAGGCAAAGCTCTATACTGTATTTAGGGACATTGTCACATGGTGGCAGGGCATGATTAATGCCCCTTAGTTGCGTATTCGGTGATGGATATTTGAGAAGATTACACAAATTAAACATACCATTCCTCACTTAGCAAAACACAGGCCTGACAAACTGGGAAGATAAGAAATAAGGTGCAAATCCTCAAGTATTTGATTAAATTTTAGTTCTGACATGATGAAACTAAAAAGGATCTGCTGGATTCCACCCTGCATTTTGAAAAAATTATTCTTTTTCCTTCTATTCGCAGGAGGTATTCTCTCTCCAAGAGAGAGCGAGCAAGTTGCAATTTAGTGAAATATTTACACAAATGAGAAGTTGTAAAGTGATGTGACCTTCCACCTTTAAGGGAATTCTTGCAGCTAGTCTTAGAAGGATTGGATTACTTAATCAGACTTGATCTGACTGCTTAGCTGCAGTGTTATATAGTGACTGTTAATCTAAATTAGATAAAGAGTATTATATATACATTTTCATATTCTAAAGGGAAATCCTATTATTTTAATAATCCCTCAAAGAAATATACTGTTCCCTTGGAGGAAACTTCGTAATGAACAGTCTCTTCAGTAAAGGAAACATACAATATACAGGAATTCTTACTGTGACAATGGAGTAATGATTGGGAAAGGTTTTTGAAGGATACACTGGTCTCATACTGGAAGTGTATGTTCCACATTTCTCTAGAGGGAAGAAGAGAGAAATCAGCAAAATTACAGAAATAGAAACCCTTGCAGGTTTCTCTCATGAAGACATATAACTATTAGAAAAAAAAAAAAAGAGAAAGACTAAAGATATTTCCAGAAAGTTTTCAGTCTTCAAAATTCTAGAGTTAATACCTCATTTTTCTTCCCACATTCATTTACAAGCTGACTAAATGGCTATTAGTACAAGTTTTGTATATTCCCAATGACTGACTTCAATGGTAACAGAAGCAAAACCTACAGTAGATAAGAATGAGTAATCAAAGAAATCACACCCTCCAAAGTTGCCTTGGTGTGCCGTAAGTGAAGTCTGCAGCTTGAGACCAGATGCTTTGCCCCTGGGTGCTCCCAGAGATGAAGCGGCTGCTGGCACAGTAGTGCCCTGGCTCTCACAGTCACCTGTCAAATCACTATTTATTTTGCAGCCTCCTTTTTGTTTGTGGTTGTTTTGGGTTTTGTTACTAAAAATAAGCTCTTATTCTAGGATGAATCGCAAACTTTTCTTCATCTTGATATAAAAATCATAGGATTTTAAGGAGATTAGTGCACACTATTTCCTAGTATGAAGAAGCATTAGCCAGGCCAAAGAACTTAAGCAAGCCTTACTTATGTTAGGTGCCTAAATTTCCACAGGCAAATGTATGGGCCCTGATTTTCAGAAAGAGGGGGGAAAAAAGAAAAAAGACTTTATTAACAACTTAAAGAATACCATGTGATAACCAAAACCACTTCAACTGATGCTAAAGAGCAAAAAGCAAAAGCAATGACCCTATAGAAAGGCCACCATTAGATCGTTATATAGGATATAAACAAAATAGAAATGAAAGGTTTGATAACATAAAAGGTGTTGCATCAAGGCACTTTGAACTCGTTAGATTGAGGCTTTGGATTAGATCACAGTTGAAATAATCAATTTGAGCTAACAGAGATAAAAAGAAGCCAAGCTGGAAAAATAAATCCTCTCAAGTTACATAGACATTCTCTCCCACATTTGTGTTCTGTAGTAACAAATCATCACTTGTACCCTTTTTGCTACTGGAACACACCTGATGCATTTCAACCCTTTACAAATCTATTGTTGAGGATATTTTCTGAAATCTTATTTTTTTTTGGGGGGGGGGGTGAGGAGGTTGAGGTTTTTTTGTTTTGTTTTTAAAGTAAGTGAAAAATACACTCAAAAGTTTTTGTTTTGTCCATAATCCTAGGGGATTTTCCTGGGACTTTCCATGAGAGTTATCTTTTTTCTTTTTGGCTTGTTGCCTTAGTTAAAGACAATTAAAGACAAAAGGAGGATTTGTTTAAAAATTATGTATATCACAGCATAGAAGTATGTGAAAATGCCTTCTCTGAACCCCATACACACACCTTACGGCAATGCCTGGGGTTCATTGAAAACCCTCAGCTCCATGATGAATTGCCCACCTTTCAGCAGGTAGCAGAGAACAAAACTTGCTAAAAGTGAAATTATGATGTTGGCTTACAGGCATCTAGCCTAACAGATTTCTCCAAGGACATATCAGAATTTCATTGTAGGCATAGCTGAATTAACAGGACTAGATAATGGGAATATTTTTTATCTAATAGAATGCTGTACTTGCCATCAAGTGTTTTAAAGAGGAAAATCCAGGGATTTAGCACGGTTTTGATTTAATGAAGAACTGGGAAGTCTGATAAGTTACTTAATGCTAATAACTGTTCACTGCTTTGTAAATGCTGTCATTCATAAACTGCGTCCCTTTTTGAACACTTACTAGTCCTGTAAATGGATAACTATGAACTTCAAAAGGATTCAATACAATTTTTCAGCCATCATCAAGTAACTTATCCACTACTGTTACTTGTCTACTACAGAGGAACATATTTCATCACCCTTTCCCGCACAGTAAAATACTGTAGCAGTATTGACACACTCATGGAAGTGTTTATCTTTACAGTATGACTCCTGGCACCATTTTCAGTGCCTAGACACGTGGGACATGAAAGCAAGCAGAAATTTGAAGAAACAGGCTCTCAGAGTGTCATGCGATATACACCCCCGTGACATCAATTTTCATGCATGAGACAATTTTTCTCTTACTGAAGAAAATTTGCCTTACCTGAGGCTTTTCACCCACCATTGTACTATGAGAGGAGAAAAAGCCTAGAAAGCAAGGTTTTGTAACAAGAAAGCTGAAGATCCTTAAATACATGCTAGAGGGTTTCTCTTGCTGCTCTCCTGTTAACTGAGTAGATGCTGGTGCACCCACAATGCTACCTGCGTGTTTTTTCACTGCAGGGTCTTGTCTAGTGCAGGACCCAGACTGGTAATGGGAGTGCTTCAGAGAGGAAACACATTATGGATGATTCTCACCATTCTTAGATGTAATTGAGGGCAACAAAGCTGTTGAGGGGTCTAGAGCACAAGTTTTATGAGAATCGGCTCAGGGAGCTGGGGTTGTTTAGCCTGGAGAAAAGGAGGCTGAGGGGAGACCTTATTGCTCTCTACAACTACCCGAAAGGAGGGTGTAGCGAGGTGGGCGTCAGTCTCTTCTCTTAAGTAAGAAGTGATAGGACAGGAGGAAATGGCCTCAAGTTCCACCAGGGGAGGTTCAGGAAGGATATTAGGGAAAAAGTGCTATCAAACATTGGAACAGGCTGCCCAGGGAAGTGGTGGAATCGTCATCCCTGGAGGTATTTAAAAGACAGGTAGACATGGTGCTTAGCGACATGGTTTAGTGATGGTTTTAGCAGTACTAGGTTAATGGTTGGACTTGATGATCTTAAAGGTCCCTTCCAGTCTAGATGATTCTATGTTGTATTGCAAAAGTTTTCTATCAGATTACAAAAAAAAATTCTCCAGAGTAATGTAGAACTGTAGACATAATGCAGAAATAATATTTTACCCCTAGACTGTTCCTTATTTTATTGTGTCTAAAACATGTATAATTAGACTTTCTGGTTTTAGAATCCTTTAAAAATCTAAGTTTAGAGCATCAAGAACTCCATGGTTCTGGAGAAGTGAAGTGACTTTGATGAAGATATTAAGATACTTGTATTCCTTAGCGGTCAGAATTTATCATGGGTTCAGTGGAAAGAGAAATACAAGTTTATTATATAAGTAAACAAAAGAAGTTGCACTGTAGCCTATCCAGACCAAAGAATGAAGAAACTTTACACGTGGAAGTTGGATGTCGTAGCCTGGAAGTCCTACAGATGGTTTGTGGCACTGATATCTTTTATGTCAGCAGAGTTATAACCATTTATAATAGCCAGCCTCTCCTTACAATGCTCAAGAAGTTTCTTCAGTTGATTTTTTATAACTTCATCTAATGAAATTGTTTCAAATGCCTTGTTTTATTCTAACATTGAACAAAATGAAAAAATAAACCTAAAACCTCAAATACATCTGTGAATTGTTATCCTCTGGAACAGATCAAGTTGTAACAACCACTGCACAAAAAAGCAAGTATTTTTACTGATTTATTTTTAGTCAACTGAAACCAGTTACCCCAGGTAGTAATTTATGAATGACAAGAAGATTGGCATATTTTTCAGACATGAAATGCCATCAGTTCTTTACAGACCACAGCCAAAATAGAGACAGGAAAAGCAACTAGAGTTACTTAGACACTACAAAATTAAGACAGACACTACAAAAGCTAGGGAAAGAAATACGTACTTATGAGGGTCTCCTTTCTTCTGAAAATGTTTGTGAAATGAAAGTTTTCTCAGATTCAGCACATTTCTACCAATCCTTCTCTATCATCTGTTCCTAATCTCTTCCTTCTCTATCTTCTTATTTTTAAAATATAATCAAATGCTTTCTACCTTGTATTCCATTTTCCAAAGCCATTCCACCTAAATATGAGACCATATGCAATGTAGAGTAAAAAGCAGGTCTACTTCTATTTTGAAGAAATAAAGAAAGCTCACCGCAAAAAACATCCACCTCCTAAATATAGGAAGGGCTACTTAATAGTTTGAGTTTTCACTAAAAATCCAAAGGGGTCTTTCCTCACACCCTCCCTCTCTTTGCCCTTCCACCCTCCCACCCCTCAGGCTGTCTATGCACAGTTGCTTTGGGCAACAACTTAAAACTTCCACCAAAGAAGAGTGAGGATTTTAAGGAGTAAGCATAGCTGCATCTATGGATTTTTCAAGTAAGACATCATGATATTACTTAGAGAAAGAAACTACTCACGTAATTTGCTAATAACAGGCAGAAGTTCACCCCAAGTCTGCAAATATTCTGCTCTGAAGCCGTCCAATGAAAATAGTAACACTGGAGATTTGGTAAATCTGAACAAACAGAAATCGAAGCATTAAAAGACAGACACTAAGAAATAATTTCCTATCATTTATTTCAGGCAAGTTTCCCACAAATGGTGGGGATGTTCATGATGGGACCATAAACCAGGCCAGGGAAGTAAGTGTCCCTAAGCAGGAAGGCTCGCAGACTGGTGGGGTGGTGAGCAGAGCAGCCGTCCCGTCCCTCTGCTCCCAGGCTGGCTTAGCAGGCCAAAGAGGCTGAGGATTGCAGTAGGGCATGCACAGGGAAACCACAACAAGGCCTGATTTCAAACACCCATGAAATAAAGAACAAGCCAAGATGCTCATGTAATCTGTCTGGTGTGTTTGGGACTCCTTATCTTGAAATCAGTCCCACTGGAGCAGCATTCAGCCCCTCCAACCCTGAGGCAAAAGCAGGGAAAGAGAAAAGGCAGGGTGAAGCCATGGCTTTCCTTTATTAATTTTGCTCCTGAACAACTCGTAATCTAGCTGAAAAAAAAAAAAAAGGAATTTATCTTTTTACATATACTATACACAAAACTGTAAGAAAGTCTAATCTACAGGATATGTTAAATCAGCAACCATAACACACATTTTTCCTTCCATCTTGCAAAGATTATTTAACTAAGGAGAACTTGGTTCCTGTACCAGAAGTAGTGTCAGTCTCCAAACTGAAAAATGTGGCCCTGTAACTGGAACGCTGTAACAGCATTTCTGCCTGAAGCTTGACAGATAAGTTCAGGAACTGATTTCATTGGAACTAGCAAAAATAAATTCTCCCCTTCCAGTCTCCACAGGACTTATGTTTTCCAGTCTTGACTTGTTCCCAGCTTCAGCCCTGTTCAAACAATTTCTCTCCAACTGTAAATACTTAAAACATTGCATCACAGATGAGAATACTGATCAGTAACCTTGAAGAAAAATTATCTTATGTTTGACCTATAGAAATGAGGACATGTGAGACTACAAAAAAGTCACTGCAATGCAGCAACAACCACTGAAAACAGATTCACATAAAAGAACTGAATATATTTTACATGTCAATTGCAAGATCAATTTTCCTTTTTATGTTTACAAATCGTAAAATGGATTTTTTTAAAAAAAAAAACTTTGTTGCACTTCAGTTTCCCAAAATAAAACAGTGAGGGTAGAAGACAAATATTATTTGCAAAGTGTTGACAATTTCTTTAGTGAGGTACACCACAAAAAAAATCCAAACAGTCATTTACAAGTGAAACATTTATAAGCCTTATTTCAGTCAAACAAATGTGACTATATTAAACCGAAGATTAGTCAGGCAACCAAAACATGTCTATCCTAAGAAAACTTTAATCAACAATTTGGACAACAGTTCAGCCAAAAGGATTTCATTAGTCAGAACCATTACATAGCCTATCCTACATCCCAGACAGAATAAGCCATTAAGATGTATTTGTAAGATGTGTCTTTATAGCCTGTTTTTTATTTATATGATGTATTTAATACCATCTTTTGAAAATCTTAGCGAAGTCAGCTAGTTGGAAATGGGAAATGAATGATCTTCAGGTGATGACTAAAGTCCTTTGGCAAAACGGAGTAGGGAAACTTCATGTACTGCCTTTGCCTATAGTACAAGTGGTTTTTTGCACCACATATTCTGATCTCTACAACTTTTGCAAATACCTTATCCCCACCCCCACCTCCCCCAATACAGAGGTCTAAAAACCTTCACTGCAAAGTTTCCTGGAACAAAATATACACTTTGAGGCAAAGACTGTTCAATATTACTTACCAACAAGAATAACTTTAAAAAAAAATAACCCAAATCTAAAAAAACTCCTTAGAAAGGGACTTTACGCAACTGTTTCTGGTTTGGCATTTAGAAGTAAACCAACTGTTAAGTACATGTTTTGGTTGTCTGCAAATCCAGCTACTGACCCCCTCACACATGTAAAATTAAACTTGGCAAAATAGACCATTGCCACAACTAGGGAGACTGACCATTTCGCTTCTCGTATACTCGACACATGCTGAAACTCATATAGTTAGCGATATGCCCTGGCCTCAGGGAAGCAAAGCAAGACAGACCATGTTAAACTGCACTCTCTTTGGAACAGCTCCAGTGAAATCCCCAGACAAACTGACCTGAGCTCAGTTCTGAGATATATCAGCAATTTCCATAACTTCTTCCTGTGGGTAGCCGAGGTTACACTTGCTACTTCAATAATGTGCTACCAATGAGCAAGCAAGCCTAGGATGCTCAAGTTTTGGCCCTGCCAGTGATTCGCGTTGGCTGTGGCCAAACAATATGACAAGGGTGTTTCACAGCTCTTGGATAAATACATATGCCACAGTCACATCCTGACTCCAAACTGAAGGAAATGCAGTGGTAATTACCTCCTCCTATAAACTGGCTTCTATGGAAACATAGCGCAGACAACACAGGCTTGCTGTGGTCTAGCAGGTTCACCAGTCTGGATGGTCTAGAGTCCAGCACTGAGGACCACACTGCCAAGCTGACCTGCCTCACCACAGGCAAGTTAGACCACAATTAAAGAAAAAATAAAAGAAGAAACAAAAGGAAAAAAGACAAGAAAGTCCCCTTGAAAAATCTAAACATACTGCACAGAAAACTTTCTGTCCCCCCACGTACAGACACTACTGCCTATATACAGCCACCAAGCATAGAAGTTAAAGCTTTCTTTTCTGATAAACGTGCGTAAAACCTCAACAGTAAGCATAATAGCAGTCCTCAAATAGACAGGAGAGATCTACAAAGAGGAAAGCAATCAGCTGCTCTTCCACCTCAATGAAGACAGAACAAATAGTAATAGGCTTAAAGTACAACAAAAGATACCAAGACATCAGAAAGACCATCTAGCTAAGCACTAGGTTATGAGTAGGTTAGCTTCAGTGGGTTTGAATTCTCAGAGTATTATTTCACTCCTAGAACAGGGGAAAGAACTAGATCGCTCCTGAAATCTTATAGCCCCTTAACTTTATAACCCTATTAAATAACAAAGAACACAGTCTTGGAAAGACTTAGGTGTGTAGTTAATTTTAAGCATTTGTTCAGTCTCATTGATATCAGTGGGATTTCTTAGATTAAGCACCTCATTGAACACTGCATGGTCTTTTGTCTATTCTGCACCACAAGAATAAACCTGACTAAAACCAAACCAGAATAAAACCAGCCATTTGAACCCACAAAACATGCTGTTTTAATATGCACAGAATCAGAATTGATATCCCAAGGCCTCAAAATGAGCACTGAGCTAAAGTCACCTGCACTCCTGCCTATCCCATAGAAAGAAGCGGATTGTTTAGAGTTGTTTGTTTTGGGAGAGGCTTGTGTGCTAATAGTCCGAGATGAGCCTACAGTCAACACTGTTTGATTCAACTTTGACCACACATCACCCTTTCCTGGGCTGGGTTTTATTGCAACATTTCTGGTTTTGCCAGGATTAAAACAATTTTAGTAGAGTAACCACGTATCCCTTTCATACGCTGAACAGAAATAACAAACAAAAAACCCTAAAAACAAGTTAACCGACAGGAGTTGCTCTATGGTATTTATGCCATTAACTTTGACGGTGGATCTGCACAAAGCTCTTGCTTGTTTATCCACCCCTTGTGGGTAACGCTCCCTAATCTTGCATTAGGGAAACCAGCATCCTAGAGTCAGTTCCCAGCACATGGTCCTGAATGGTTCCTGACCTCAGAACAGGAGTTAATGACAAAAACTTCCAGAACCGCCTGGCTGCCACCCTCCTATGTGGGGGCTCACTGGGGACTTGGACTCCAAGCTGGCCAGAAGCTTCAGTTTCTGTCTCGATGAAGGTTCTGAAGGGTCAGCATTTGTTACTGCTCTGAATCTGAATGAAAAGTGCTCGTTTGGTATAAAAATATTCCAAAAGGAAACGTATTTCATTTGACAGTATTATAACTCCAATGAATAAATATAGCATGATTTAAATATCTTAAGTCAAAAAAAAAAGTAATGACATAAGAACAAAATGAAATGTTTTTACTTTACTAGAAATATCCCCAGCACACTATAATTTCAAAATCATCAAAATGAAAATAGCTTTGATTTCACTGACACTTTTCAAACAAGGACATAATTGAATTCAACTCATCCCCACAACATATCTACAAACTCTTTTCCAGTGGAATACTTTTCAGTCAAGAATCTTTAAGTCACTTCTACAAATAACTTATACATGCAATCACAGTTTGCATTCAACCTTAGCTTTAAAGTTGATTTGAAGATCCCACAGCAAAAGCAGTACAAGAAATGCAGGCTTTTTTCCTGGCTGGGAGCTTTGCTGGACTATTTGAGCCTGAGTGCTGATGCCATGAATTACATGAGTCATTCCTCACACAGTGCATACATAACTTGCAGGAGCGGACCCAGTGTGGAGCTGAGCCAGAGAATACAAGGATCCCATGGCCTTTTACACCTTTTAAAGAAAGTAGTTCAGACAGCTTGCAAATAATGCTGTCCCATTGCTGGTGAGACTGGGACAGTGATCTGCCCACATTTTGCAGCTCTAGGGCAGGAACAGGCAAGGAAGTGGAAAGGTCTTTAGAAATGACCAGGCATGGAGGCAGTTTTAGGAGCCTGAGATTGCTGGATGGGTCCCAAAATATTTGATACAGCGAGCATTGGAGCACATGTGACAATAATGAGGTGGGCACAAGGCAGAGCTGCCCAGAGCACACACGTCTGTGGGAGACAGCGGGGTTTGGGAATAGGCATGTCTTGCAAGTCAAGCAAGTGGTGGGGTACAGCAGTGCTGCTGGGACAGAGCAACCTGATCTGTTAGTAAGCACTACCAAATGCCAGCTGAAGAGGTGTCCTCCTCTGTCTGGCAGCTGCTCTTACTGTGGATAAGAAAGGCAAGCAGGTCCCAGGAAGGCGCGGTAGGGAAAATAATCTCAATAATGAAACGTAAGCAAAGAGCAGAGCTATGCAAATATGCAATATCCTCACCCTTTCGGACACTGAGGTTCAGTAATGTCCTCACACTCTTCTTCAACCCAGCTTGCCTCTCCTTAAAACAAATGAGTGCAATTTATTTTTTAAGACAGAACATTCTGATCGATAAATGCAAGGGTTGTTTTTTTTTTTTCATTTTACTAGATGCTTTTAAAGTTATATTATGTCCTTTCTCCTTTCATACAAATATATGTACATATATGAGAGACTGTAGGAACTTGTTGAGGATATTTACCTTTACAAACAGCATGATAATTGACACAGCAATCTTTGTTTTCCACACAATCATCTGAACAGGAACAATGATATTCTGGTCGCCTTTTCTCTCCACACCTGAATTTATTGCAGGTCCATATGTGGGCTAAAAAACAGATGAGAAAGAAGGACAATGATTAATCATAGAATAGTTTGGGTTGGAAGGGGCCTTTAACAGTCATCTAGTCCAACCCCCCCTGCAATGAGCAGGGACATCCCAGTGTAAGTGCAACTTTAATAAACTGAGTGTCAAGTTGTGTCTCAAATGTGTACACGCTGATATCTCATACATGCATAATATTGCAAGCTTTGGCACTTTGGAAAATAGAAACACCCATGGCTAAATAATCTAAGTGCATAGCCATCCAAACACAATTCTGCAGCATATGGTTATAAATAGCACAGATCAGAAAGAACCTTTTTTACAGGCCTCCTTAAATATGGTAGTTTATGTGAGTTTAATCTGGTAAATGCATACTATAAAGGAGCTCCCAAACAACTCCCCCAGAAACAAACCAAACTTAAGTCGAATTTGGAATGCCTAGAAAACACTGAGCAGCAGCAACTTATCCTGACTTGCACTGAAGTCGCAATGGATTTTACCAGTTGCTGTCAAGCACTCCAGCTTCTTTCAGCACCTCTTAGGCACAGGCATCACTCTGCCACTCTTTAAGACTGCATACATAAGCTCGCAGGAAGAGGAATACCTACTGAATTCAGCTTCATTGCTGGTTTTGGTAGAGATTCCCCCCCCCGCCCCGAATCATATTGATTTTTCTGAACAGAATATTCCAATACATTGTACCATTTGAAGATGATCATTTTGTTATCAGTGGTAAACACAAGTAGATCCTTTGCAGTCAATGAGGATAAACATGAATGAATTTACCAACTGAGTGAACACTTAAGTGAAGGTCTTAAGAGACACGAAAGCAAAATCTAAATGTTTGAGTAGAGGACAAGCAGTGATCTTCATACATGACTTGCAATTAGAAATCCCTGAAAGCATTCTCAGGAGGTTAATCTCACTTTCAGGAATACTGAACTTAGTAGATCTACTCACTGCTGTGAGAGACAGAGGAATCTATTATGGCTCCAGTTACATGATACTATTTGAAAATTAGAATTTGATTCCCCACCGATGTTAAGACTAATTAATTTCAAAAAACAAGACCAAGCAATGAATTCCCATTCTTAGTGCTGAAACAGACTCTCCAGTCTGTTTTTAAGGAATTCTTTAAACTGAGGGAGCGTGGTGTAATGAAACAAAGTGGAGCATAAATCCCATGCAACTATTCTATAAGCAAAAGCCTTTGTGCAATTTAGAGGACCTTTCAGTAACAGTCAGTTGCAGCAGGGCTCTGAGCTCAGTTTAATCGTTTGGTTTTAAAAGTCAACATTGGAATATTTAATTTCAGGGCTATACTATGTTGATAAATTTTACAAATACACACAAAGAGGAGTGGGAATAAAAATAGTTAATTGAAAAGAATGCTGCATATGAAGCATTAAGGCAAAACTAAGTTAGAGAAAACAGTCAAGTTCTGTCTTTAGTGTTATTACCAGCACTAACATCTTTCCCTGTAAAATTTCTCCATGGTACTTTTCACACCTTTGCCTATCTGACCTTTGCTTTCTGGCAAATCATGAAAATTGCTCCTCATTTCGCAATCATTCTCCACCAGTGCAATCTGTTTTGTCACCCTGCCTTGTCCCAAAGGCCAGCACATGACCCTTGCTTCACAGTCAAGCTGAGGATAACAAGGCAGAAGTCCTGAGTAGCTGGGTAAGGAGAGACGGCAGCTTTCACAGAGCTGCTCTGTCCTTCCCCTTTTTCATGCAGGCGATGACAGAAAGATACAATAAGCAGAATGCACTCCTATTCTTGGCATGCTTGAGAACATAGCTGCCCCTGACACGAGGGACAATGCAGGTCACTATTCTCTCACCCCCGGACAGAGAACAGAAGGCTGGCTGAGACCTCGAAATGCCGTTGTTCCTCCTCTTTCTGAGGGGGAGGGCAGCAGCACGGTCCCTTGCAGCCTTTCTCCCCACAGGAGCTGCAGGAAAGCCAGCCTACTGGTTGTGTCAGCTCCTACATAGTCCAGCTGGGTGAAACACAAGCTTTGTTTGTGTACAACAACAGCTGCACCAGAGCCCTGATGCTTCTGCTGGAGTCCCCAGTACGGCCATCACCACCATTGCAACTCCACCCATGGCTGCAATGGAAGGACCACAAAGAGGGGGGAGACCACTGGCATGAGAACCACCCTGCTGTTCAGCAGCCCCCCTCTGAACTCACAGCCCATCTGGAAGAAGTCAGGGGTTACGGCCACCTGGCCACAGGAGTACTCATTCGCCGAGCTGTCCCACTTCACACAACAGGAGAGAGTTTGCCCCCACAGCTTTTTTCCATCCTTACCTGGTTGTATACAGGTTTCCTGGTAATCTAAGCAGCAGTTCCCAAGCTTGACACAATCTCTATCACAACGGCAGCTTCCAAAGGTCCTTTCAAAGCAACGACCTTTGCAGGTTTTCACTGTAATATTGGATAGTGTTAGATATTAGTGACTGAGCCCAAACCAATCAACATGCAAAAGAAATTAATAAGGTCAGCATGTGGAATGATACAGCTGGTCATTCCACAACTTACAGGATGCCTGCAAAAACAGCAACAGCCAAGGGAAAATGAAAGTCTTGATCCAACTAAAAGTTTATTTTCTCTCATTAAATAAAAATATTTTTTTCATCATATTGAAAAAAGGGTCCTGTTCTGTTTTAGCAGGAACATGGTGTTTCATTATTGGCAGAAATAAGTGAAACAAAAGACTATAATTCTAGTTGCGATTGTCCCTGCCTTCCTGTATCTCCAGAGGATATAAGTGCAGTCATTCAGAATACGGAAGATCTCCGTTGGAGGAAATCTGAACGTAGGTTTTCAATAAGGGTGCCCTAAACAGTGAAATGCTTTTGCAGAGAACGCTGATCTGCATTTTCACATCTGACAATGTCACACTCTCTATAAACAATTAAACATTAACTAGAATTTAGGCTGCTTCGCCTATGCTTGCAACTCTCCCATGCTCCTGCCCTGTTTGAAAGACTGTCTTCATACAAGTCAGAGGACCTGAAGAAGCCCCAGTTCCACATCCTGCTGTACCATGGTTAATGTACTGTCTCAAGACACAGGAAGGGCTGTACCAAACCAGACGCAGGAGATACAAACTTGAGTTTACTGCTCACTGCACTAATTTTTGTTCAGTTTTAACATAAAAACCCACAAAAAACCCACAACCAAAAAAAAGGCATAGCATTCTTCCACTAGACTGGTGTTGCCTGGGAAAAAAACAGAAACCAGTGATGCGAAGCGTTAACAACACTTAAGTAGTTGGTTAGTCTGTTTCATCCTGTGCAATCACCAGAAGAGAGTGAGGTAAATTCTTCAGTGTTTGGCTCCTCAAGAATCTTGAGGTGTGTGATATTAGGAAAATGAGATAATAATGAGCCAATACTGCAAAGCTGTAATAAAATGAGAAAAAAACCTAGACAGATTCTAGTGGGAAATTAACAGTCTGAATTTTAGTTAAAAACATTGTAGGACTGTTTGTTAAACAGGTCAACTCTGAAATTATTCTAGATAGTTGTTCCCAAAGTGAAGTTTGATTTCTTAAAATATCTTTCATAACATTCTACCTGAAGAAACTTCACGACTCAAAAAACCACATATTTTTCAGGACAGAAAACAGCCAGAGGAATTCCACAAGGAATATTTTCAGACTACAATTCTAACCAGTAAGAAAATAACTTTTTTTTCTCCCCCCATAATTGACTGGAAAAGATGAAAAACAAATGTTCCAGGACAGCATGAAATAGAAATTGTTGGGTTTTTTTTTTTTTTTTATAGTGAACTGAGTCAAGCCAGCCATGTGACATCACCACAGTGATGGTTGGGATACACGGAAGCTGCCAGACCAGACACGGAGTGCCAGGATCAGTTTACCTCTCAAGTGAGTACACACAAGTACTGAGTACACCTGAGATTTACTTCCTGGTATTTTCATTCCCCTCTAACTGAAACTGCTTCAAGCAATGCATCCAATCCACTTCCTGCAGCAAGAAAGGGTGGCATGCTGATAATATCAACATTAATTTACACCAAAAAAAAAAAAGGAAGAGAATTTCTTAGAAACATTATTAAATAAAAGGCATATTAGTTACCATCTTTTGAACAGCTAGGCTTCAGGCCAAATATACATCCTAGGATTGTTGTTAACATGCAGACACAGAGTACCTGTGGGGCAGGAAGGAAAAGAAAGTTATCTTAAATGACCGCTGAATGGTTCTGAAAGCTCTCATTTTCTCTGTAATACTATACAATCATACGAAATTGATAAATTGATTAGGTAGCTTATTTTACTGCTTTCACAAGCAGTTTTCACTCACACAAGTAGTTATGCTGTTTGCAATTAGTTACTGGTGCATGAACATGAATATTCTCAAGACTGAGTCTATGTATTTCATTTCTTACCAAGTTATTTAATGTAGTCATGGTGACATATTTCTTTCTCACAAACAAAAAATTAAGATGCTTATGGTTACACGATTTTATAGAAAACTTTCTTTGCTCCACTTCTTTCTGCCTCCTAGGTTGTTCTAAAGTGAAGTTTCACCATTAAAACAGACGGCATGGCCCTTAAGTGATACCTATAATTTTCTTAGGCAGGAAAATCTTTTCCCACTTCCTAGCACCCAGTTCATACTAGATGTTGGTCCATACCATGGTAAGCAACTGTGGGATGTCACATTAAACTGACCACAGTGTCTTACACTGACCAGAAGCTATGGCCATGTTTATTTTGGATTCCAAATGCATTCAAGTTACCAAACAAGCACCATATTGTCCTCGTCCAGCATTTTAGGGCAAGATCTAATGCCAACTCAAATACAGGGAAAGATTCCCTTTAACCTCATTGAGTAATCGGACTTGGTCCATAAACTCTTTAGGAAAAGTGTTTATATTATCAATGCATATACAGTAAAGAGTCCAGGAATGCCAACAATGAGCTTATGATGGCTATTCTATTCAAGTGCAGAGTATAACAAGGTAGTTTGCCTGAAGTCCTAAAAGAGAAGGCACTGTAATCACACAGACTTTCTTATTCAGAAGCATTTGGAGATGTATGGGTAAGAAAGAATGCATGTCACCTTGCTGGTCATTGTTTTCTGAGGAAACATTGCTTTCAAGCAATACTTCAATAATGTTACACATATGACTACACGAAGTCTCTCCCTGTTTCCCTCTTCCACCATCAGCAAAAGCTCCCGAGTCAGTCTTTTGACTATGATGCCTGAATCGTGTTGTGATGTGGCAAAAGTCAATCCCATTTTAAAATGCATCTAATTATTTCTCAAGCTTACTTTTTTTAAAGACTGCAAACACTTGAGTAAATAAAACCTGTTTGTTTTGTTTTAAAATATACAGTTCACTATACAATTTTTTTTTCACTAAGCAGTTAGTAAAGACAGTAAGAAAGCAATTTCTGGAATGTCTAGCATTGAAATTCAGATATTATCTGGATTTTTGCAGTGCAAGTTATCACAAACCATATTCATCAATACCAAAAAACATTACATATGTAGCAATCATAAAAAAGGGAGTTAAAACTGGACCTGATGAAACTTTGGCCTAGAATTCCAAACCAGGCAAGTCTGTAATCTTAGAATATTCAATGCAATGCCTAGCAGAAAAATAAGTACTTTGAGTTCAAATCTATCTTTGAATTGATAGGGAAAGAAGGAAGATATAGAGGAATGAGGAAAAAGAATCTGGCATTATCAATGCACCCAGATACACTACAACTGATAGAAAGTTGCAAGTCTCCATTAACCCAACTGTCAAGAATGAAAACCAACTGCAGAGCTCTGTACTTGCCTTTTTTTTTTTTTAAGCCGCATACCAACATGTGCGGTATCAACAGTATTACCTTCCACATAATTTTTCTGGACGTTTGAAATCTTCCATATGAAATACAAACTAGATAAGGGCACATGCACAGCATTTCAGATGCACAATGTCAAAGCCCAGGAAAATTAGTGGAGAGAGCAAAACCTGTTATTATCCTTTTAACTTCTATATTATTATTTGGAAATTACAAATTGATTCATTTGTTTTTAAAAAGCCAACTTGAGAACATTTTATTTCAGGGTGACAATACTTTGTTCCTCTACTCCCACCAGGCCCTGCTACTAAGACAAAAGAGTAGAACATCCTCTGACATGTAACCACAAACACACTTTAAAATTAACAAAACCCACACATACTCTATCTGCAAGATCGTTATTCCCATATCTTCACACAGCTACATGACCCATGGGACTTATGCCAACTGAGTCATCCTTATAATGAAAACACATTGCAGTGCCACTAAATGGACTATTAATATTCCCTTATGGCACATCAGTGTAGGTAACGCGTGTTTAAAAACCAGGAATTTAATCGTAACACCAAATTAATGTAAAAATAAAATTTAAATAAAACACACTCCAAAGTGGTAGCATTATAATATTTCACAACTAAAATTGGTAAATCCTCACAAATAATTCCTGAGATTTTGGCCCCAAATGTTACAAAAAAAAAAATCAGTTTTGTACTGTATTCCAGATTTTCAGTTTTACACTTCCATGAACATAATTAATTCCAACAAGAAAAAACACGAAGGGATTATGTTCACTGAGGCATATGAATGTTCTTTTCAGTAGGAAATACTACAAAATGGTAATGCTACTTGATGCAATAGTGCAACTTGCCTTTCCTGCAAGCAATACTCTGGAAACCTCATAGCGTCACAAACCACAGCATACTACAAATGCTCTGTGTCTCTACTACAAATCAGTTCTGCTCTCAAATTTCATATATATACACACAAGGGAAACTATGGTCCAGGTCCTTACCTGGCACACTATGTCCACCTAGAACAAATGAAGATCTGGGAACTTCTATTGAGTCATTACATTCAAGCCTTTGCTTTCTTAACATTATTCCCACTAGCTCAAATTTTAGTCTTAAAAATGTTTTACTGCGAGATACTAAAGCTTCTCTGCCTTCCCCCCCCCCCCCGCCTTTCTTTCCCCTTCAATGCTTAATAAAGAAGCTTCACAAAAACGGTAAGCTTAGAGATAAAGCATTTGACAGTGTTCTGGGACAGCCAAGTCTAATCTAGTGGACTATACCATGTAATTGCAGCTTAATGTTTAGGGCTTTGAATCAAAGCTTTATCTTGAGCCTGAGTGATTTCAGTCATGTGGATATTATCCATGCAAATAGCACAAATGTTCAGCTGGAACAAAGTGGAGCAGCTAGTACTGGCCAACAGCAGCAGTAGTCCTGACTAGACACGGCAAGAGGTGTTACACTAGTAGTTGACCTATTGTTGGTGGAAAGGCTCCGAGATCATCAGCTCTGCAGATGATGAGGAATATTCAAGCTAGCTTTAAAGATTGCCCAGGTACAGAAAGTCATCTCACTGTTGCAGCCCAGATGTGGGCTAATTTACTTTGCTTCTTGCTATATGGGACCTCACTGCAGCAGGTAGGTTATTAATATTACCTGAACTATTTTACGTACAGGTAGCTCAGGTTTGGGATGCTGCAGCCTGCTGTGTAAAGATTATATATTTTTTTAATCTATATGAAGACAAGTAGCTGCACACGTAGTTTAAGGTTTACTGTCAAGAACTTATTAGAACCCTGCAGCATCCTGCTGCAAACACCACTCAAATCTCTTATCTACTACCACACTGTCAACTTAACGCCCACCTTCAAGGTTTAGTTTGTCTTTTACACAAAAGGAGAAAATCCAACCTGTTCTCTCTCTGCCCCATATTCTTCCTCTCAAAAGAGAAAGCAAGAATTGAGAAAAAGGCGCAATTAAGAAAGAATAGGGGAACCCAACACTTAGTAGGATGGCATATAAAATTAAAGAACCTGGCCTTGTTATACATAGAAGTAGCACATGAACTTTTTATGGTCTGTAACTTGAGAGATTGGTAGGACAAAGCGTCAGATTTTATTTTAATATTATACCTGGGAAAAGTTTTTAAACCTACATAGTAAAAACTGCAGTGAATAAAATGTTCCTTTTTTGTTTTAAATATATTTTTTTTAGAAAGTTTGTTTTGGAATCAAAAAACATTGTCATCTAGGGATGAATCTCTGTCCCATCACTACTTCCTTTACGTGGGAGGAAGCAATAAAAGCTTTGCTTTGTAAACATCATAGTGGTTGGGAATAGGTGGTTGAGTGTCTGGAAAACTGCAATCCCAGAAACATTTCAAAAGCCTCTTATTTTGAGCTGGGCAGATGGAAATGCGATAATATAGTTAGAGAGAAGAATCATTTCCGTCACTCATCTCTAGAACTGCATCTGAAGAGAATTTCTCATCAGTGATTTCAGGGAGCTGGTGGAAGGGCCACAGAACCAGCAAGCACGCAGGCTACAGACACTAGATCACAAAGAGACTGGTCAGCTGTACAGGTATTAGTGGCATACAAAGAAATTTCTCACCAGTCTTAGCTACTGTCACCTTTCCTAGCGTATTTTTCTCTTCCTTTACACAGCCAATGCTACTGTCCCTTTCTCTTCACTCTTCCCTGGCTTTTTCCATCTCCCCTACCCCCCCTCTAATCTTCTATTCTGCATTTCCTTTGTCAAAGAATGAATTTATATTTCTCTTAGGGAATAATCATTCTGAATTAAGTTTCTTTCTGTGTTGATCTTCCTTACTTTTTGCCTACCATGTACTCAGTTCCTTTCCATCTTCCTTTCTTCATTCCTGGTGTTCCATGTCCAACAAAACTTGTCACTCCAAGGTTTAAGGCACATCCATTAACAACCATGCAATTAACAAAGAAACAATGCAAAGGAGTGGTTTTCCATTCTAATCTCTATAATTGACTCTCACCGTTGTGTCATGCCTATCCAGGAAGGGATAACGTCTAGGCTGGGTCTGTAATGCCAATATTACAAAAACCCACAGAATTTTCCAAAACCACTGGGATCCTTGAAGGGCATACTATGTTTTTACTGTTTTGTGCGCCTAGAATAGATGACTAACGACCTGGACCTTAACACTGAAATACCATTGAGAAAGAATTTCATCTGCAAAAGTGTAAAGAACATAGTAATAAATAATGAATTTCAAGCAAGAACAGAGTCATCCTCTGTCTTTAAAAAGGCATTGTTAAAAATGCAAAAAGCATACCATACATAGAAAAAAAACCTTATCTAGGCTTGTCAGGGGCAGTGGAACACTTACTCATGCACGTAAAGTTATTTTTAAACAGGGATAACCCCCCTCAACCGCTAAGGTTTTTTTTCAAAAGCAGGGGATACTTTATAAAGTTTATTAAACTGAACAGAGGTGGATACTTCACTCACAGCAGCACAGCTACACAGCTAAATAAATCACCAAAAAAAAAAAAGTTATCAGCACTGAAAAAGCGCACCACCTCGTTCTTGCACCACTCATCTCTTCTTTCCACATTTGTAAATATTTTTATGTTCTTCAAAGACTTGCTTCTGTTGATCCACATTCCACACCTAGAGTCCAGGAGGAGGAGGAGAGCTACTGAGGCTCTCAGGTTCTGGTTGTCCTGAAACGCTGAAGGTGACTGAATTATCCAGAAGTCAGTGGATGGTAAAGTTGGAGCTTACATCCAAAGCCTTTTTAGAGCTAAAAAGAAGATTTATTCTAAAAATGTATAGGGATTATTGGTTTTCCTCTCAAAGCAGCACACAGAAGATCTATTCTTGCTGTTTCTATTGAATGTTCTCAAGACTGTTATTACATACTCTTGCAACCTAAGGTCATCCAAAGGACAAGAATGTTTTAAAGGTAGCTCAAGCCACAGCAAGATATTACAAAAAGCCTTCATGGAGCTTACCAAAGAGTGATAACTGTTCATTCAGCAGGGAATTACCAGTAGAAGACATTATCATATTATAGCTTTCTAAATACCTTCCAAAACTATTCAAGCATCTGGTTTTTAACAAGAAAGAGACAAAAAGATAAAATACAGTTAACATCTGTCAGTTAGGATCTAAAATATTTTTTTTATTTGTTGCTTGTCCAACTGTATAGGTGCATATTCTCCTGGAAGACATTAACACATGATCTATTATTAAAGCACACACATTTTACCACTGACTGTTTTGGTTTTCAATGTATTTTACACCATGGGAGAATTTAGAGAGAAACTAAAGTGCAACTATATGCTAGACAAAGAGAAGAGGAAATAACTTCTGGTTAAATTCCCCCAAAACAGATAGCAGCTGACTCTGCTATTTAATGAGCAGATAGGTTTTTGTAAAAACCTGAAGATAGACAGGACTGAAAACAGTAAATATTGTACTTCCAAACACAATTCTTTTGTTCAGCACAGCATACTATGAACACCAAACAAAGACCACCACATGCCATCTGCTTTAGTGGCAACCATATATGGATGCATGGTTACATAGAAAGAGAAGAAACTGCCAGTATTACGTAAACCCAAAACTGTTATCCAAAAAAGCTGCACTTGACACATGAATAAAAGCAAAACTGGAGAAGAAAATACGACCTTGAGCCATCTTCATGCTCTTCCTATTCCAAAAATCCCTTTTCAAGAATAAAGCTAAAGCTGCTCCAACTTATAGTACTGTCATGAGAGTTGTAACGAGAACAGGGTAAAAAGGGGGCTGCTTCTACTGGGTACTGATAATACCACCGAATATATCCAGTAAACCTATATTCACCTCCATTTTTCCATGGCAGATGTTGTTGTTACTGCCACCATGACAGCAACATTAGACTGAGCAGGAAAACACAGCAACCTTAAAGAGCAAGTGAAGAAATCCTGTAAAACATTGTAAGAATATAAGGAGTGTCAAAAATTGCAGAACCGCAAAGTGGTACAGGAAAAAATGGGACAAATAAGGTTTCAAAGCTATTCACCATGGGTCTTTATTAAGCACATTGATATTGATCACAGGCACAACTTTAGCCCTGAATCCTTTGGCCATTTTCCAAAAACGAAGGCCAGGGCTGACAGAGAGGCCATTATTTACCTCTGCACCCTTTGAATATAGCCTCTCAGAAAACAAAAGGCAGACTATCAGATTTTGATGCTTCACAACATGGAAACGTATTTCAGCCAGAAGAGGACTCAAGAACTGGCCCACTTGATCATACCAGAGATAAACAGCACAATGGAAGATAAATGGCTGGGTTTGACTATTGACTTTTGTGCAAGTAGCTATAACAACATCATACTTTTTGTTACTCTATGAACAACAAACACACACAAAAAAAACCTGTAACACAAACTCGTACCCAAATACTACCACATATTAGAAGGCATTTATATAGGTTGATTTGCCTATATGCCGTTACACAGCAGAATTGGGACAAGGTTCATGCTGACTTGAGTTTCTTCAGAAATGCAAATATTTCATCTTTTCTCATTACTTCCCTTTTCTCCTTAGCTAACTTATGCAGTGTTCAACAGTTAAACAATAGCTTATTTACCAAAATTCTTCACTTACACTACTTTCCTTTGCCCTCCACCAAATCCTGTTTACAATAAAATTCACTGCTGTCTTACAAGTATGCTTAAAGGAAACTTTTTATACAGCTGACCTGTGCAACACCTGTGCAGAAAAGAAAAATATACTTTCTGCACTGGAAAGCAAAAAATAATTTTAAGTTGGTTTACTTCCTGCCCTATTTTCAAAATAGCATTACAATATTGATCATTATAAAATAAGTTCTCTGATAGTCATACATATTACTGTTTCATTCAAAAAGAACACCACTACGATGCAGAACACTTCCAAATTCTGTCAGAAAGAACATTCTTTAAAACAAGTATTCATCCACTGCCCATAGCATATGGTCACAGTGATGTTTGCCAATGTATTAATTTCTATCACCAGCTCCAAGGTGAGAAACTTTTCATACCTTTCATGTTTTGAAAGCCTTTAATTTGCTCCAGTTATCCTTTCAGCTGAAAGCAACAAAAACGTAGCTTCCATGGGCAGTCAAATCAGAACAATTCACTCCTTGTGTAATTCTACTGATATTAGTGAAAGAATGCCAAGGAAAAATTTTAAAGAACAGGAGTTGGAAGGAAGCCTTGCATAATTTTTATATCTTTGGCCTTGCCTGCAATCTAACAGTTTTAGTACAGTAACTAAGTTGTTATGAATCCAAGTTAATAATTATCTCTACAGAAAATCTATCCATTCAAACTATTAATGCGTTCCTTATTATTTTAGTATCCGAGAGCCTTGCAGAACCACATGGAGGTGGTGTTCAGACCAAGAGCACACTCCCTCCCCTCCCAGGAGTTTGGCTGCCTGTGCTTGGGGCCGTACATGTCCTTGGGGCCATACTCTACCATACTGTTTCAGCTGTTTAGAGCACTGTTTGGGAAACCTCAACCAGCCTTCAAGACAGCTCTTCAACAAAAAGCTGGAAGAAGCCTCAGCAGAGTCACCCACCACCTTGTTTTAGCCATCTCTTGCCTCTGTCCCCTGCAGACACACTGCAGTCGTGTCCATCTTAGCCAGGCACTCTATTGACCTTGACCCTAACTCACAGGCTTTACTTCCTTCCTTGACCTTGGACCTGCCTCATCACTATGTACTCATCTGGCAATCTAGACTATCAGCTGAACCTGGTTAGCATCTCCAAACCTGCCTTGCTCAGGTATGGTGAGAGTATCCCTTTTCAATGAGGCCACTGCCCATGTCTGCCTTGTTGACACATCTGGATAGTTTTACCTTCTCTTTCAGCAGGACCTGCCCTCATCCGATGCCTGACAGGTAGACAAAGACTATTACCACAAAATTAAAGAAAGGTAAGGAAAACCCTAAGGCATGGATTAAGTCAGAGCTCTGAATGCTGAAGCAGGAAATCTGAGCACACATGACACCAATCACAACCCCAGTCACTCATTTGTTTTGCCTGAATAGACCAAATGGCTGATCCTAGCTCACTACAGCGTCATCTATCAGCAGATAGTCTACACTCAAATTCCTAGGCACAATGTGTATGTTTTCAGGCAGGCAACCAGCCATCAGTGTTGACAGAAGCCCCCAAGTCTCACAGCTGGGTGTACTTCAGCCTGCTCCAAGCTCTGCTCTCCAGCTGGAGTCCAGGAACCCAGAAGCATTCACACACTGCACTGAGGGGTGACTGAAACCTCCCACATGGCTTAAATCCTCCAGCTCAGCTACATAAGAGAGTATCTTGCAGCCTGTCCTAAACTCCACGTTGTTTTTTCTATGCTGAAAGCAATACCTAAACTACCCAGCTTAAAGAGAGCTGAAGTGTGCTTAGCAAAGTCGCAATCACACCTTAGACTGCTGCACAGATGCACCCAAAGTCAGCCTAGTTTGGCAATAGAATTTAAAATGAGTTTCAAGTACAATTATAAACAAAGGCAGTCCCTACTCTCCCTTGGTGAGGATTTTTATATAAGTGGAATTTTTTTTGTTGGGTGTATAACAAGAATTATTTGCAAAGTCTTTCCTGAAAAGTAAGTTGACTGAAGAGAAACATTAAAAGTTATAATGATCTTAAAATTAACCAAAACCCAATTTTCCTTTCGATAGATTAAGTTGAATAACAACATATTTATTATATTTATTTATAGTTATAGTTGTATTGTAATTAGATGCCTTTAAGCAATATCAGCAGCAAATGCAAAAAAAAAAAACCCATCTTCTGTCAAACATGAGTTTTTACTTTGTCTTCAGAATTCAAAACAAGCCACCATTGGAGCTGGACAGCTGTAATGTTGATGGAAGACAGGCAAGACACTGTAAAACGCAACATTTCCAAACATTGGAATAGAGTTTCCTACAAAATATTGAAATACTGGAGACCGGTCAAGAACTGCTTCAATATTTCTGAATCACAAGCTCTTCAAAGTCTATTTAAACTACGGCCATCCTCTCATTGTCATTTTTTACTTCATATTTCACCAAAGGATGTTTGATGCTAAAAAAATTATATCGCCTACCAGTTAGCTACTTTAATATTACTGTTAAAGCTGTGTTGAGTTTCTTGGAACACAAAAGTCCCATCTAAGCTCAATCCAACCCTCTTGCAGAAGGAAGTAATTTCAGCAAGGACTACTTTTACTTACTGAAAAAGGAAAAAATAGGCAAGGCACATAAAGCACTACAGTACAAAAAAGACTGAACTGGGATGATTTGCTGTGGGCCAGAAAAGATTAGAGGAAAGACTGAACGTGGCACCTAGGCCTCCCAAACTCAGGTACAAAGTACAGTGTCCTTGAATCCAGTGCTTAAGGACTGACTGATACCCACACCGAAGTCAGCTGAGGACAATAACCATGTTCCAAATCACAAGTTTTGGGCATGAACACTTTCCTGTCATTGTCTTTCCTCTTCTCACATGAGTTATGTTAATTCCCAAGCCTGCATGATGAGCAGAAAGTGAAAAATCCGTGAGTTTGGAACCAGCTTTCTATGCAGTCCTTCCTCCAGGAATCAAGACCACATTGCAGCAACACAGCAGAAGACAGAGGAGTTCACCCAGTGATCTCACACACTTCTCAGAAGCCCGAACCTGAGAGCAGAACAAGCCTTTGAAGGATCAGGGCCAACACACTAGTTCTCAACAAGTCTAACTCTTTTCCCACCGGCTCTCTCACTAACCGCTCCCCATCTTTCCTTCTCCAACAGCAGATATAGAAGAAAGATTAAGTTGACAAGTATATTAAATAAAATAATTCAATAGGTATTTTGCATCTTTTCCAGAGAAAGAATATAGAAATGCATTATTCCAAAAATGTACTAATCTATACAAAGGTTTGGGCATCCTCAAACATATTTAGGAAGAAAACCATGAGCATTAAAACAACAAAACAGGCATGCAATCTTCCAGACACCTACATAAGAAAAGGTTGTTTCCACACCTTCATCTCTATGGGGGAAGAAAAAATAAACTGAAGAAAAAACAAACCAAATAAAGAACCAAACAAACCTACAGCTGTCTCCAAAATCCTGACACAGCACACCCATCTTTCCCTGTTGAGCAGAAAGTCAGCAGCTATGGGTTATTTTGGAGGAAAGTGGTGAAAAGCTTTCAGGATTCTTAAGACCAGTCTCTTTCTTGACTCTCAAGACCAGTTGTTCCCAGAGTACCCAGCCCCCTGAGCAGGAAGACAGGGATAGGGAGCAAAATGAAGCCCCCTTAATCCAAGGGGAAATGGTTAGCGACCTACTACACAAGTCTATGGGATGGGATTCCACCCAAAGGTACTGAGGGAGCTGGCAGAAGTGCTCAGCAAGCCTTTTCCTATCATTTATCAGCAGTCCTGGCTGACTGGGGAGGTCCCAGTTGACTGGAAGTCAGGTTCTGCTTGACTAATCCGATCTCCTTCTATGACCGCTTAGTAGATGAGAAAAAGGCTGTGGATGTTGTCTACCTAGACTTCAGTAAAGCCTTTGACACAGTTTCCCACAGCATTCTCCTGGAGAAATTGGCTGCTCATGGCTTGAAGGGACCTACTCCGCTGGATGAAAAACTGGCTGGATGGCCAGGCCTAAATAGTGGTGGTGAATGGAGCTACATCCAGTTGGTGGCCAGTCAAAAGTGAGGGGAGACCTTATCACTCTCTACAACTACCTGAAAAGAGGTTGGAGAGAGGTGCTGGCCGGTCTCTTCTCCCAAGTTACGAGTGATAAGACAAGAGGTAACAGCCTCAAGTCATGCCAGGGGAGGCTTAGATTGGATATTAGGAAAAATTTCTTCACTGAAAGGGTTATCAAGCATTGGAACCAGCTGCCCAGGGAAGTGGTTGAATCGCCACCCCTTACGGTACTTAAAAGAAGGGTAAATGTGGTGCTTAGGGACAGGTTTTAGCAGTGGACTTGGCAGTACCGGGTTAATGGTTGGACCAGATGATCTTAAAGGTCTTTTCCAACATAAACTATTCTATGATTCCATATAAAATATCTTGATAGCCAACAGATGTCTCTTCTATAGTTAGATTCTCTCCTGACTGTAGCAATGCCAGCTATTAATTGACAAGAGATATTCTCCCTTGGGCTGCGACTGTCTCACTATGATTTATGGGGGTTTATGATTCAGATCTTACACACTAAACTTTATATAGAGATCAGTGGACTACTGGAAACAGATTTATAGAATCATAATGCTAGAAGGGACCTCAAAGCTGCATCAAAGCTGTATTCAGACCTGGCTGCTCAGGGCTTTCTCCTGTTGAATCTTGAAAACTTCCAAGGGTGGAGACAACACAACCTCTCTGTTCCAACACTTTATCCCTCTAGTGATTTCCCCCCTACTCTATTATCCAATAAGAAACTCTCTTGTTTCTGTTTATTGCCATGATCTCATTCTCCCACTGTGCACAACAGTACAAAGCCTGGTTCCCTCTTCTTGATGACATCCTCGGAGGTATGGGAAGGCTGCTGTTAAGTGTTCCTCAGGCAACCCATCTCTTCCCCAGGCTGAACAAGCCCAGGTCCCTCAGCCTCTCCTCACAGGAGAAGAGCTCCAGATCACCTTGGTGGCACTTTGCTGAACTTGCTCCAATTGAATTGATGTTTCCTGTGCTGGAAGGCCCCAGCCTGGACACAGTATTCCAGGTCGGAACTAACAAGTGCTGAGTACAGGGAAAGGAAAAAAATGTCTCTTGATTTACCAGACCCTGGATACAGCCCAGCACACTTAACTTGCAACGCTAGATAAATAGACAACCGAGATAAGTGCAGAGGCCCCCAAGGATGCTATCTTTATCATAGTATGCATCGCTGGCTTGATTTCGTTGATGGTTACAAGCCCTCTTCTCACCCACTTCCTTAATCTGATCCTCAAGGCTGATAAAGGGCTCATTAACCACCCAAAAGAAAAAGTAACCAAACCTACAGGAGTGCAACCACATATCCTGGATTGCTTCTCACTGCATCTGCACCAGCTGTAAGACACAGAGCAGCTTTCTGGGAGAACACACCAGGAGTTACGCTGTCCTAATTTTTTAAGTAAACCTGTTTTAATTCACAGGTATTATACAAGCTCTAGCTACCTTCTCAGGTAATTGCAAAAGCCAATTGAATAAAACAAAATTTCAGAAGACCATTTAGTGTTTGGCACATGCATGAAACACTAGTCTTAAAAAAAGACTCAATGAAAAGGGTACAAGAAAAAAATAATTCCAGACTTACAAAATATTTTTAGATGTATTGCTGCAGCATTTTTTTAAAACTTCACAATTTATTATCTTTATGGACTCTGAAATGCTTGAGTTACCCTTTAGAAGAGACTAGCACCCATTCAATGTCTCAGTCTGGACCTTACCTGGAATTTTTTGATAATTTTTTTCCAATCAGGAATTCTCAAATTGCAAAAACTCCTTAAGAAATTTTCTAACAAAAGTGCCAGTTTAAATGAGTTTTCCAGTTCTGACAAAGAAAGTCTGAAACTGTTGAAAAGAAACACTGTCTATTTTGTTACTTTTTTTTCACCTCAACGTTTCGACTGCTATAATTGCATGGAAATTTTTGTTTTAATGGAATGAGTGAATCAGACCAAAATGCAATGCCCGAGAGTCACTGGCAAGCTGGAATAGAAAGCCTCCAAGCTAAGGAAGAGTTACAGTGCTGCTGGCCAGGAGCATGCTGCTCAGTCACAGCAGCAGCGGGGGAGCCTGGAGGGACTACAAGCAGGAGACAGCTCGTTGGGCTTTGAGGGACAAAGGTACAAGCTCAGAAAATCGGCAAGACAGTAAATGAAAAGGTGTGCACAGAAGTTACATAAATGGATAAAAGGATCACCATCTCTTGCTGGATGTTTTCATTCCGTTGCCTTAGGGAAGTACCATGGGTTAGTAAATCCCTGTGGGCCTGGCCCACCACTTGTGGAATCCTTGTTGTGCAGGAGCAGCAGAAGAGCAACCTGCATGGTATGAAAATCTACAGCCAAACTTAAAATAAATTCTGCCACAGCAAACACTGCTAGAAGTGGAGGTGACTCTATACTGCTTCCTTAACTACCTACACCCTCCCTAAACCAACATATATTCAGTTAACAGCTAAGTACTGCCATGCAACACAAAGGCTTCTGGAGCAACCAACAAAACCCATGGGTAGAGTTCGCATGATACAACTTTTTGAACATGGAAACTCTGCAGTTCCTCTGGCTGGCTCATAGACGGAAGCTGGAAACACCGAGGTTTTATTCACAAACAGTACAGACTTCAATGGGTGTCAGGCACACAGATAGGAAGAAGGGAATGCAAGCAAGTCTGTGCTTTCCAGAAAAATGAAAAAACTTAATTCAAGTATTTTCTAATCACCAGAAATGCACTCATAAGTTTCTACAAGAAATGCAACATAAACTTACCTGAAACCAGATTTTTTTAATCTACTCAAAGGAAGCAACGCCGCATACAACTAGGGTAAATGCAGGCAAAGGGAGCCTACCTATGTCTAGTCACTTTTGTAGTTTCACATTGCCCAACCCAAAACACCAAGCAGATAAGTCTACTCACATCTTTCTTACATCAGAATGATACCATCAATGCATTGTAAATGCACTGGCTTGTGAGAAAGAACTTGCATTTCCAACTCCAGTTTTCCACTTTCTGACATGGCGTTTAGGTTAAACATATACTTGTTTTACTCAATCCAGTATCACCTGCAGTATTTAGAAAGCTTTTCAAGTTCTCCCTGAATATTCTAAATCATCCCAGTGTCTACAATAGCTAAAAACAATACTGCACGGTCATTTACGTTTAGAGGCTTTAAATTATTTTGATATAGATGACATATATTTCACTTTGACACTTCAGTTGGCACAGGATGACTGTTTTGCCAGTTCTCAGGGAAGAGCTATGGTTTGGAAAATAAGGACTTAATTCAGAAGAGTAAGTACCTGCAAACATTTTCACTTCTGCT
Source organism: Larus michahellis (assembly GCF_964199755.1). NCBI lineage: Eukaryota > Metazoa > Chordata > Aves > Charadriiformes > Laridae > Larus > Larus michahellis. Next base: position 70,600,499 of record NC_133898.1, read on the forward strand.
CAACTTGTCTTTGAGTGGCCATGTATCTCTCATCATTTTGTTGTATTAGAGCCTAAAAAGCTCAGAGCAACAATACAAGGTTTTGGACAGTATATGATTATTTTTCACAATTGCTACATATTTCTAAGCCTGAAAAAAGCTGAGCTGTTTTCACCATCCAACTGCAAAGGCTTTTATGGCACAACCTAACCTCCCCAGGAGACAACAAAGTAATGAAACAAGCTACAAACTGCTACGTTTATTTAAGAGGACTTTCCCTCAGAACAGTTGCCAAAGAGACTTCCACATGGAAACTACCTTAGACCCTTACATGAATTTTGATATTTTTCTTATAATGTTCTGACAAACTTGGAAATGCAGCTTACCACCCTTTATGTCAGAAAAGTACAACCAACATGTAGTCACTATGATATGGTGGATGGTTCGTTTGAAACAGTAACCAGATAACAAAGCACAGGTAAATTTGGAAAGGCATCTTGATCCCTATGCTTTAATGCACTGGAAGACGACTACACCGCGGATATATAAATACACTTATGTAATAAAGTCTGCTGCAGTTCCACTGAAGGTTCCTTTCAAGAATGCTGCAGTTCTTTCACCTTGATAATGATTTTAGTCTCATAACGATTACTCCAGGCAGTCTGGAAAGCCTTAATTTTCACATCTCTACAGGGAGGATAATTATAATACAGCAGCGTGGCTAAAACTGGAAAGTGACCTACCTGCTAACAATGGCTTTGGCCACTGGGGCCTCTGAACGAGGGCTGAATGCTGCTCCAAGCAGCACTTGAAGACAAACTTTCAATCCAGAGTACTTCAAATTCAATGAAAAGAAAGTTTTTATACTTCCTCTGTCCTTTCAGCTCTTGAACTCTTTTTAGATTTTCCTGCAATATTGTCCTGCTTTAACCTGTTTTTGTCTTTGCTGGTGCGTCCCCTGTACCAAACAGCTAAAACCACACGATGGGAGATGGGACAACCATTAACACTACAAAAGAATCGAGTCGATTCAACTCTGAGCGCTGTCAAGAGAGTAAAAATGACGAGCACCCCCCTTTCAGGCAGGTTGCCGCCTATAAGCCATACCGTCGGCGCAGGCCCGCTGCCCACTCCGGAGGCGGGAAGGATGGCGCCGGGATCCCGCGGCACCGCTGCCCGGGGCATCCCGAGGAACCGCCGGTGCTCAGGGCGCTTTCCCACCTCCCGACGCCGCTCCAGACCGGCGGGACGGATCCTATCCTCGGGAGGCTCCGAAAGCCCCACCACGGGCTTCTGTCCCGTCCCCGAGGGGCCGGGGAGAGGCTTGTCCGTCCCCAGCCCCGTGGGGCGAAAACACCTGCCCTCAGCAACCCGCCGGCGAGCTGAGCCGCGGGGAAAGCCGCCCGCCCCGCGGCCGCCGCAGGCGGCGCCCCGGCCCTTACCAGGGAGAGCACTTTGTAGGTGTTGGGGTCCTTGCTCTTGCCGCCCGGAGCTTTCTCCGGCTCCTCGGCCACCTCCATGGCCGGCAGCATGGGCACGGCCGCAGCCTGCAGCCCGCCGTCGGCCGCCCCTGCCCCGCCGAGGTGGTCCTCATGGCCCTTCCCCGCTGCTTGCTGCCCGTTCCCCTGCATGGTCCCCGCCGCTCTGCCCTCTGCCCGCCGCCGCCGCGGCTATTCATAGCGTGGCGGCCCGGCCCCGCCCCGACCGGCCCGGCGGCCCCGCTCCCCCTCCGGCACCCCCGCCGGCCGCGGCCCGGAGTGGGGAGCGGCCTCTTCCCCGCCTCCCCTCCCCGCCCGGCCGCCCCCCACTTCCCGCCCCCTTCCTGCAGGTGAGGGCGGGCCGCGGCCTCCCCTCCCCGGGGGCAGGGCAGCGGGGCCCGGGGCCGGCGGGGCCGCTCGCCTTGGCACCGCGGCGCTCCGAAATAGCGGCCGGGGGAGGGCGCCGGGCCGCGCCGGCGAAGGGAGCGCGGAGAAAGTTTCCGCTGCCCAACCCCCGGCGCGGGAAGCGGGCGGGGGCGGTGAGGCGTCCCTTCCCCGGAGCCGTCACGGCGGCGGTACAGGTGTGCGCGGCGGGGGCGGGGGGTCCCGGTCCCGGTCCCCGTCCTGGTGCCGCCAGAGGCACGCAGCCACCCCCCCGGTGCGGGTTGTGCCCCCCGAGCTCTGCCCGCCGTGCCGCTGGTCTCCTCCGCAGGCCGAAGGTGCTGCTCTCCCTTCGCCCCTTCCCGTCCCGCTCCCGTCCACCGCACCCACGGCAACCCCCCCACGCTGGGGGGCATCGGGCCAGCCGGGTCCTCGCACACACGGGGCGGCTTCAGCGCCTTTCCAGCCGACGTTTCTCCTCGCTTGGGGTGACTTTGGGATAACCGCCGCCAGGCCAGGCCGTGCTCAGGGGGTGCTGCGACGTTAGAGTGACATTAGCGTTTGGGAACCCTTCGGGGTCTTGTATTTGGGCTCCATGGTATCGTTTCCCACTGCTTCTCACGAAATTCGGCCCTAAATTTGGCGAGGTGGAGGTGGGCTGTTAGCATTTTTACCCACTCTTTCTGCCCGTGGGGAAAGTCCCACCACAGTTCCTGACTGTAGGCACGGCTGTTCCTGCCGGCACTGTCAGCCTGCCGCCGGCACCAGGGAATATATTGCTCTTCATTTCTCTAAGAGATGTGGGAGCGTTCAGTAGCACCAAAACTCGCAAAGTATGCTTAAGCTTAAAATTGCTAAAAGTATCTCATTTTTCCATTATTTTATAGAATCATAGAATGGTTTAAGTTGGGAGAGACCTTAAAGATCATCCAGTTCCAGCCCCCCTGCCATGGGCAGGGACACCTCCCACTAGACCAGGCTGCTCAAAGCCCCATCCAGCCTGGCCTTGAACACTTCCAGGGATGGGGCATCCACAGCTTCTCTGGGAAACCCATTCCAGTGCCTCACCACCCTCACAGTAAAGAATTTTTCCTAATATCTAGTATAAATCTACCCTCTTCCAGTTTGAAACCAGTACCCCTCGTCCTGTCACTATCACATTTCTGAAGTTATAATATGTATAGTTATGTATATTGACATTAGACTTAGTCTTTCAGTTCTAATGTGATGATGGTTTGGTTTCCTAGGGCTTGAGGAGTCTATAGTAGATTTATTCTAACCATCAGTGTACTCACAAAAGAGTGACACCTGCACAGTTTCTGACAAAATCCATATTTTCTAAAAAATAGCTACAGTGAAATGAAATTTTCCTTTGGAATTGATTTTGATCCCTGTCAAAATATTGTTGCTCTGTTTTCTATTTCAGCTGAGCCACTACTGTTTACCTTTAAAAATAATTAGAAAGATACAGCATTTACAAAACTGCTGGTCTGTTGTGCTACTGCAGCTCACAGCACATTGAAAGTTACTGCAGAGCTGCCGGCACATGTCTGTTGTCATCTCATGAGGCTCCATAGGTGCAGTCTTGAGAATTTCTATACCAATATTTCACTTAAGCACAAAGAAGAGAAAAAGGCAACAGAAGCTGTGAGAGTCAAGCGCTTCAGCCTACAGTAAGAGTCTCCTTTATTCCATTAATGTGGCATTTCAAGCAACTGTCCAACTGAGCAGTCAACTTATTATACGTTCAAGGATTTTGACATTTGAATGATTAAAAAATGTAAATTGAAGACTGATTGATAATTTTAAAACATTCATGAAAACTGACATGGCCAAAGTGTTTTTTTTTTTCAGTGAATGTGGCTTTAACAACTAGCACAACAAGAGGCAGTAATAACCTAACTTTTTTTTTTTCTCATAAATATGAGAAGATACTCCAATCACATGTTTTTAAGTTAAAATCTTGATTTTCTTTTTGTTTCCTGTCACACTGGCAAGAAAGAAAATGCCTTTCCCCAATGCCTGCCCCCACTGCAAAAAAAAAAAAAAAAAACCCAAACAAAAAAACCCCCAAAACACAACAGAGAAAATTAAAAGCTTCCACATGTTTTTTTACGAAGAATTAAAACTTCCTTTTTCATTTTCATGTTTTTGTATGTAGAAAGGTATTTTCTGATTAATTTTAAGAATAAGTCAAATAGAAGGTTTTTCCACTCAAGTGTAAGTCATCCACCCAAAAGTTTGAATAGCACACGCTGCATCCTGATGATTCAATGGAAATTATGTATCACTACATCGCAGACAAAAATGTATTTTTTTTTTTTTTTCCGTAGAAAGAAAGGATATTCTGCAGCTGGGGCTAACTTCTGAGTTGTTTGTTCAATAACCATTCATTAGTGGTTACTTTTCTATGAACAAATACTCATGAACCACCCTCAATTTTATCATTTCTTTCTGTGTCAGTACAAATAGTTAAGGTGCTTCAGGCTAAGTGTGGAAAACAATTAACCAGCATGGAAAATAATTAACCTACTGGTGAGAAGTACACTAATTTCAGCTGACTGACAGGGTGTTGGGGTACTCTAGACAAGAGGAGAATGGAAAACCAGAAAGGACTAAGTTTTGACCCTGAAAAAATCAGATGAAAAGTCTTTTCTGTTGAGTACTGGGAGAAGAGACTAAATATTTCCAATGTCAAACCTTCAGAAATATACAGCTGCTTGATCTCTTTGGGAGGAGATTGTTAAATAGCAGTCAATACCATTTAAAAAAAAACTGTGACAAAAGACATTGTTGTGCAATGAATTAATTCCAGGGATTACTGAGGCTGCAAATCCAAATTCCAAAAAAATTGGCTGTGGCCATTTCAACAGACGGAGGAAGCTTTTGAGGAAGCCAGGCTGCTGCCAGCACAGCTGCCAGCTCCAGCTGTGACTGAATCAAGCCGCCTCACCAAATGGCAAGGGAAAACAGCAGCCACAGCAGCTTCAGGTTTCCGGGCCTTATCTGTAAATATCAGAGATTATCAGTTATAGTTTGTTGTTCGGCTGTTAGCGGCTGCAGGGAGGACAAACATAAATGGTGTAGTAGGAGGGAAAGGTAAACATGGGGAGTTTTCCGTGCTGCTACATCTCAGAGCTTGTGACACTTGTCACTTGCATTTTTTCACCTAGATAAAATCTCCACCAAATGTCTGTGTTTTAGGAAGATCTGAGCAAACGCCAAGCACCCGCATCACCCTCAAAACTCTCGCAGCAGGGGGACAGACAGAGCTTGCAGACAGAGGAGTGCAATCGTGAGAGGAGTGCCTGTGATAATCCGCTCCAGGCTGGCTGGGTCTCAACCCTTAAATTGCAGCATAAACCTACTCCCGGCGGTTGGTGATTGTGGCAAATATTTTGTGTTGCATTGTCTCTAACCCTTAGCAGAATTTCCGGAGCCGAAAAAAGGCCAGACTAAAAGTCTGAAGCTGCTTGTTAAAGAATATTGCCGCTCACTGTAGCCCTGGACTCCATCCACCTCATGGGAGCAAATGAAGCCTCGTTTCTCAGCTCCTGCTGGGACGATTTCTCCAGGGTCGTTGCATGAGAGCTGCATTTTAAACTATTCTAAAAATCAGTTAAAAATTAGCAATTATCTTAGTTTTTAAGGCATCATAGCATCATAGAATGGTTTAGGTTGGAAGGGACCTTAAAGATCATCTAGTTCCAACCCCCCTGCCATGGGCAGGGACACCTCCCACTAGACCAGGCTGCTCAAAGCCCCATCCAGCCTGGCCTTGAACACTTCCAGGGAAGGGGCATCCACAGCTTCCTTGGGCAACCTGTTCCAGTGCCTCACCACTCCTTACGGGGAGTTTTATTCAGCACTCAAAGTGTGTCTAAAACTTTACAAGAACGGAAGAAATCCTTAATAAAAGGAACAAATGAAACTGGAGGTATATCTGAAACTGTCCTATTGTGTCTGACAGCAATGCCTAAAAGGAAGTCAGAAATCCCATGGCATTGTCCCAGATGTCCCAAACATGTGTCCAATGTCCCAAACATTGTGGACTGGACAGTGTTTTGCATGTCCCATGTCCCAACCATGTGTCCAATGTCCCAAACATTGTGGACTGAACAGGGTTTTGCAAATTTATATCTGTAAAATCAGCATCAAGGGATGGTACATGGCTGAGGAAAGACCCAAGACGTGAGGGTAAGGTGAAGTTTCAAGACAAACATTGCAAGACTCAGGTTCTGAACTTTCCATCATGATGTCTCTTTGTCAGGAAAAAACTTAGAACGACTTAGTCCTTTATAACATCTCGTTCCAGAATCTGTTAATTTTGCTCTGCAAAATGCCCCCTTTTTGGCAAGTACACACACAGAAAATTGTTTTTGCAAAGAATTAGCTGTTTTTTGGCTGTTTTACTGGTCTTCAAGAAAAATATGATCTAAGGATAATAAACTGATCACCTAATATTTCCTGTATCATTGAAAAATAGCGTAATCCTTCCTGCTTTCAGTTTTAGTTAAATTATTGCAAATTTAGTAACTGTTAATCTGACAGTTGTTAGGTTGCTGGCAACAATACAAGCAAACAATGAAAAGCCTTTATTTTAGCAATGGGAAATACTTGCTTGACAGTGATTGCCTGTCTCTCTCAGCTATATAAAAATGCTTTTATTTGATATCAGATAAAATGCCTAAACACCTTTAAACTAAAAAATCCTGACACGATGACAATGTATGGGCAGTATTTGGTGGGAAGCACATTGTAAGATGTTTGAATACTTTAACACTACCTGAGGAGACATTCATTATGCTGTTATCAGTGTAATCTCTCTAGCAAACACAGTTTTAATACCTAATCTGCCAACCATATCTAAGTGGTCTGTACAAGCAAGCCTATTACCAGGAAGAATACTTTTGTACCTACGGTGGAAAAAATGCAGGATGTTTGCCAACAAGAAGAAAAAAAAAGGAAAAACACTGTACTGGAGTAACTACCCCAGTGGCTTCTTGAAGACTGTGCTGCTTCTAGGAACACTAAAAGCAGTGCTTACCCACCTGAGAGGAGTCCAGAACAAAGCAATAGTGTAGGTACTGTAACACCCACTGCAGCTAGCTGGTGATTTAAAGAAGATAAAACACTTTCACAAGTTAAATGTCGCGTTACGATTTAAACTAGATAAATAAAGAGGCAGTACTTGTGTTCTCTGTATGATATAGACATGCTTCAACCAACTCCTCTTTCAGTTCCTGCCTTAAAACCCATTTCTTCTAAGACATCTATTTTTGAATTCCACCTTTATTTCATGCCTAAGAGTACAACAACTTCTGTACTAAATCAGGTTAAACAGCAGTCAAAGATCTGCAGCTGGGAAGATTTCTGAGCCAGAGGGAAGGTCTCCTGATAAAAACCGTTTGAGATAATTTTTTCATCACATCTAACCACTTTTTGAATACATGCACACTTTTAGCACCTGCCCCATTCTGCAGTAGGAGGTTTTGCAGTTTAATTCTTGGTGCCTGAAGAAATACCTCTTTAAATTGTAGTATCTGTTGTCATCGTGTAAAACATGTAGGTCAATGCAATTTGAGAAAGCCCTATGCCCTGTATAGTAACATTACCATTCAGACGCTGCATGTCTCCTTTTCAACAGCTACGGGTATTGGCATTCACTCCTTTTTTACTGGAAGCAAGTACATGGAATGCCAAGTTTATACTTCACTGCTGGAATGACATCTATTTCATACGAACATACTAAAATGTCATCAAAACAAGATTCTGGGAAATATCTTTGCCTTTGAAAAGTATCCAGAACAATGCTCTAAAACTGGCTGCACTGAATTATCATGAAAAAGAAAAAAAAAAGGTTGTGATTTTCATAATGCAAGTTGTTTCTTCCGGTGTTTTAACAGTCCACAAATGATCCAGGAACTTGTTGCACATTTAAGGAAACATCTGGTATTGTAAAATATGATATTACTCAATAAAATCCACACAAAATTAAAATACTGTGTGCAGGGATAATGAGAGAAGTACTATTTGTTATTCCGTTCAGAAAACAACTAATGAAGGCATAAGACAGGAGTTTAAACATTATTAGCTTTAATATTAACATTTATGTTAATATTAGTATAAACATTATTAACATTTGTGTTATACTTGACAAGTATAATGTTAAGACCAACTGGAAAACTCACGAGACAAAACTCAAAGATCTCCAGAATGGGGGGAGAGGAGAGGAGCGCCCAGGAAGAAAGAGAAAGGAAGTTGTATCTTTGGGTTTTAATGCTGCAGACGCTGTTCCTCATTCATCTGAATTCCCGTGCTGTATATGCAAGCATTGTAAATTTAGGAGAGGATGAGATTCAATAAAACAAAACACCTAATGGAAACGTATTGTTGTTTGGATCAAATTTCCCCGCCATAAAAGGACATCCATGAAGCCTCCAAGTAATTTTAATAGCTGTGGGATTTCCGTGCTTCAGAGTAACAACAAGAACAAATACTCCATGTTTCTGGAGTCCTGACCATCACATCCTTCATTGGACATATGGTTCTGCAATCCTGACGGGTCTGCGCACAAACAACTTTGAAAGCTTAAACACTGTTTGGGAACAACATACTTTAATCAACCATGAATTTTAGAGCTCTCTAATAATCTCTAAGTAAGATGACTAGAATCATATTTTCTCAGGAAGACTATAAGTCTTTTCCAATGGAAACAACTATCTCGCATTGGAGTCTTGCATGTTGTTTCTGTCAAGAATAAACGCCTGTCCTTGCACTGCCACATCAGCCTATGCCTGAGTTCCTCCCCAGTGCACATCTGCTCACCCGTCCTGCTTCTGTGCTGCTTCTGGCTTGACGCAGAAAAAATCACCAAGCAGGGAAACCCCGTCTCCTGGTAGGAAATGTTCACACGCTCATCTCCAAACAGTGTGAGTAGATGTGAGCAGCACCTGAGCTCACCCCAATCCTCCTTCAACTCTAGGGTGTGACGCTTCCTCTGAAGACTCCCACAATAAAAGACTATCCAGGGAAATTCCGGGAGAACATTTTAGTATTATACTTTCGGGCTCCATAGTTTGCCTCCCCTGCATTTATGAAAACAGATCTTTAGAAATATTTATAAAAGTACAAGAGGATGCCAAAACATTGCTTCTGGTAAAGCTGCTTCAGAGTGATAAGATGAAACCATTTCCTGGGATGTGACCCAGGCGTGAAGCCCACCAGGAAAGGGAAACAATGCATGTTTAAATAATCGTTTAAAAAAAAATAAAATCCTTCAGGATGACATCTCAAGGATGCAGTAGGTGTTTTGGGGCAGGGCACTTCACCTACCCCTTTTTTTGAGAACCAGCATGAGGTGTCTAGCAGGGGCCTACTGCTGAATCCCTACTACTCTGTGGCCTGGGCATGTTATGTTTGACCCAGCCATCATCAAAAGACTGTCCAGAGATTTACCAGAGCTAGGTGTTGGGAAGAATAGCTAATTCAGACTGTGTGGAATGCCAGGAAGAACATTCTTCCAAGTTTGATTCAAGGTCTGTACAAGGTGCCCTAGGCATGATCTTCAGGAGCCCAGACGATCACAAGGGATATTTTGCCATTCAAACTGAACCCATTGCCCTACTTTCAGAGCAGAATTTGAGTATGTTGTTATGAGTCATAACATTATTTGTGGACAAAGAGATGGTGGACAAAGAGAGCTGAAGTCTGCAGGGAAGGCTGACAGACCCCATCTAGAGAACATGTGCTAAACCAGTCCCAAAGGGACACATGGCAAATTAGTCAATACTGGCTCCACAATCAGTATAGAAGAACGGTGAAAGCATACATCTTCCAGTCTCTATTATTCTCCTTTCATACTTTCCTGTAGCCTGTAAGAGAAGCGGAAGGCAATACTCCTGAATCTATTCAGGAAGCAGAATAACAAAAAGCAGCTCTTCTACAAACAGAGCAGCCGCTCCTCTACTGACTCCAAGCCTGCACTGGATATTTCAGGCAGCAGACTCTCAGCCCATTCACTACGCAATCCACTCTTTGTTCCAGCTCGATTTGCAAATGAATCTTATGAGGAGTAGACTTAAGTATCCTTTATAAAACTCCCAAATCATTTATGTCAAGTTTGTTAACAAACATTTTTTGCAGAGATCTACATTAAACTAAATCAGCAATTCCCTTATATGGACATGCCACAACTCGATTGTCTTCAGATGTCAGAGACAGATTTGTTCATTCCATATTTGCTTCCCTTGCCTAAACTTTTTTGCCCCCAGTTTCTCAGTAGGTCCATCGCTTATGAGAAAGTCTGTATTACTCAGCAAATCTTGGCTAAACATCACTTTAGGATATGTAATGCAGACTCTGCAAGTTTTGGCCTCTCATATGAGCTCTTCCTGCTAGGATGAAGAAGCTGGAAAAAAGGAAAATATCTCAAAAGGCAAGTGTATGAAATTTACCTGACAAAGAACTCCCCCATAGAAAAGCTTAAAAGCTCATCTTCTTTATTAATTTTTCTATTCATTTGTCTTTTTCTAAGAAAAGACAAAGAAAAAAATCCCCACTTTTATTGTCTGTTCTTGTAGGGATGTTTCTTCAGACTTCAGTCACCATTCAAAAGCTAGTATGTTCAACCAAACCCAACTATGTATTTTAAGGGAGGCTGAATTGACTCAACCAGGATGTTGGTGGTGTCTAAAAGTCGTTTTACCCTCACCCCAGAAAGAAACATGATATATTTTTAGTGAATGTTTATTTTTGTCTGGGGTTCCTTTTTCATGGAAAGTTCCAAGAGCTCTACATACCAGATATTTTGGCTACACAGTTTACAAATTATTGGTAAATCAGTTTGCCTCAAACTAGCCATTTAAGCTTCTGAAGAATTGTTTGTCTTTTGAAGGTATCTTCCTATAATACTTTCAGGGTGTTAACTCACCACAGGGTTGTTGTACTTAGTCACGCTGGTACTTACTTTCACCTTCTGAATTACAGCATAATTCACAGACAAAGCATCTGAACTGCAGTGATAGCTGACATTTTGAAGGTGGCAAAGCATTTGTGCTCAGGCACTTCTTTGTTAGTTACCCCTTTAGACTTTTTTAGTGTCAATAATCGTGATAGCATTCATTGACAGCAAATTGACTCATAGTGATGCCCTGTGACACATGGTTAGAACTGCAAATCAAACAGCTAGACAAGACCTTCTTTTATTTTGAGTCTCAAATAATGTTTTCAATCTAGCCTATTTAGAAAAAGGTCCAGAGTTTATTTTAAATTGTTCTCCGTGGAGGAGAGGGCTAGGAAGAGCAATTCCTTAAGATAAAGTAATGGCGTGCTTTAATTGACAGTCAGAAGTCATTGCCCATATCCTTCTGGCTTAGTAAACCACCATGCCCCATGGGCTTTCAGAGCATGTACAAACAATCATGAAACAAGGAAAACTTTGGGCATAGCTCCATGCGCTTCTTGGCATTCTTAGCAATGGGAGTGCCTAAGAGGATTCAGTAAATGCAGATTAGCTTTTCCGCAGAAGCAACACAGGCTATTTCTCCATGAAGACAAGCCATAGTTTCTTCACTGATGCCTCACAGAGACATATTTCTGGCTTTTGTCACAGCCCGCTTCACTGCCACAATTTATAGTAGAGGAGCTCCAACCCTGTCTCTTTCCATGACTTGCATCTGTCTAACATGAGGAAATCCAACTCAACAACTCGATCAGGAAGACTGACCTGATAAGGAGGCCTACTTAAACAGGATCAACACCTGGGGCTCCCACCATGACCTGGTCTTTTACCACAACCACCAGTCCCAAAAAAGAACTAGTCACTTGGCACCAGATAGTAAGGTGGGATGAATCCCAAACACCAATGGCCAGTCCCAGCAGTGTCACTGCCTTTGTACTCCTTTCAGTCTGTACTTTGTTTACAAACAAAAACCCACATGTTGGTGAATATTATTATTGTTTATCTTCTCAACTAATTATTGGAAGATAGATATTAATGGAATGGGTTTTGAGGATGCAAGGAAAATAGTACTATACTCCTTTCTGTGTGCGAGCTTAAAGTCCCAAAGTGCATGCCAGACATTTATCTTTTTAGAAGTTTTATGTGAACAGCAAAGATAAGTGAGCATTAATTGTACCCTATGAACTACATAAATACTGAATCCTTGCAAGGCTTACATGAAAAGTATTTGGAATAACCTTTTTATAAAAGCTACAAGGCAGTAAATCTGCTTATTCTTCCCCTTTATGGCATAAAAATCCAAAGCTCCAGCATATCAGTTTTAGTCCATGCTTCGGCTCAAGCATGTAAACCACTTTCCCTCTGATCTTCTTTCTGAGGTTATTTCTCAGCCATTGGTGTTCATTTTATACATTGTGTGTCCCCTAGATAATTGAAAGATGGACAGAAAGGTAGATTTTTATTTTTTTTTAGCTACTCTAGAAGTCTGCAAATGATAAAACAGGCAGTTCTTTACACTGCCCAGCATCCTAGGATAACAGCTGAGTAGTCTTCTGTCACTAACAAAATAATGATACTGATGAACGGTGATCAACAGATGCATCCTGTAAATAGAGAGGCAGCTATTATGATACACACGTAGTCATCACTCAATCTATCAGCTCTCACATCTAGATAATTTAATACATTTAATTGCCTTTGGCCTCCTGCATTTCTTCTCCATCTTCTGAATGATCGTTCTCAGTGGATATAAATGGGAATGACCTGCAAGGCAGCTTCTCCGCGATGAAAGATTCTGAGCAGATCCAGTAACTACCACATTCTCAGTCACGTGTCTGGGCTCCTTTAGCCAGGCTGCCTTGCCCCAGTCTCTGTACATGTTCCAACTAAAATTCACATCTTTTTCATATGAGGAGTTGGAATAGGATCTTGGCAAAGAAAGCAAGGACAACAGCATGAGTTTTGGATGTGCTGAAGAGGAGAGTCATGGCAGAAATGCTGTGCTGGAAAAAAATTCGTGTCCTCAGGGAATTTTTAGGACTTCAGAAACTCTCACACTCTGCACCAGGTCAGAGCCATCTTTCAGATGGGGAGAGCAGTCAGACAGAAAGGCAACAAAACAAGTAGCAGGTTGGTTGTTAAGACGCTCACTCCAGCTGTGCAAAATCCAGCATCAAGCTTGTGCCCTGCAAGCTGCTCCAACCATAGATTTTGTCAGCTCAGCTGCCCGTGGAGCCATATGGCTGTCAGCCAGGACTCAATGAGTTTGGGTTGTTTGTCAGCTCAGGAGAAGCCCCCCAAAAAAGTCATGGAGGTGATATGTTGGCATCTAACTTTGTTCTGAAAATTGCTTGGCTGACAAGGTTGTGTTAGGACACCACTGAAAGCAAATTCAGACTCTGCAAAATTATTTCATTTCAGTGAGCTGACTAATTCATACCAAAGAAAAAAAAAACCACCCAAAAACTAAGTCTTATTAAACTTTTTCTGACCAACTCTGTCCATGCCCTTTTTTCCCTAACCAGTCAAAGGCACTTTGTACAGACATTTTCTGGCTTAGCATGACATCTCCTGCCGTCACATTTCAGAGCGGCTCTCTCTTGCACACTCTTGCAGGTGCTGTGCAAAACAGTCAATAAAGTCAGTATAGGAAGGAGGTATTGATGAGTTGCATTACAACTCCACCCTTGGAATAAAGGATCCCTCCAGGCCCCCCCTGCCTTTTTCTTCAGTTATCCACACACATACTTCCCAACCTCACAAACACAGCTGGAAGTAAAGCAAGTAGGGAAGAGTTTTCCTATCCAACTGCGCAGGAAGATGATTCACAAGCTGTGAAAGCAGAGCGGGAGCTAGGACTGCTGAAATGGCAGCACAAGCAGTGCTCATACGAATCCTGGCAACAGAGATACTTTCTATTTAAATTGCAGTAAACCCAAGTAAGTTTCTCAAGGACTCAAGTTCATGAGGACTTTCGGTGTTAAACTCCGTTAAATATCCTTGAGCACTGTCTCAATCAAACAGACCTTGATTGTACAGACCTACAGTAAAAATGCCTTTTTTTGTCTTTCATTTAATCGTTATTCATTGAGGCAAAGAACACAGATTCAATTGAGTCACTGAGGCAGTTCCCTGTTATCATGGGTAACTGTGTAATTCAGGCTTATTTGTAGGTTGACCAAGTTCTTTCTTAAAAGTATTTTTGTTTATCCCTTGCAATTTCCATTGAGTAGCTCTTCCAGAGGCTTACTGGTGAAAATCTGTCTTCCGTTTCCAGCTGGAACCTACTGCTAGGTAATTTATATATCATTCTCATTATTTGGTGCCAACATTGGTCTGTACCATAGATAGATAGCTCTTATTTTCTTTCTCTGGTGCTCATCACTACCATCACTCCTAGCAATACAGCTAGGAAGGGTGGTTTATCTCCTCTCAGCTTCTGAGTTTGCTCTGCAAAACAAGGCAAGCTTTTAACATTTCTTATTGTTTCGGAAGAGATTATTGGTAAGAATATAGGGACTAAATTTTCCATATCATAGCAGAAGCCTTCCTTTGCTCCCACTCCAAATTGAAATTACCTCTTCAGTAACTGGAATTACAATGTTCCCTTATAGTTTGAAGCCCCCTTCACATACTGAACAGCAATAAAAATGTATTGTCAGTGGGCATTACTCAGCCTTACATCAGCTCTACTCTGTCTTTACCTGTAACAACTACCTCTGGAGACCATCATATTTGACAAGCTGCTTAGCTGCTGACAATTAGCAATCCAAGCCGAGGAGGTGCCACCAGTGACAGTCACACCCTTTTTCGCTTTGAAGGAAGTTTTTGGTTAGGTAAGAGACTGCTGCAGCTCTGGGTGAAATTTGTACAGGCTTCAGGATGACTAAGACCGCTTTCCTGGAAGTTTCACTGCCACTGATGGTCATTCCAGGTCTACAACACAATCCTTGTGCCATCTAGTCTGAGCTGGCCAAACCTGTAAGTAGTTATATGTGAAACCACTCAGAATTAATATCTAAAGAAGAAATTGCACAATTCTTTGTTTCCTCTCCTCTACTTGGTCATTAGGGCATCACTGCAGTTGTCACTCAGTCCAGCCAAGCTCACGTGGCTATATAAACACCAATACACATGGAACACCTCACTTGTAATCAAGGTGATATGTAGAAGTTGACAACAGTTCACAAATGACACTGAGTATGCAAAAAGCAGATGGATCATCAGAAACAAGGAAGAAATCATTGTTTTCTTCAGTTTAACCTCAAACCTCAGTAAACAATCCAAGATGTCACACAGGAAAATGCCTGAGCAAAACCAACACGCTGGTGTGTCATGTCCCATATATCATTATCCCATGCTATAGCTGTCCAGAATGTTGTGCAGCTCTGTTGGACAAGAAGATGACTGTGGATTCAGTGATTCATAAAGCAGAAGCTTTAGCCAGAACATACAAAGTTTGTCAGTGTTATTTTTCTCTGCAGTTACTCTGTGTTAATCACAGTATAGAACCATAAAATTGAAAATAGAAACTCAGCTCCTATGAACTATAATCTTTCTTACAGCGGATTTCATAAAGTTCCTGAGATATTCCAGAAATCAGTTAGACAACTTCCCTTTTGAGTTTATGTTATTCATCAACTGTGTTTTACCAAGACCTATTTTTTACAGCAATCGATCAGCAAATTTGTCAAGCAGTATTACTGCAATCTGTCCATGGTTGTTTTAGGTTGTTCGTGACTGGAAAAGAGGGAGCTCTCCATAACTGCATTAACAGCAGGTATCAATTTCTGCCCGCTACTTTGAAATATAAACTGCTTGGTTTTGTGCGAGATACAAAAGTCTTTTATCACTTTTTTATTTCTATTTCTAGAAAGCTTTCACATCGCTTTTATGCACGTCTTTAAACCTTTGGCAGCTTTTAATAACTAGAATATTTGGTAGTACCACAGACAACATTTCTGCTGGATTATTTCTCTTAAACATTTTGCATGTGAGGAAGACATTGAAGGAAAGACTATATACACTTCTGCAACCCATACAGTTTTACAGAATTTCTCATACAATGATGTTTGCTTAGAAGTTCTCATCCACAAGTCATTCAGACCCACAGAAATTTTCTGTCTAAGGGTCTTTACACCAGTACATTAAATGAAATCAGTACCTCAGAGAACAGCTAAAATGACATACGTGATATCATAAAACGTTGAAGTCTTTTGTTATTGAAAAAGCTTATTTCTGCATTTCTCATATCTCATCCTATTCCTTTGGCAGAAGCCGTGTGATTTTAATGACTA
This sequence comes from Larus michahellis, assembly GCF_964199755.1. NCBI lineage: Eukaryota > Metazoa > Chordata > Aves > Charadriiformes > Laridae > Larus > Larus michahellis. Next base: position 70,616,596 of record NC_133898.1, read on the forward strand.
GATTTATCACTTTTACAGTAAGCTTTATGAAAGTCCTAAGTTGCAGAAGCAGCACAATTTCTGTTCTGAGAAAACACAGGTGGCCATGATCACAGTCCCAAAGACTGAGCAGGGAACTAGTTTGCATACTGGTTTTATTCCAGATTAACTGTTTAGGGAGTATGGTTGGCACGTCATCAGTTGGGCCAAATGCTAAGGGCCAAGTTGGACTCCTTTCATTGCATGTGGCAACAGCTGGAGAAGCTAAAGATCACATTGAGCCGCAGGTGCTTGGAAGAAACATGACTGGGGCTGGGAAGAGGAAAAGACACACTTTAGAGTAAGAGAAATGATAAACAGGAACCATGGGAAAAGGAAGATGCTGGAGAGCAGATACAGCCAGCGACACAGTGCACAAAAAATAGAAACTGATGTGGTTGCTTCTTATACCCAATGTCAACTATACAGAGGGGTCACTGGCTGGTCCTTGTGCCCTCCACAGCCCACAGTCTCCTAGGGAAATGGGAAATGTTACCAGTCCTTTTTGAAACATGCCTCACTGCCGTCTCCTTCTCTCTTCTCATTCCTCTGCTTTCCCACCAGACAGCGTCCTGTTTGCTGTCACTCCATCTGACTGTGCCTTTAGGAACCAGGATTATAGGGAATTATTTGCTGCCAAACCCCCAGAAGCATGTCTGATATGCTGAACAGAGCCTGAAAGTTGTTGGCAATTTTCATAAAGAAAAACCTACTAAAACAAATACGAGATCATATCGTGTGCCTTTCCTAAGTCTATGCAGCTAAACTGTTTCCAAAATTATGTACTACTTATAAGATTAAGTCACATACCACATAAAATGTGATCTAAATCATAACGGATGAAAGGAAATGAGGCAAGTTTTCTCATTCAGTGGAAAGAATTAGAGTAAGCAACAGTTTGAACTCACCTTTCCCATGGGTCTGCAGTTAAGCTTTTAAAAATGCCAAGGAACAAAAACTTGAATATTCTAGGTTTTTTTCTGCATTCAGACAGTGCTTTTTTTCTGCTCTTCTTCCTCCTTGTAACTGAAGACTGATATGAAATGCTTAACAGTGCTAGGGAGATACACAGTATCTGTAATCTGAACAAAAACTTTCGAAGAATATAAATTGCTGAGATGAAAAGATGTGGACAATGCCCCTTAAGGAAGACTGGAAAGGAGGGCTGCAAACTAATCTCTTTGGAATTTGCTGCTGCATGAAAATGTGCTCCCAGACACAGAGAAGGCATCATTTTGCCTAAAATGGGGGAGAAATTCATAAGGAGAAATTAAACCAAGCTATCATTTCTGAAGCACATTTTGCATTCTTGGCTGGTGGGAATATCCTTCAAATGTTCTAGAGATGATAGAAATGGTATTCACAGCTGTAGTTTTGGTAGTTATCCACACATCTATCATCTTTTCTCCTGAAAATGAATAGCAATGGGAAAGAGAAAATAAGAATCCAAACTAGAACAGCTGAATAGATGGAAATTACATTCACTGACTTGCCTGCAAAGCAAAAGCAGCATTCCTTTCCAAAATGCATTTTGTCAGCCGTTCCCCATCAGTCCTCTTTCTTCCCCTGGAGAGCTGGTTACTCCTGAGATTTGAGAGATACATTCTTTGGCATGTCATGAATACAATAATAAGAGAAGGATACAAGGATTGTTAGTTCCCATATTTATTATGAAAAGTTTTTTTGGTTTATCAAATCGAGTGTTTTATATTTACAGCTGACTGATAGAGCTTCTGTCTGTGCTGATGAGTGTTAGGCTGCTCATACAAAAAAGTCTGGCATACCTGAAATGCAGGACTTTGAGAAAGCTCTTTTATCCTGCCTACAGAATAAGAGGCTTGTACCCTGCCACTAAGAAAATTTCATAACAATAAATAAAACCACTGGCTTCAAAAAGCATTCCTGAAAAAGCACAATGATTAGCCTTGCAACCTTGGAGACATTCCCGTTGCTGAGTAGTCACTAGCGGTCTATACTGGGTCCAATGGTGTCAACTTCTTTATTAATCAACTGGATGATGGGGCACAGTGTACCCTCACCAAGTTTGATGATGACACAAAACTGTGAAGTGGGTTGCGCTGCCATCCAGAGGAACCTCAACAGGTTGGAGAAATGGGCTGACAGGAACTTCATGAAATTCAACTAGGTGAAGTGCAAAGTCCTGCACCTGGAGAGGATCAATTCCATTCACCAGCATATGCTGGGGACTACCCAGCTGGAAAACAGCATGGCAGAAAAGGATCCGGGGGTCCTGGTGGACACCATGTTGAACACAAGCCAGCAATGTGCCCTTGTGACAAAGAAGGCCAATGGTATCCTGGGCTGCATTAGCAATAGTGTTGCCAGCAGGTCAAGCGAGGTGATCCTTCCCCTCTACTCAGCACTGGTGATGCCACACCTGGAGTTCTGGGTCCAGTTCAGGTCTCCTCGGTACATGAAAGACATAGATCTACCAGAGAAAGTCCAGCAAAGGGCTACTACAGTGATTAAGGGACTGGAGCAGCTGTTCTACAAGGAAAGGCTGAGAGAGCTGGGACTGTTCAGCCTGATGAAGAGAGGCCTCAGGGGGACCTTATCAGTGTGTATAAATACCTGAAGGGAGGGTGCAAAGAGGATGGAACCAAGCTCTTTTCAGCGGTGCCCAGTGACAGGATGAGAGGCAATGGGCACAAATGAAACACAGGAAATTCAACTTAAACATAAGAAAAAAACTCTTTGCTGTATTAAGATCCACTATATTTGCAGTGATCTAGAAAATGCATCTAGACTAGCCTTCAAGTTACAGGTCTTTCCAGGTTCTTCTTTCACCTACCTTGTGAGTGGTCCTTGTAGGCACTTAGAGATCCTCCTGAATTACTGTGTATATGCTGCCTGCAGCCTGCTTAGAAGAATACAGGTTGCTAAAGAGCGAAATTAGATTAAAAAAAAAAAAACAAAACACCTGGGGATTTTGTTTTTAAGGAAATGAAAGAACTTAACTTTAGCTCATCATGCCCCTGTCAAAGTGTGGAGCCTAACCAACAGCTCATTTCTCTTTCAGCTACACGGCACTGCAGTCATGCAAATGATTAAAAAGCCCTCAGTTGCCTTTTTTGTATGCCTTGCAAGCACAGCTGGAGTTGGTATTGTTGGCATTTCTGTTTGTGAACTGTTGATCTCACTGAAGTCACAATGTGGTCAAAATTCACTTGTCCAGCCATGGCTCTCCTTAAGAGTGTGGTTTCTAAATCGTCTCCTGCTGTCATTGTAACTGTGAACAACATCTGTTGTTGAGGTACAACCAGCCAGAGAAATGGCTTCCTTACTGCCAAATGTCAGATTAGTTGAGCCTCTTCTTTGGTAGGAAGGGAGGACTGTGCCCAGATGAGATCACGCTGCCTCTTAGCTTGTAACACCACTCTGCAGTCCCTAATCTTGTGCAAAACCGCACATGCCTTTGGTGAGTAGTTCCATCCGTTAGGCAGCAATCTGACTCAGTGATAAGAGGCAAGCTAGACAGCAAACAGAACTCCGCAAGTTTGCCTTTCCTCAGAGAGCCTCTGGAAAACCAGAGTCCTCTTCTCCCTCGCCATGTTTCTCTCACATGGAGTAAGACCCAGAGATCTGCTCTTCCTTGCAGCCAGTCTTGGGAAGCGCTTGCTCTCCTTCTAACTTCCAACCATTACAGGCAAAGCAAGCTGTGGCTGAGCTCCCTGGGCAGCGGTTTATGTGCCTCATCGGTTGCCAGGTCTCCTTAATACACATTCATAAGTAATTTGGGTCCTTGGCCAAAGACTCCTCCTGCTTCATGTCTGGTTGATCCAAAGCTGTCCTAAGCCCTGACCCTAGCTGACACGAAATCACATTCCACTCACCACTTTTCATCCTCCTGAGGACACTCTTGTTCTTTGGTTCCTGCTCCAGGAACAGGGAAGGATTCACATTTCCTGCTCCTTCCAGACAGGAAGGAAAGTCATTCCAGAAGTCTTCCCTTACCCCTCCCCACAGGAAATGTGATGGCACAGGGAAGTGCTGCTGGATTAAGAAGACACTTCTGAACCTCCACTTCTGCCAAGACATTGGGCCCAGAGGCATGACAGATTTGTCATCTGCTGCTTCCGAATTGACAGCTCTTCACCCAGGGGCAGGAACTCCCTGCACTGCACAGAAACAGCACAGTTAGGGTAGAAAAAAATCTGTACTTATAAACACAATTGCACATTTTGCATATGAAAAATCCCATCATCCTATGTAGAAACATTGCAGGACCAGTGTGGGAGGTAATTTGAAAAAACAGCCCTTTCTAGATCCATTAATACTATTTTCCGTAAGGAAGAATGTCCAAGGTAGGAGTCAAGGGTATTCTGTGCCATTTAAATGTCTGCACTCAGCTTTGAAGGTAGCCTTCACTGAGGTACTGACAAAAAGCCAGCGGTGCCTATAATAAATATTAAGCCCAGAAAAAAAGTTTGTTTTATATGGTGACTGTCCCGCAAAGCCAGGGCGTGGTGTTAGGGAAACAGCAGTACTTGCTAAAAAAAAAAGTCAGTTGAGCTTTTCCTTGCCCTGGCTGTAGGATTTTCTGGAGCAGGGCAGGCTGTGTTTCCCTTGCCTGCTCTCTTTTGTTACTACTCTGCCTTGCTACAGAGACAAGACTAGCTATGGGTAGTGCCAAATTTCTGTATTTGCTTACAGGTTTGGTTCTAATACTCTAAAACTCAAAAAAAAAAAAACCAAACCCAAACACCAAAACCCAAGCATAAGAGAAGGAAACGGCCAGATCTTCCCAAGTTCAGATTTTCAACGGCTACAGGAGTGCTCAGTTTCTCAGCTTCAATAGTGGTCTATAGAAAATCACATTTTACAGAATTTACATTTTTAATTCTCACACAGAATGTGGCCGTGAGAGCTGGAGTTCAGCAACATCTGCTTTTACAGTCAGCAGATTGATTTACACCTATTCTGTTCCAGCTTCATGCTCAGGGGTCCCAAAACTGGCTAAAACACACAGAAACCAAGGGCTTGACATTTAGGGGAAGGTACATCCACATCCACTAGGAAATAGGGGAAGTGTGAAACCTTCAGAAACAGCATTATTTCTTAGTTCTCAGGACAAAGAAGAGTGGTTATCAAAGGAGGAGTATGTTTTAAAACTAAATATTTGCCATATGCTGGTTTTCCTATGTGTTATTGTCTATTTATTGTTACTTTTACTGTTTCTTTATTTTAGCTTCTGAAATTCTCAGCATTTCTGAGTAAAAAAAAAATAATAAATTTTATACATTCAGTCAACTGTTCTTTTATCCTACTTTTCTATAGTAAGGAACGTGTCCCAGGTAGACTTCTTCCAATGTCACATACATTTTCACTGGCTTTGAACTGCAAGATAGAATTTATTCCCCTCTTACTCTCCTCTACATACCAGAACTTTCGTATATTTGATAACTTTAATGAAAAAGAAGTATTCTTTGCTTTTGAAATGCAAACCAGGACAATCAGTTTAGAGTCTTGAAATGTAAGTGGCTGAAATGTTCCAGGCCAATGGTATTTGAATAAAATAAATTTTTTAGATTCTTGGAATGACTGTGCTGTATTTTGTAGCTTTGGTGGCACACTAATTCTCTTTGAGGCAGCTGTTCATTTCCATCTCCACGCAAATTGCAGAAGTTACTCTATTTCAAAAAGGAAAAGATCTGTACAAATGTCTTAGGGAACCGCATAAGTTTCAGGCTATATCTCTGCTGGTAGTGCAACCATATGTACATAGTATTGAGTGTTTTCTATGAACCAGCCAAGATTTTTTATTATTATTTCTATAAATGGATAAATCTATTTTCAAATTTAAGCAAAAATGCCTGTGCAAGCCTATGAACCTGTTAAAAGTTCTGTTAAAACTGAAGCCCTAATGCATTTCCCTTACATAAATTGCCAGGGTTTGTGCGCTGCACTTCCTCCCACGTGTGGCTTTAATTATGTGATACAAGGGTGGTACACAGAGCCAAATCTGCCCCCTAATCATCCTTTCATCAACTTTGGTACTAGTTCTCCCAATGTCCAATGCAGGCACCGGCTCGTGTAACTGGGGAAGGGAAAGCAAGAAAACTTAGCCCACAGTTTTCCAGCAAATAAATAAGTCAGAAATCCAGACGCGTTCTAAAGCGGTCGATGACTAGGCTCCCTGGTTGAACTTAGTAGTGATGGGAGAAAGAAAACTTCCCACGCTTGTTCCTGTATGTAACAAAAATGCAACAGGTTTAAGGAGGGCTGTGAAACCACGAGATCAACTAACAGATGGACATTACAGCCTCTGGGGAGAAGGAGAGGGAACACAGCGCTGCCAGAAGCAGTTTATAGCAGAGTTTATGTCACAGGGTGTGACAGAATCTGTGCGATACTGCAGAGAGAATTGGCACTGAGAAAGCTGGAGACTCTGCAACGTGAAGAGAGTACCCAGGCACCGGTGGCAAGGGAAGAATAAAGGGCTAAGAAACAAGTCCTTTACTCGCAGAAGATTTTCACTTAGATATTCCTATGCAATCTCCATAATTTTATCTGTAAATGACCCACTACACTTTTGAATGCTAGATATATTATCACAGCTGAATAAATAGTAGGGGAAATAAACATGACTATAGCAGAACCACTTTCATATTTGCTTTCTTAGAGTAACTGCAACTTCAGACTCCATTACCACAAAAGTTTGTGTAAAACTCAAATACGTGATGAAGATCCTCTCATGTTAGATGCTATACAACTACTGAATGAGAAATACAGGTTTTGTCAGCCTGATAGGCAGGGATCTTCGTGCAGAAGGGGCCAACTTTTATCAGCAGGGTTGGTGCTTTTGCAGGGGGGGACGCTAGACATTTTGATAAAGAAGAATATTAAAGAACCTTCTGAAGGCGGACAGCGAATTAATTTTGCAGCTACTTAAGTCCAGTACCTGTCGTGTGTGAGAGCATGGATGAAATTCATTTTCAGAAGTCTGGGCAAATTTCGAAGACATTATTTCATCATGCAGGTACCCAGAGATACACATAATTCAAACACAAGTGCAACTGTTCACAAAGGCATATCCACACCAGAAATCTGCTTTCGTAATTGAACTAGAGTATTGGCCCGAAGCTTGTATTGCTGCCGTGGTTGGTGATACAGGGGTTAATTAAAATTTAAATATATCAAGTCACAACAACATCACATCAATCAAGCTAGTTCTACTTTAAATTTCTAATGTAGACAAACCAAATATTATACTCTTAAGAAACTGTTTGTTCCTTCTAATCTCTGAAATTATTTTTATGATTCTAGAGTAGTTAATTTACATGCCTGAATTAGTATGTTTTATGTAGATTCATTCACTAGAGTTAGGGTATGATTTACTACGCAGTGAAAAATCAACTGTATTCTTAATTGAGGCAGTTTAGAAGAAATCTCCAATTTCGATGGACAAACTCAGATGCCACAGTGTTGCAGGGTCAAATACAATTCCATGTTCAAGGAGTAATGGTTTAACCAAAGATACAAATCTTGACATTCAGCTTGGTCCCATATCTTGATGTAAGATATATAGTGCTAAGCTATGTTTGGAGTGTATGCACATACACTGATCATCTGAGATGTGGAGAAAAAATGGCCCGTGGTGGTTTGGGTTTGGGTTTTTTACAGGCTTTTAAAGCTTCCTTTTTCACATAGACATATCTCCTTCAGTCCACAACTCGTTACAGATTGAAATAATTTTTGACATGTTTCTTTAAAACTCCCCCACTGTCCCTATAAATCTGACAAATGGTCAATTGCCTGCTGTTATTCATACCTGCGTTTAGCAGCATTTTCAGTGGAGAACGTCAGCTCAACACTCAGTTAACGCGTGACATTTCTGTAATAGCAGAATCCGGGAATTTCCACTGCTTGTCCCAGCACAGTATGAGGTAAAGAGTCTCTGTGAATAAAGTCACTATGGAAAGGCACACTGACTATTTTTCAGATGTCACCACCAATTTTGTGCTCTAATCCCAGGTTTAGCTGTTTTAAAATAGACACAAACATTTAGGTATTGTCAGGCACTTGGAAATCGTTGCAAATACAGGTAAATATCCAGACAACATTCCTCCAGCTAGAGCATTTTTTTTACCTCTTCATGTTGAGAATGCTTGAAGACTTCTGAAGGCTACAGAATATAGCTCATTTACTCTGACTTCACTTCACTTGTTACTAGCGTAATGAATTAACCCAAGTGGAAAACACAGGCAATAATCATAGAAGACACTTCCATTATAGACAAACTTTTTGGAAGTCTGAATATGTTTTCTAAATAAATAGCAGTTTCCATTTGAATTAATAGGTGAGAAAGAGAAATTCAGAACATTTCAGGACATACTAGTATTAGATAACCATAACCTCTCTGATAAACACAAGGGGAAAACCACCTACACTCCTCTCAAACTGTTGTATTTTCCAGCTCTATTATAGAAATATTTTCCATGCAGTTTGCAATTCTGGGGTTTCTCTACTATGAAACACACTCCTTTTGCAGATATTTTTTTCGAACCACTACTGATAAAATATTCTCTGTTTTGAAAGATTTGCTCAGCAATGATGATTTAAATTGCTTTAGGTAATTTTTATTCTGTTGGCACAAAACACTTGACTGAAGAACATGAATTTGAAAAAAGAAATTAGCTCCTCTAACTGTGTTTTCCCACAGAAGAGCTGTAGTCATGTTTCTTACATACTTTAGCAAGGAAAAAAGTTAAATCACTTAAATTTGCTTTCTTCCAAGCACTGACACTTTTTTAACAGATACTCAGTTAATTTCAGTCTCAAATATTGGCAAAAATGTCTTTAGCTGTAGGATCTCAGAGATGGGTTCCGCTCTTTCTTGGTAAAAGTCAAGCCCAGTTAGCAGCTCCACATCCCGAACACGTGCAGAATGAGCCTGAACTCTTTCTTCAACCCATTCAGAAGGTGACTTATTTTCCTGCCAAAATAAACAAGAACAATGTTCAAATGCATAAAAGGCACTCTGTTGTTTGGTGGTGGTGTTAGACAATAACCAGTGTTTGAACTGGTTTGACACACTAAAGGCCTCCAGTTGGTAAAACTTCTTTCAGGTTTTCCTAGACATCTGTGCAGCCTTGCATTTAGGGATCTCATTTAAACAGAGTCAAATGGATGTCCCCTCTTCCCACTTTCAAAATTATGCTGAAATGGCAAGTATGACTTTTAACTACAAAGAACAGTTGAGTCATATTTTAAACACACAAGTAAGGATAGTTTTAGTTACAGTATAAATTAGCTGCAGGGCTCAGGCTAGCCAAACAACAGCCACCTGGCAACCTGAACAAAGTCCTTGCAGCAGCTCAGTCTTGATTGTCGGACAGCAATAATTATTGCTAGATAGCAAAAACAACTAAGCAGTAATCAATCAAAAATGTTATTGTTCACTTCTTTTACTACAAAGTTGTTTTGCAAACAGATGGTAATTTCCTTTTCGGTTTCCAATATCTGATTCTGACACAAATTGTTCACTAAATTTATGTCACTGCAAGGCACAATAAATATAAAATACAATGATATTTGGGGGCTGTTGCTAAACTTTAGAAATAATAGATGTTAGTTTCTAAAGTATAGAGAATAATTCAATCCAATTGTTTATTTTGTTTATTAGAGAGTTAGTCAACTCTCAAGAACCAAAAAGATGACTGGGCAGTTGTGGATTATCCACACCACAAAAGTGGAGACACCCAAGTTGTTTCTAAGCGGTGCAAGCTTGCACCTGCCTGGAGTTATGAGTTCAAAGTTATAAATAAACTAAATAAACAAAATTGTATTGCTTTGAGGGCCAGTTCAAGTCTGTGCCGCTATACTTCTCTGTGGGGAGACTCTGATACACGCATTGAGCAAAGGAACCTTCTGCATCCCGGAATTTATGGAACACTCAGCTGGCTTAATGATACATATTACACTCAGCTAACTTATTTTGCTTGCTACAAAACATGAGATTTACACTCTTAGTGGTAAGCATAGATTTTATTTCACTCAAGTATGAATTTCAACTGTGGGACTATCTACCTAAATGCCTACTGCCTAATTTTGATAAAGGTGGAACAAAGGATTGAAGGAATTCTAGCTACACTGAAGGGAGTACACTCAAAGTCCTCTGATACCTCTGGAGTAAGTTTATGCTGCAGTCTTCCATAAAGCTATCTCATCACCCTGTTGGCTGTGCTGCTGTTCTCAGCTCTTCTCAGGTGACAGCATTTCCAAGTCCTCCTATCAAACCCTCCTTTCTTCTTCTTCCTTGCTTCATAACAGTTCATTAGTTTCCAACTACCTCTCCTGGAGCTTCTTCCACTTCTAGTCATCACTTTAGCTCTCAACTCACTCTCAGCTCATGGAGAACGAATTCATTAAACACGTAGACTTCTAAAGATTCTCCAGATGACTGGATCCCACTGGGAATCAGTTCACAAAGCTCACTGGCACACAGGAGCATAGAACTATACTTACAGCACAGCTTTCAGTGTTGTCAGGTCGATGAGGAATGATAAAAGACAAAGCATCCAAGGAGCCTGAACAGTTCAGTGGAGTATAGGACTTGTTCTTGCAGCTAGTCAGAACCACAAAGTAATGGGTTGGGACAGGGATTTCTGTATTGTTTACATGCCTACAAAACAAACATAAGGGATAAGGAATTTATCTGGATATCAAGTATTAAAAACACTGATGCCATTAGTAATTTATAGAATTGATCTCAGCATAGATCTTCCACTACTATATGACTTTTATTTATTTTATAATTGAAATAAATACCTGATGGGATAGGCAGCCTCACTATCTGTTTCATGAACAGCCAAACACGCATGGATTAGTCCTTTTGCACAAGCGGTACCACTGAAACCAGTAGGATTGCTTACATGGTCAACATTCTATTTTTCCAAAGCCAGAGATCTTTACATCTTAAGGAGGCAGGATAGAGCATCGTGTTTGCCCTTCATTACATTAAGAATTTCAACCACATGAAACTGAACTGGAGAAGAGTGACGAGAAAATTAGCCTCAGGTTCCTTGACAGCAAGAAATGCCAGAATGATGACTTGTGGCTATGTGCTATAGAAACCAGTTTAGGATACCTGATTCAAAATGTCTTCGCCTCCCTTTTTTGGCTATTCTGCGAACCTCGTCACTTTTGTGTATAAACTTTCGAGGAGCTGAATGCTTCCCAAATTCGCTGTACATCTTCAGTATTCAACCAAACACCATCACTGAAATCGTTATACGGGTTCCTATGAATGACTAACCGTGCTGAATAAAACATGCTTATTCCAAACTGTAGACAACATTATGTGGTCGACTGGCTATTACAGCATTCTGCTTGGAAGGAAGTTCTAGTCTCTCCTCCCTTCCACCCTCCTACTTCGTGGCAGAGCTGATTTTCCCATTCTCAAACCAGTTTTGACAGATGTGGTATTAAGTCTAGCCTTGAATAAAACATCTCCAGTGACAAATTCAGCTGTGCAGATTTCCCAGCACTTTTCTACTAAAGTGTTTTTACTGTCACAAGGCATTTCCCCCGTATTTGGAACAGTCTAAGTTGTTTGTTCTTATCCTGTTTTTTCCTCTTGCTGTCCTCATTCACTAACATAAATAATTGGTCTTTACCTTTTATATTTCTCTTTTATAGATTTTTTTTTTTTATGTAAGTCTTCTCTTACTCCTGTTTCTACAAACAGATAAATTTTAAAATGTATTTTATGCTACCAGAGCTGACTAAAATGTACCTAGAACTTGTCAGACCTTCAAGTGACCTGTGTAAGCCACAGCCATGCAAAGATGCCACTCACGAACGTTACACTTTACATTGCCGGTTACATGATCGATTGAAGGCAAACACAGAAATCTGACCTTTGATAAAACACATCAGTTTGAGACAACAGAGGGAAAAACCAAACAGGTGAGTGAGCACAACACAAAAGCGATAAAATTATGCTTAAGGACATCTGCAGGTTTAGGTATCGCATATTCTCCCAGTATTTCTGTTGCAGAGGCCCAAAAAACTCAGCATAAGTTCGGGAAACAAATTACTGGTCTGTATCTGTGCATGTACATAGATACAATGTAACTGCAAGGCTTTTTTCTCTTTACTGGAACTTCAACTTCTATAGTACCATATAGTATTTGATGTTGTATGAGAAACAGTGGATGTAGTATTATAAAGGGAATGCTCCATTCTCTGTGATACTTGTTTCCAGTTCTTTTTGAATAGAAATTTGTTTGTGTGGAAATACAGTAGGAAATAACCTGGAGTTTCACTTCTGGCTTTTCCATGTACTTACTGCTTAATTTCGTCAAGCGTATCAAAATGGCCATCATAATTGTAATCGAACACTGGTCCACTGATAACATTTACTCCATTCCTTTCTCTAGCGTACTCCCGTAGAAGCACATTATGGAAATAGTCCCATATATCTGTCATTAAAAGAAAATATAAGCATATTTAACATAAATTTGAAGTTATTTCACCACTAAAGAAAAAGAACATATTTCCTTTTTCACTATAGATTAATAATAAAAAGTTCCAAACTAAACTGCCTGCAAAGTCAACTCTTTGTTACACAAAATTTGGATTTCATCAGAAGGGGCATATTCTCAGTCGCCATTGAAAGAGCCACGGTAAATGCTATTACAGCTCTGTAAGGTCCGTTACACTACTGGAGGTAACACATTCGATCTAATGCTGAAGCTACAATTCTAGAGCTGAGGGGGTCTTCCTTTCTGGCCTATCTGCTAGCACCTGCAACTGTGTCAATTAGTAAGGACTGAGGTAATGGCTTTCTGAGAGGAATATTTACCACCTGAGAGTTAAGTCTACTGAATTCACGCCAAATATCACCAGGCAATTTGGCTTATTTCACACTTGTTATTTTGAGAAAATACAATTTGTACGATATAAGCTAATAAGACTATTCAAATATTTACAGCTATCAAGACAGTAAAAAACAGATGGATTTGGGGGGTTGAGGGCATCCCCTATGATTTACCTCTTGCTTATGGTCTAGAGTAACTTCTTGTATGTTTAAATCTCTTGTCGATTTTTTCTTGGAAAACTGGATTTTTCATAATGTCTTTGATTTACTTGGAAGATTAAAGCCACTTAGGTCTCTGTTTTTCATATGGCATGAGTGAATGAATACATCAGATCTGAATGCATTAGACAGGTAGTTAAATCATCGCTTTTCCTCCATCTTTTTCCTTACACAATTCCTCTTCCTATCTAAAATGACCTGGGCCTAAGAGGATAACATGCAGTTTTAGAAAATTTCTTATCAGTGGTTATGAACAATGTGAGTCAGGCTGGATGGAAAGAGTTAATGTAGCTGTTGTGGTTTAACCTCATCCAGCAACTAGGACCATGCAGCCACAGCTGACGGCTCACTCCCCCTTTCCCCTCTGGAAGGGTAGGGAGAAGAGGGAGAAAAGGAGAGGAAAGGGAAGGAAAACAAAATCCTTGTGGGCTGAGATAGACAGTTTAATAGAACAATAACATTAAAGGAAAATAACAATAATAATAATAATGATAAAAGAATATACAAGACACAGGTCACTCCCAGCACGCAGTGAATTGGTTGCCCAGCTTGACTCAAGCAGAGATCATGGATTCCTCCCCACCTCGGCCAATCCCCATTTATGTACTGAGCATGATGTCTATGGAACAGAATATTCCATCAGCCGTTCTATTGTTCTGTCTAGGCTCCTTCTCAGCTTCTATGAGAAGCTGAAAAAGACCTTGACTGGTATAAACTTCACTTAGCAACAACTAAAACAATATGCACTATTGACATTCCTTTCATACCAAATCTCAAAACACAGCAACCACTAGAAAGAAAATTAACTCTATCTCAGCTGAAACCAGGACAGTAGCTTACTGCACTTTTGTAATAGAAACATCTGCCCGAAGTAAATATCCCAAGATCAATATTGTCTGGTTTGAGTTTCTGCTTGATGAAACAGGCACTGTATCGGGACATTGTTTACAAACTTTGTCTTGTCCTCTCTTGAGATCTCGCAAAAGGAAAGAAAAAGTGCCATTTTCATTCACCTTGAGCATAAACCCATGAGTTTCATAGTTAGCATTTCATATTAGGACAGCACACAGGAGATGAAGAGAAAATTCAAAAGTGAACAGGTATACCTAAGCAGAGGTCAGACAGGACTATACACAGAAAAAAAAAATTAACTTACGTAAGTGTGATTTAAAATTTCACACATCTACTTCTAAAAAGTTTTGAATATATTTGCACAAGATATATTGGATATACTGCAGGTCATGCATTAATGTTTTTAAGTCCTTGTCATAACTTTATCAAATCCAGAACGATAATTACAGAAAATTAATCAAAATTAATCAAAACTTTGCAACCTACCTCTGAAAGCTCTATACATGGGAACAATATTGCTGGTGAGTAAGGCATCATACTGTTCAAGAGCAGATGAATTGAAGTCTATATAAAAGAACAAAGTATAAACTAATGAAATACTATACAAAGACGAATTTGCTTCCTAGGTCACTATAAATTGCAGGTACATGTAATTCAATTGCATTTTACATTTGAGCATGAATGTATGATCCTTCTACAAACATATGTCCAAATTTATTTGTACAATCTATTCAAGAAATTAATTATCAAATTTGACAATAGGAAATGAATATTCATACAGAGGATGAGGGACAGCCCTTCACTCCAACCCTTTACATCTTTCCAACCAGTTTTCATCACATTCAAGTTGTTCCATTTTTTAAAGAAAAACATAAATTTTCTAAACTGAAAATATTTAAGCGCAAGTCCTGCTTTTGGTCAGTCTACAAACACTGGAAGCCTTTTTCTGCCCAACATGCTGATCCAAAGAAGTTTGTGTTGGTGTTTGGGTTTATGTTTAAACATAAACCCACATCCAGCTGATTAAGACTTTCTAAGCTCTAGCTATAAAAAGAACCATGCTCACTGGGAGGATAGAGGAAACTGTGGGTAAAGGTCAGCTCTTCTGGGTAGTTGGAACAATTTTGGCTCCGAGCAACAGGGATTCTAACATCAGCCCGCAGACAGTCTGAAACAGTGGGAGGAAGAGGAGATGTGTTTTCCTGTGAAAAGGGAAAAAAAAAAAGTATTACACCCACAGCTGTGGCTAACCCAATGCTTTGTATGGTTTTAACTTTCTAGAACGGACTTCACTGAATATTCTCCTATTTTCATAGTGAATCAGGTCAATGAAAGTAAGGGACACTGATGTTTTCTGACTAGTGTTTTTCCTCTACTTCTGTTTTTAGGTAATTCAGGGAAATCCTTATGCAGCACGTAAAATTGTAGTAGCAAAATAAGGTTATACCTTAGGCAAAAACAGGTGACAACTTTGGCTCATTCGTCACTTTTACATATTTCTGGAAACACAAACTTGATGTCACATCCTCCTGGAAAGCAGCTAGTATATAAAGATGACACTATAACCTCATCTTAGCATCTGAGATTGCTATCTCCATAATAAGAGTCTGTGTTGATGAAGAGTTTAAGCTAAATAAATGCATAGCAAATTCAGTACATTTTACTGGCTAGCTTTACTAACTCAACTAAGATAAATTAACATGCACACTAGCTAAGATCTGGCCAAAGGTGATTCTGATGAGTATAATTGTTTCTACCTTAACCTTTTTTTCTATAACCTTTATTGTAGTTTTACGATAACATTAACTAGAACGTCAGAATATGCTTCTCTGTGTTTAACTGCATTTTCTTTTTCATACTCATTTACATGTAATTTATTTTCATTTTGGTAAGAATGGAACATATTTATTTGCTTTATACCTTTATAAACAGTGGTTAAACATTTACACTGATTTTCAGTACAATTTTTTTTTTGATCAATTAAAACTGAGCAGAAATAAAGAACTGGAATGTTCTTCTTGTGCCTCTTTGTACTCCTTGATTTAACTTCTTTACTTACTTTTATGATGCCCATATTATAGTTAGGTTATATATTAATGGAAACTATATATACCACAGTATATACAGAGGGCAGTCTTTTAGAGCTGCCTGTCCGTCACATATGTAATACATCATATAACCTGTATTTTCACAAACACTCCTATATGTTTAAGAGATGAAGGCTGCTCATGGCTATTTCCATTGGACGTCACAGATAAAAATTCTCCAACTGAAGAAATAAGAATTCATAATGAACCTACAAACTCTCAAAATACTTAAAAAGCAACCACTCTAAGAATACTTCATCTTGTTTTTTCAAGGATCTACAAGTCAGCAAGTAAACAATATCAAAAGCTGTTGAGAGACGAGAATAGCTGTGTCTGTGTCACCTTTTAGTACAAGATCAACAGTTAATGCAACTCCAGATTCCTCTGTGAACTAACACACTCACTCTGCTATGTCTCTTCATTTCTTTTCCTCAAAATAGAGGAATAAGCTATTTTTAAACAGATTGTCTATGAATAAGAATAGAATGATTCTCAAACAAGCTGTGGTTATTTATTAAGAATTGAGAACTTGACAGTGATAGCCACCACCTCAAAACTTCAGAATCAGAAGAAAACTTTCATTGCCAGTTCAACAGCTTTAACCCTTTGGCTCCTTATCTTTCAGGTCAGAGAACCATAATGTCTTCTGAAGGAAATGGTTACAACTGAAAAACGGCTTTGCCTGTCACATCACCTTTTCTGATGCTGGTTATTTTCTTTTGACTAGCTAGTGATTAATGTTAAGAAGCAACATGAGTTATTTTATATACATTAATAACATTAGTTATTTGCATTACGTGACAGACTTTAGGCACCTGCTCTGGTCTGTCATGTCAACTTCAGCCATCTCCAGGAATCTTTTTTCGTAGTCAAGAAGAAAAAATACTACACTATAAAAAACAAAACTACCATAATCCCCAGTGCACTGGGCTTTAGTTACAAAAATCTCAGTGATGCAAGTTCTCATTGCTGTTTTCACCTCTTTGCGGGACAGATTAGGTTTTTATATATTTTAATATATTTTTACAGTAAACTTCAGTGATTCTGTACAGAAAAGCTATTTAAAGTCCACAGCTGTCTGCAGGCAGGTGGACGGACTACCTTTTTGTGAGAAAATCTGCCTTCCTCCAGAGCAGATAAGTATAAAACCTCAAGAAAATACATGTCCTTCAATCTTAAATTCTCCTTTGACTGAGAATATTAAGTAACCAAAACTCTATCTGACATCATTTATTTAAGATCTGTAACTACATATTATTCATAATATCCCTGATTCTGATATCACATGCAGGTGCATTGATACTGTGTGGGCTTGATCAGCCAGCCAGCCCAGTTTCAAAACTTCCAAACCACATAAAACCAGCAAAACTCCAGCTCGCATCATCTATCTTACTGTTTAAGCCCTTCTTTATAGCTACCTAATGTCAAGAAATGCCCCACCTTACAAATTGTATAAATCACAAATTGTATAAATCACTGTGCAGGCTTTATCTACAACATAAATAACCTAGGATGCAATAAAAATTCTGTAGAAATTGCAATTTCCTGTCATTCCCAAGTATTGTAGCCAAAGCTTACAGTCAAAGGCATTAGCTCTATCCCTCTGTCCTTCTACAGCTGCTATAATTTATACAGCTTTTTTCTCTTGATTAGCACATGTTGTAATAAAAAATCATGATGTCAGCTTATTCTCTAAGGTAAGTCAGTGAGTGAGCTCTTACACTTATAACTTTTCACCGTTGTGTCTCTGAAAGTATTACAGAGGAAATTTATTCTTTCTTATTCTTTCTATAGAAAACATACATCATTGTATCAGTCTGCTGTGAACTGTGCCCTCCAATACTTCAGTCTCAGTCACCCACTGCTTCCCGCAATGTTGCAGAAACCACTATAAGAAACTCCCACAAATATGTATTTCTGTTGATTTACATGCTATAATAGGCAAGAACTTTATGCACTTCTTTTCCAACTGAGAATTTGGTTTTTAACAAAGGAAAATGTCTGAAAAGTTATGTGCTTTTTTTGATTTTTTGCTGCTGGTGATGAAATATTAAAAAGATCCCAGCTCTGGTGGAACTTTTTAATCTTTTCAAAGCAAAATCAGAAAAAAGCCTGCCCACAATTAACTGGTTTTCGTTTGGGACATGCACTTTCATAGTAAGCTAGAAAAGCAGATCTTCAAATATGATGAAGTAAAAATAATCTTTGTCGAAATGGACATTTGTTTCACTGACTTTAAGCCTTCTTAGGGTTAGATTTGTGATCCTTCACTCAGATCGTGAAAATCAGTAGAAAATATGGAGTAAAACTTTCTGAAATACTAACATTCTGGCAGCATATATTTGATTAAAATAATTTCCCCATATTTGTACTGATAAAATAAGAAATCATGTACTCATCAATAACAGTTCTCTTCAGACAGAAAAATCAGTATAAAAGATATTTCCTCAGGGCAAGTTAGAAAAAGTGTCAAATTATAGGGGGAATTAAGCCCATGAACGTCCACTATTTTATTGACCTTGAAAACTCAAACAATTTATTCCAGACCCACATACCTTTGAACTCTCAGAGGTTCATTCAGCTATTATTACATTTTTTAGAAATTATATAATGTAACAGAGAGCAAATAATCAGAACATACAGAAATATGCATTAGCACAAACTGTCTTGCAGAGTTGTACAAAGGTTTGTTAGTAGTAAAAAGATCGTGATATTCATAGAAAAGCTTAAAGCTTCTGATTTTGGAAATCACGTCCACCTTTTCCTCAGGAATTGTCAGGCAAGACAGAGCACTGTCCTGACAACTTATCCCTTTTCCAGAACAGGCTTAATGGAACCAGCTTACCAGCAGCTCTGTTCTATATCTTTTGTGTCTCTAACAGATGGTCATTCACATTTTTTTGAACAATATTTTAAGATAGTTGAAACTTAAAAGATATTAAAGACACTTTTTCAGTCATAAGGGCCTTAGGTCACATGATATCCACCAGTCCTTAACCAGGATTCCTGATGAATGAACCACATTTTCAATATGTTATATTATATATTTAGGAATAGTACAGATATTTGATAACTTACAGGCTTATTAACAGTGTATGCAGTCCACAGTGGCATCCAGATATCATAGCTGTATCCACTCACGTACTGATGATGCGAAAGGAGGCAATAGACATTTTTCTTCTGAAGAACTTTGGGTCTCCCATATGGCAAATGATACGAGTTTGCCTTCTTTACTAGAATTTAAGCAATAATTATTGATTCATTCTTCTATAACATTTTGGATGGCACGGAGGTTTAAGAGAGCAGAGAAAAATGTAAATTAAAACATTAATAAATACAATTAAAATCAACAATAAACATGGACATGCGTTTCCTTAAGCTCTTAGCTTCTGAGTGGAATAACAATGTAGAAAATAGTTTTCACGTTATGTTTAACACACATAAGTCAATGTAATGTATCAGACTTGCAAATTCTTGTTTCTTTGCAGTTTCATAGCAATAAAAATCTTTTGAACTTGTCTTGCCAGTGGAGTGAAATGTACATCTTATTTGGCTAGGAAGCATCACAATTCTTCCTAAAATTTTCAGAAATCCCGTATAAAAGCATACAGAAATATCTATGGGAATTTTTGATCAGAGAAAGGAGAAATTATGGTTACAAGGTGGGCAATCTGAGTTATGGCATATAGCCTAGAAGTGCTCAGGCATTATCCAAAGACTACTGAAACCTGTATGTTTTTTTCCAAGATTTTAATGGGATTCAGATCCAGTTCCTATGCATAAATGTTGCTATAACAGTATCAATTAGCATTTTTTTAAAGAAATGCAAATAAAAATGAAAAAAATTATGCTTCTGACTTGGCTGTCCTACTTGACTTTAAATTGTAACTCATATTGCAAAAATTCCCACTGAAACCAATAATATAAAATCTAAACCAGGCACAGGTTTAAAAATATTGCTGTCCTTTTCATTAATTGCTACTTACTGTCTTCTGTGGTGAGATTTAACCTCTGATTTAGTACTAAAACATCTGTTGTCTGTAAAATATAAGAGAATCATTCACAATGAATCCATAGTTTAGAAAAACCAATTAAAAGAGAACACACTTGACAAAGACGATTAAAAGATCCCAGAAGCCACTGCTTACATTATTGCACGAGCATCCCAGATCATCTGCGGGAATCAGATGGGAAACTGGACATGAAGAAGGAGATGAGTCTTCTGTTGCATGTGAAGGACTATAAAAAGGTTTTTTTAAGAGGTGATTCAAACTGCCATGTGTTCCATTGTTTGGTGCTGGTGTAATATGCAGCAAATCTGTTGAAACATTTGAAATTTGTAAACATATTTTAAAGCTATGTAAAGACTTAAGTGTCACTTTAAAAAGTCATTATCTTTCAAATTCTATGCCTTTCCTATGCATTCATTCTAAATATAGAAGAAATAGCTTATTCAGTTATCTAAATGATTATGGTAATGCCTGCCATCACCTTTCAATTTTCTAGGTATGAAGGTTCATTGCTATTAAGAAGGTTCTCTGCATTAAGATTTGGTAATTATGTATTTGAGTACTTTTGATTCAGTTTTATACATGGCCATAACATTCATAAGATTAGATGATTTAATGCCAAGTACAAATATGATTGCAAATGCAACATATTGTGAAGTGTACTAGCCTATTACATTTTTGTGTGATGCTTTAATCCATATTTTCCAAGGCATATACTTCCTAATTGCTCACTGCTGGGACTGCAATGGTCCATCTTAAGTTATGCGCAAGAGCGGTAACTCTCTACAAGATTCTTATCCCAAAATTATTCCACAGGCATCATTTCAACAGCAAGCCCACATGGCAGGAGAGCTTCTCTCTGATTCTTCGCTGGACTCCTTCTGCAATCAGAAACAACCTTCAAAGCAGAACAATTTCTGGCAGTTAATTTTTAGCACTGTACAGGAGGCAAAAGAGCACAGCTTCAGTGTTTTGTATGAAAAACCTAGCTTCTGCATGAATTCACTGAATATTTAGTTACTCTTAGCTCTTACAACAATGGTATTTGAAAAAACTGTTGGTTTATCATCTAAAGTACTGGATTGTTTCTACTCACCACACATAAGGTTGTAAACCTCAATGTTTTCAAAAGCATCCACTTCTGTTTTCTCTTTAAAGCTTGGGCCATATGCTAAGAATATAGCCTAGATTGTAATAAAACAAGAGTTGTTATCTAAAGGAATCCAAATTCAAAAAAAATTCAGTTGCCTTTTACAGAAACAGGGACACTGAACAAAATACAGTCTTTTCACAGTTAATATACAGGATTGTTCTGGTAAAGAACACAAAGTTTGCCCATTGTATATAATTTGAAGAAAAATGCAAAACGTAAGTTCATTTCTCAGGATACCTTAAACTATATAATGAATAAGGTTGGGGCCGGGGGTGTTCTTTAATATTTTGATGCATACTTACGAAAATTATTGTTTGCTATGTTTCAAATGCACACCTTTTTATGTTTTCATTGCAATAGGCAGTAACAATGCAATTTCAACAAATGCAGAGTCATGACACTACCTAAAGGCCAATATTGAGCTAGAAATATAAACACTGGGGAGTTGGGGTTGGTTTGTTTATTTTAATTCATGTTGCATTCTCAGAAATCTTTGGGTCACTTAAGCCTATAGCCGTGGCTAAAGCAAAAGCAGGGAACTGTGGAGACCCATCCCAAGCTCAACAGAGACCTGCATCAGTACTTATAAGGCTCCTGAGCTGCCTGCCATAAGATACAGGAAACACGACTAAACAGGACAATGATCTGTTCTAAAATAATATCCTTCTGTTCCTATAAGTAGAAAAGGAATTTTTAATTTATTTTAAAAAGACATTAGGACATTTTGCTCCTTTACAAAGAAAAAATATTTCCTCGGTTATTGTGTCGCCAGCATAAAGTTATCTATGATTAAGGTTAGCACAGTAACCAGAATTTACCTCTTCTTTCCATACAAACATTCAGCACCATTCTGATCAAAATATTGACATAGGGTTTTAATATAGTTGTGAAGATCTGGAAGAATCTGATTCTTAGGCACAGGACATGGGACTAGTAGTGGTGTACTAGACCTTACTTAAAGGTTCACATCACAGAAAGTACATGAAAAAGCAAAAGCTCAAGACCTCAAAATATTTTCACTGTAACCAGAAGTGAAAATGAGATGAAACTGCAATACAGGCTCTACTAACATACAGGTTACACTAATGACTTTTTTTCTCTGATGATATGATTAAGTCTTGTAAGATAAGCAGAGACAATGATATTTAGTTTATTTGAGCACACAGGCTTTTAGATGGTCAACTGAACTCCCAGAGCCTATGGAGTTTTTTCAGTCATTGCTTCAGTAGAAGAATGAAAGAATGAAAGAATTCAGTGTCCCATAGCTAATCATGGTATGCTTGGTCTACTGTAGTCTATCTGGCTCCATGCAGTTAAGATAAACCCTGACAAGTTTTCCCACAGAGTCCCAAGGAAGTGGGCCTTGTACACATCAATGAAAAACAATGCGAATATGTGGACCCACTATGTGTTCACAGTTTACATGTCTGGGTGACATGGAAGAAAAAGCATACTGCAAAAACTATCAAATATTCTATATTCTGGTGGTTCACCTAGTACATTGTGTTTTTCTATATAAGAACATATAACATATATAACACTTTAATAGAAATCATCTTACCTCCATACTTTTAAATTCGTTATTATAGCCATGGTTACCCCTATCACAAGCTGTGTAACGTCTGTCCCTAAGGAGAAACCATCATATAGTGTAAATAAAAATGGTGCAAATAGAACCACTTAATAACAGTTACCCTGACTCACTGGGCTCTGGATCATGTCTTAAGAACTGACTCTGGCATAACATTGTAGTACTTTTTGCTCTTCCAGTGTTCACTTTGGTGAAGATCTCTCTCTCCTGTAACAGAGATTGCTATGGATAGAAATACATTATCCTAGGTAGCTACTGAGTGTACAGTCAATCTGTTTTAAAAATAAATGGAAAAAATAGCTATTTTTGAACTAAGGCCTTCACCTATCTACAAGTTTCAGGACAAGTGTTTCAGAATAGGTGTAATCTGCTTAGGAAGAATGCCTCAGTTATATTCTTTGGTATCTGCATTTTAATAGAAAGCTTATAATGGGAGAACTCTGCTGTTAGCGTCTGTAGAACAATATAAATAAGACTGCAAGGAATTTTGCCTTACGAGACAAGGGCGTTTTCACCATGGATTCTAAAGGGTGAAGGAGAGATGTGAATGTCTGTGATTATAGAATTAATAACACGTCAGAATAGTCTGGGTTATAATGACTAACACTTGTTTTAATTTACCCGTTGCTGAGATAATGGAAAGATAGAGATAGTCATCCCATACTGATTCAATGCACTGCTGTCAAGCAAATGTATCCTGTTTTCAGAGGCACAAGAACAGTTGAGCACAGTTTAAGAAAGGCTGAATATGAGATTTTTCAGTGGGCATTTCTTTTTATATGTCCAGGACAATTATTTGGTTGCATCAAAATAAACAATCAAGTCATATGCTGATAGGGCATTTTCTACTATTTGAATAGTCTTGAAATTCTAAGTTGGCTTGTGCTTCCCCTTCTACAACCCTGTAGCTCAGTAAATACAGCATTGCTAGTAACACCACAGGCTTTGTATTGAGTTTTCAAAGCCTCAGGACTAAGGCTTGTCTGAATTGCTTTTGACTTGCTTAGAGATATTTTTTTATTGATTAGCTCTTATTGCAATTTTTTGTAATGACGAGGCAGTTAAGACTAATTTTTTATCTTATCAGTTTATCTTTTCATGGCAAATACATAGGTTTTTTATACATATAGCACTAACAATTAGTTATTCTGTAGAATTGAAACCCCCAAGGCTAGAAACAACCCACCGATGGTAAATTAAGGAAATGCAGATCTGGAACTGAGCAAAACCAGACTTAGAGGCAAGGAAGAGAACAAAGAACAAATATCTAACACATGTAGAATGCACCATATCTAGTGAACTGAGATGTAATGTTAACTAGCAGGCCAGTGAAGAACGAGCAAGCTGTAGTGTCAGCATACATATAGGAGGGACCCCATAATGAGGAAGAGAAACATCAACATCACGTTCCTCCTAATGAAGGACTCGATGCTGATTACTGGCTGTATCCACACATGCACCAGGCTGAAGATGTCAACCTTAGGACCCAGAAGGGCAGTAGACTGTAACAGCAAGAAAAGGACTAGAAAGGCTTTGTATAATGATTTTAAGTGCCTTTTTTGGGTTTGGTTTGTTTTTTGTTGTCTTTTTTTGGGGGGAAGGTGTTTAGACTTTTTCTGTGTAGTAGTATTCATTTCTTTATTTTCTTTTTTCTTCCTTTTTTTTTCTGTAAACATTTGATCTAGAGTAATGATGATTCTTTTATTAGACTGTTAAGATTTGAATTGTACTAATAATACATTCTTGGTTTTACATATAAGGAAAATTTGCTTTTTATACATATAAGATTTTAAACGTAACAAACATGGAAAGGTAACAAGTCTGAAGCAAAACAGGAAACGAGGCATCAGTGAAGGAAATGAAAAGGATGAGAATGGGATGAAGAAAGATAACAGTCACACAAATTATATTACCTCACAGCTAGCCACTGTCGATCCACCAAAAGATGAACTTTATCAATACGAATGTTGTTAGCATAGTGGAATCGTTTTGGCAAGTCAGGTGTAAGATAAGGCTTGAAGTGCTGAGGGGATCTTTTGCACTGTGAAGAGGAGAGAGCCCAGTCACGAGTTTTGCTCAGCATCAAAAATAAACCCATCATTCAAAATTACCACAAACACCTTAGTGACGCGAATGTAAGCACAAAGCACGTTATTCACAGATAGCTTCTTGGATAACCTGCAGATCTCATTTTTGGCCCAAAGAAGCAATGGCTTTTTTTGGAACTGTTTGAAAATATACTGGTATAACACGTATAGCAAGTTCACAACTACTGTGGTAAAAGTACTCCTAAGGCTGAAAGACATTTAGTAGCAATGTTTAGTCTATACGTTCATACTAACATCACTGGCATCTAGTATGTAAGATTACACTCTGTAAGAGAAAGTTCCCTGGCAGTTTATTTCTGCCATCTTCTACTACTTTAGCATTCAATAAATAACAATGGAAAGCAAGTATACGTAACATAGCACAGCCTAGGGTTTTAGTTGCAAGACTCATGTCATGTAAACATCCAGTGTTCAGTTGTTAGCTAAAGGCCTTAGCTTTTACATACACATTTAATGTGTTAATTTAACTGTTAGTAGGCATGCCATGAATGAGTCCAGCGTTGAGAGGCTAATGGCAACCATATGACATACTGCAAAGATTTAATTACATGTAGCCATCAAAAGCCGTTCCAGCTGTCTGTAAGCATCATGGCAATGTTTCAGAAGTGTTGCTCCTGATCCGGAATCCAGCAGGAATCCTGATCAGAATCCAGAACATCTAAAATGCTGAGGGAAGAGCTGCTAGGAAGCTGGGAAAGCCAGAGAACCTGTTTTACCACACAGGCAGTACAAACTATACCATGCCTGGCGTCTGCTCTGACATCTTCACCTCTAAGTACTAGGACTGTATACTCTGCACAGAATGACATTAACATGTGAAATGAAAGTAAGTGTGCCTAGACAGTCATCAAAGAAACACAGTGGAATACAGGAACATGAAAAATAAGGATTCAGTGGGATTGCTAGCCCAGGAGAGGAGGTCATTCTACAAATGATAGTCTAATTAAAGGGAAAAAAAGAGGAAATCAACATATAATATGACTTTATGTCTATTGATGAGCAACTAATACACAACACACAACTCCCTTCTCTGCCTCAAACCCTCATTCTAAGAACTTGAAAGGGACAAAATATACAAACTCTAACTATGAATAGAAAAGGAAAGAGGAAATATCCTGATAACAGGCTATTCCTATCAGGCAAAGACGTCACATCTGTGTAAATATTAGCAGCTACAGTTTCAACTGCAGTTGAGAACATGCAAATTTTGCTATTCCCCTCACACTAATGCTCCTTCATATGACAGGCTCCACATTGTACAAAGCGGTAGGGGATGTAGCACTGAAAAAGCTCCTTCTGCTATTCCCAAACATTGATATTATACTCCTACATCTGCTTTGGATGCTGGGGAATAAAGGACGTGTTCTTATGTATTTAGAATCAAGAAAAAATTTAACAGGAACTGTCACTGACCGTTGGTCTTCAGTGCTACTACTACAAGCAAAAAGGCAAAAGCTGCATGGAATATCGCATAACTGAACTGTTCAACAGGTTTAAGTAAGACCTCTAGTGGTCATTTATCAGAAATGTACCCAGCTGAGACAGCCCAGCATTTTTCCAAGCTGAGAGCATTTATTGTAAAAGTACCAGAACATCTGTCTACTGTTTGGACTAGGACTAGTCACGGAACAGAAAACAAACTGGCAATGAAGAAAAGAAGGGAAAATTATGACAATACATAGACAGCATGCAGTTTAAGTTCCCCACAGCATTCTCCTGGAGCAACTGGCTGCTCATGGCTTGAAGGGGCATACTCTTTGCTGAGTAAAAAAATGTCTGGATGGCCAGACCCAAAGAGTGGTGGTGAATGGTGTTAAATCCAGTCAGTAACAAGTGGTGCTCCCCAGGGCTCAGTATTGGGGAGAGTTCTGTTTAACATCTTTATCAACAACCTGGATGAGGAGATTGAGAGCACCCTTAGTAAGTTTGAAGACAACACCAAGTTGGGCAGGATTGTTGATCTGTCTGAGGGTAGGAAGGCTCTACAGAAGAACCTGGACAGGCTGGGTCGATGGGCTGAGGCCAATTGTATGATGTACAACAAGGCCAAGTGCCAGGTCCTGCACTTGGGTCACAACAATCCCATGCAGCACTACAGGCTTGGGAAGAGTGGCTGGAAAGCTGCCCGGCAGAAAAAAAACTGGGGTTGTTGATCGACAGCCGGCTGAATATGAGCCAGCAGTGTGCCCAGCTGGCCAAGACGGCCAACAGCATCCTGGCTTGTACCAGAAATACAAGAATACAAGAAAGACATTGAGCTGCTGGAGCATGTCCAAAGAAGGTCAATGAAGCTGGTGAAGGGTCTAGAGCACAAGTCTTATGAGGAGCGGCTGAGGGAGCTGGGGTTGTTTAGCCTGGAGAAAAGGAGGCTGAGGGGAGACCTTGTCACTCTCTACAACTACCTGAAAGGAGGCTGCAGTCACTGAGGTGGGTGTCAGTCACTTCTCCCAAGTAACAAGTGATAGGACAGGAGGAAATGGCCTCAAGTTGTGCCAGGGGAGGTTTAGACTGGATATTAGGAAAAATTTCTTCACTGCAAGGGCTGTCAATTATTGGAACAGGTGCTCAGCATGGTGGTTGGGTCACCATTCCTGGAGGTATTTAAAAAATATTGGTAGGTCTGGTGCTTAGGGACATGGTTTAGCAGTGGACTTGGCAGTACCAGGTCAATGGTTGGACTTGATGATCTTAAAGGTCTTCTCTAAACTAAGTGATTCAATGATTGTATGATTCTATAAATATTTAACTCACTGTAAATTATAAATGCAAAGAAATAGAAAAAGACAACTTTCCTACAAGCATTCTAGTTTGTCCGCCACGTTCATCCCACATGTATTAATGTATATCCTGAACACTAAAAAAAAAAAAAAGACAGTGATTTATCTATCTATAAAAGTATCAGGAAAAACAAGCACTGTCACATCACCTTTCAGTAAAAGAAATAGACTCCCTCAGGGATTTCTTAAGTCAGAGGTTGTTCGTGGATCATGTCTAATAGCTCTTACAGGCCTGTCCTCCATTAATTTATATTTCCAGCCTCTACAACACCCTGTGGCAATGTGCTCCACAATGTCATTATCTGTTGTGCAGAAAAGTTGCTTTAACCTCACCTGGGTACAGCACTTGTGGTCCAGAGCTAACAGATGCCTACTTTGTAAAGCATCTCTGTGTTGTATTCTGTTCTATAATGAAGATATACCCTACTTTCTCCATGTAAAATCAGTCACTTTTCTTTCAAAGTGAAGTACAGAAAACTCTTTTGCTCTGAACAGAGATCCCTCACAGCAAACCTTTGTGGACCATCTTTGAACAACTTCCAGAACTCCCTCCTATGGTACACTGGAGTCAGTACACTATTTAAACTGGCACTGTAGTCTCAGTTTTTCAAAAACTGTGCTTTTTGATCAGATTCCTATTAAGAGGAACTATGAGGAAAAAATATGAAAATATTTACTCACTGTGAGGTTTTTAACGATCCCTTCTGAGTCAACTGTTAAAAAGAAAAGATGAATTAACATACATTCAAACCGCTAACGGTCCAAAGCCTCATCAGAAAAATTTTAGCATGCTTTTTGTCTGTAAAATTGGATTTCTTTATTAGCCTGTGAAGATTATGATAACCATAACCTTCCACAGGCAGGAATGTTATGTTTCCAAGGGTAACTGTCTATAAGTGTGGTAATCTCTGGAAGTACCTAGCATTTAGGGTACATCAAGACAGACTGTAGAAACTGCCATGGTGATGACTGCCTACACCTGAAGCTGACACATCATCAGAACCAAATTTTCTTCTCCCACTTAACCTCTGTTTGAAGTATAACCTTTTTACATTGAACTGGACCTGAAGCACTTGTCTTGTATTCCACTTACAGCAGCAGTCACAGAGAAAAATCCAGACTGCCTTAGTGACTTTAGCCTTTTGACATTGGCTTTCTACGAAACAAATCTTAGCACTTTAAAGAAGGAAAATTCCTTCAGAAAAAGTAAGGCCATTAGAGGAAATCAGTCAACAATTATATTGAGATTAAGACATATACAAAACGTCGTTATTCTCTCCTCTGCTTATTACTCTGCTCCTGTCTGACTTAAGACTGTCTTCTACTTAAACCGAGGAAAGTCTGCTTTATGTTGTATAAGTATTGTCCCTACAAATATAAATATAATTAGAAAAGATAAATAAAAAGTAGATGGGATCCCAGCTTTTATTTCAGATCTGCAAGAATTATGCCTTTTAGAATACTTTATGAATTCTATAAACTCACTAAATAGAGCATTTCCATGGATTTACCCCTCTCCGTTCTTTTCCCTGATACATAAAGTTTTGTGATGGTTTTGGTTTTTTTCAGTCTGGTAGCACAGTATCTCTTTTGAGTCAGAGTCAGCTCATATGGTTTCAATTTTGTGTTCTTTTGTGATACTAGCTAAAGGGCTCAACCAAGGCTTGGATCCTGCTGTTCTAAGATTCAGATTCTGTAACTCTGTACACGCAATTGGAAATAGTCATTGCTTCAAAAAGCCTGACTCTGCCAATGTTGCACAAGAAATCTGTGAAAAGCGATGTACTTACGAAAGACCTGAAGTTCCAGTTCAAAACAACAAAAGTATCTTTACTTCATCTTTCCACATGACAAGAAAATGCAAATCAGAGTCTGCAACAAGCGTGTCTAACCTTTAATTTCATCTAAAGGTTTTTAAGCTAGGTTAAGTGAGACAGAAAGCTGTTCAGTTGCTGATTACTACTGATTATCCATCTTCCCTATTTATTTATTTATTTCGTGTTACACTGATTGTGCAATCCCAGGACTGGTCCACACTTACAGGTAAAATAGTCCTGCGGAACATTTTTTGCTCGAATGCGAGCTGCAGGCCCAGCATATATGTAGAAATCAATCTGGTTGAAGTAATTCGTCATATATTCTAATTGTTTGCAATAGGTCATCTCCATCCCTAAAGGACAACATAGAAACAATTATTTTTTATATACAATATATGGCAAGGAAGATAAAGTGAATTATAAAACAGATTAAAACTAGAAAGCACACATATTACATGGAGGAAGAAAACAATGACTCAGTTAAATTTGGATTGAAAAAAGAACTATATACATTACCGTGATCAGCTAAAACAATGAGGTTTACACATTTGTGCAGGTTTCTTTGTTTAAGTCCATCCATTAGCATCCCTAGTGCTTGATCTGCTACCTGCAAGGCTTTGATTACCTGTGAGATAAAGCAGTTTCATAAGAATTTTTCTTTCTTTAAAATTTGTTTATTGAAAGACAAAAATTAACACATTCAGATGAAATTTGTTCCCCACTCCTAAATGTATATAAAATATCAGATTTATAACATTAAATACAATTTTTGTTGTAGTATGAACATGGGCATTGTATTAACAAAAAGCAGCATTTCAAAAATATTTACAAACATGTAACATCCAAGAAGTCACGGTGCCCTTCTTTCATATATACAGTCCCCTTAAACTTCCTACAGAAAACCACAGACCACCACTTAAGTAATACGGGAGGAATCCAGCACAACCCACTCTGCAGACATTCACAGAGGATGGCTCTTCCCTAACTGACTTAGAGTTTTCCTGTAAGTCCTACAGCAAGGAAAATACCCAACGGAGTCTGAGGACTCCACGTCAGAGCACTTGCACCTTTCTTGTTCCCCTAACTCTGCTGTAGTCTCTTCAATGTCTTGCATGGACAATGTTCACATATACAATTACACATACAGTAATGTATGTGCAAAGAGAAATGGAATTCCCTTTCCAACTAGAGACCCTAAAACTATCCTACAAAGATCAGCTTTTCTGTCCTTATCCACTACAACAAGGCCTTTTCCTGAAGACCGTCTTCAAAATATATTAAACAAGACCATCCCAGGAAGGAGCTGATATGGTAAGTCCTAACCTCCTTAAAGACTGAACTTTATCCCTGCGTGTAAGTAAACATGTAATATTTTTGGATTACAAATTAACAAACATTTGAAGTACAGTGTTAGGAATAAATAAAAGACAGTTCTGAGAATTTGCCAGGTCACACGCTTCCAAATATCAGTTGCCAATAAAATTAGAGTTCAGTCTAAATAGAACCATTAATATTATTGGACTAGTAGATTTAGATTAGGTATCAGGAAGAAATTCTTTACTGTGAGGGTGGTGAGGCACTGGAACAGGTTGCCCAGGCAAGCTGTGGAGGCCCCACCCCTGGAAGTGTTCAAGGCCAGGCTGGATGGGGCTTTGAGCAGCCTGGTCTAGTGGGAGGTGTCCCTGCCCATGGCAGGGGGGTTGGAACTGGATGATCTTTAAGGTCCCTTCTAACCTAAACCATTGTATAATTCTATGATTCTATTTCTGATAGCATGATGTGAAATGATTTTCTGTCAGTCTGTTTGGTTTGCAGCTCTTTTGATTCACACACAGTGTTGGAATCATAACAATGGGCTCAACCACAAGCAAGAGTTCTTAATAAAAACTCATAAAATAGTCAAATTCATTTTTGATCTACTCCCCTTTCCAAGTTCATAAGTTGGTTAAGTTCATATTACAGCACCATTTTTAGTGCAATTTAGTCTAAGAAAAACACAAAAACTACTTACACCACCACTAACTGGTCCAAATGAATGTCCAGAAGAATCTGGTTCTTCAATATATAAAGTGTAGAAATCAGGCCTTGAGTTAGAAATAAATAAGAATGGAATATTATGAGAATTCGGAGGCAGCGTTTCAAAAGAACACTTTCATTAAAAAAATAAATATTAAATGAAACTTAAAGTGGAATGATAAATAACGTCTTTAAACCTTAATAAAAGTCCACACAGCAAATATAATCATTCAACTCCTCAGAGTTTTGTAATTAATCAACATGGACTATTTGAAGTAACAATTTCAGAACCAGTATCCAGTGTCTTTAATTGATATCCAGAAATCACTCTGAGAAACTTCAAGATCTCAGACAGCAGAGAAAGCTGTTCCATTTTGAGATGTAAGTGGAACTACCACCTAAAGGATCTCTTCCCCTGAGTAAGCAGTGAAGCTCTACAGAGCATCTCCTAACTACAAATATGTTAGGAATTTCTTAACTAATTATCATATAAAATATTTCACTTGTTTACATGTCACAAAGTTGAGCACCACAATCAGTACTGACATATACTTTTCATCCTGAATTACTGCCTGCAATTACTTTTGGATATTTAACCTTTCTTGTGAAATATCTTTCATATAAAACCTTTCATCCATACACTTAGAACAGAAATTGAATGTTCCATGTTTCTAGGCTATGCACCAAGAAAAAAGACACAACAGTAAAAAGAAAGCTCATATAACAGTATATACCATTCAGATATACGTGCAGTTTTTCATCTTTTGTATCTACAGCCTTATCCTGAAAATGATTAGCTATATTTATAGAACAGGCTTAAGTTCAGCAAATTATCATTTGAGATGGTGAGGAAGATTTCATGTTTCACAAACACCACCAGAAATTTCAATTGCTATGCATTAAAACCTTTCTAAGCTATAGTGTCACAAACCAGCTAGAAATTACTGTTACCTCTCAGATTTGCTATAATCAAGCCATTTCAATATTCCTGAAATTCTCTCTTCATATGTAACTGAACTGAAAAAAAAAAACAAACAGATGTTAACAAGCCTCTTCTGACACGATCTTCTAATTCCAAGATACAGAACAAGTGTCCACCCTCTAGTCATATAGTAAAGTCATAGATTTGGGTTTTAAGAATGATGCATCTTAACTAAGTACCAGCAACCAGTTTTGTTATTCTCATTTTTGATGGACTGTAACTCACTTTTAATGGTAAATTAGACATATCCTGATTTTGCAAACAAAAATATGTTATATTGGTGGGAGTACCTCTACATTTATAATTAAATATATGTAAAAAAGAGATTTCAAGTTCAGGACATAAACCTGAAGTATAAGTCAGAATAATTTTTTTTCTTTACAGCATGTATAAACCTTGGACTTTCATATTTTAAAAGCAAGTAATGTCCCCATCAAAATCTTTGTGAGGTCATGCTTTGTCTCCTATGATGGAATTCACCCATTAATAGCTTTGCTTTCCCCCAAAGTCAAGCACAAGTTTTATGTTAGTTACCAACAGTACCCAGGTGTTTTCTGAGTACTAATGCTATACATCACTGCAAATCCTTGTTATCTATAGAGACTTACAGTTATATACTTGCTGTAGATTATCTTTGTAAGTGTGAAGAAGCATGGCAGACTTACTGAGATAATGAAAATTTTGAAATAATTTATTAATATCAATGCCTTCCATAAGAAAAAAAAAAACTATGAAAATAATTGCTATATTTTCACATGTCACCTGAGAATTAACTAGACAAAACTTACAGAACTATGAATCAGCAGCACTGTGCACATTATCACACATGCAAGCAAGAGGGAATTGACATAGACCCCATCTTTCTCAGTAGCCTCCCTATCCAGCATCCTCTCTTCGAGTAGTTTTTTTCTTTCTATAACCTCTTGCCATGGCTTTCAAGTTCGTGATCTTAGGGTCTAGGTTATCTGAAAGCTTATTCTCAAGTACAAGTATTTTTAAAGGGCTATATAGTATGCGTAGATTTTATGTGTGGAAATATGGTAATTATTGGTATAGCTTAGCTGTGTCTACTAATCAGTTAGAGGATGCTTTCCTAGTGTGAGATCGGTGGTTTGCGGTTTGCTGAAACTTTCAAAACTGTCTAGGAGAGCAGAATATATAGTACCCTTTGACTTTCTCTTTGGGAATCCCCTAAATGGTTTTGAAAATGTCAATTATTATTGGTAGTTGCATGGCAAAGCCAGGACGATGTGACATGGCACTTCTCTCTCAGACTGTTTCTTAAAAATCTTGTCGTTTAAAAATCTTATATTTCATTTTCTTCAGCTGTCTTATAGCAACTGAGATTTTTGAAGTAATTTACAGAAATTTACTACAAGTTCTATAAAAACTTACCTGTTGAATACAGCGTACAAGGTGGGGTATGTTCCATTAATTGCAACATCAGAGCCTGGCCAAAAGAACGTGCCTGCTTTCAAATTTTGGTACATTGCTGTCAGCCAGACCTATGGGTGAATATACAAAAAAATGATTTTGTGGCATTTACACCACTGGGGGACCTCAGATCACCGAAGTAAAAATACATAATTGGATCAGAAACATGGGCTGCAAGAATGCATTACTCTTTCTTCTTTCACACATCACGCGGTTGCCGAAAGCCCATATCTGATTTGAAGTTTGTTTTCTACATATACATTCCGAAGAAAACTTAGTAGCATGGAAGTCAGGGTGGTGCCATTTCCTGGGTATTCTCAGCATAGAAAAAAAATCATATAGGTATTTCCATAACTGGCAACTGGTAGTGATATTTTTTCCTGTGGCAATTGCCATTGGAATGGATCGTGAAGATGGAAGAACGATTCAAAGCTGCATCAGAGGTGTTCAGACTTAACATTAGGAAACATTTCTTTACTGAGAGGGTGGTCAAACACTGGATCAGGCTTCCTAAAGAGGCAGTCGATGCCTCAAGCCTGTCAGTATTTAAGAGGCATTTGCACAATGCCCTTAACAACATGCTATAACTTTCAGTCAGCCATTAATTGGTCAGGCAGTTGGACTAAATGATTGCTGTAGGTCCCTTCCAACTGGAATATTCTATTCTATTCTATTCTAGATATGGATTCTAGTTATATGACTTTATTATAAGGGCAAATTTCTATTAATCTTAACGACTGCAGCTGTGGTTCTGTTACAAACCTGATGAAATCCTTCATGAAACAATAACACCAAAACCCGGGTACTTGAGTATACTACAAACATGACTGCATAGACATATATATACACACACACACAAACATATAAATAAATATATTAATGTATATTAAGTAGATATACTATATACTACACATGCATTTTTTATATTTTTGTACCATTACTACAGCTTGATATTTCTAGTAAATGAATAGTATTAATAACTATAGGTACAATCAGGATGGAGTTTTTTTAGCATTTTTTATTAAATGTGCCATACGTTACATGTAAGTGTTCATTTTGCTGGAAATTAAGCTCCTTGCTTTTATATGCCTGGACTTTGTAAGAGTATTTGTTAATGGATATAATTTGGAAGTAGATTTTCAGATTTCATTTTTTAGCTAGTTGTTAAAAGACCAAAAAAAATAATACCCCACCATAAAACCATATCAAAAATTTACTTTGGTTTCCTGTGGCAAGAGTTCCATTCCAATACTACCCAAAATATTTAAGACTTTTTCACTAACTGACACATTAAGTGAAATTTTTAAGTCTCAGAATTAACATTTTAGGGGTTCTTTTACTTTCATAAAAAGCAAACTGTTCTGTAGGCAGCCTATGATATGAAGCCTATAGGATATTTAGCATGTACTGCAAATGTATCACACTGCTTTACATTTTATTCTCTTTTTGCTTTATTTCATAATATGGCACATGAGCCACTCTAGACATAAAGGAATACCATGATGAGAAACAAACCTACCGGTTGCCCCTTCCACCATGAAGATTCAAATTTTTCCGTCCCTGAAAGTGAGAAATGCTTGTTCAAGACTACATCGTATATGTTGTTATCAATAATACCATGAGATTCTGGATACAATCCCTGCAAAATGAAAATAAACAACGAAAAAAAGATTAATCTTGAAATCGAATGCAGCCTAAACTATGTTGCAATGCATATTATTGCAGTGTTGCAATTATTTTTAGGGATGTTTTATCACAGAAACAGAACACACTTTCCTAACTCACACAGATCATCAGATTCCTGCCAATGAATTCAGCGTGCCTGTCAAGTTTCCTTGAGTTTTCATATTTTCTCCCCAGCTCGCTTAAAACTTGATGTGCTATAGATTATAGATGACATATAGGTCATTCGTCTATATATCAGCTGCCAAACCTATCTTAACACACATGCTCATCAAATGGCTGTGTCCTCACCCATACTCACCCATATCCAACTACTCACCCATATCCAATATGCACCATATTCACGCAATATCCAACATCACTGGAATAACTGGTTCACAGGCCAGAATCAGACAGCATACATAAATAGCCACATAGATCATGCCTGCATGTACTATCTCAGCATCTCTCCCTCTTTCACTCCTTAGCTTGAGTTCCCATATCCCACAAAACAATTAGTTAATTCCTTGGCACCACAAATCATTCAGCTAATGAAAAGGAAAAATAGCAAATTCTCACTTACTGTGACAATAGTATAGTGGTTTGGAAAGGTTTTTGTGGGGTAAACAGCTCTCATGTATTTTGAATGTGTACCACATCTTTCTGCAACAGATCATGGAATTAATATAAATTTGCTTAATTGAAAATTAATTGAAAATTAACAGTCCTAAAAACAAAAAAAGAAAATCACCACAGTCAGTTGCTGTGGTATTAGAGGAGAAATGTGACTCCAAATCAAGACATATATATTCTGGTGTCTCCTTGTGAGCTAGTCCTACTGTCCCATTGCAGTCAATGGACCCTGGACACTCAGTTCTGTTCCCTAAAGCCTAGACACCTTAGGGCCATTTGAGACATCTTTAAAGATCTGCCTGGTCTTCAGATGTTGCTCCTACATCATGTCTACCAACCCAAATGGGCCTCACATACTTCTGAGACCCAAAATGACACTGGACACATATGTTTATGCAATGAGACTGAAGCCTCAAGTCAGCCCAGGCAAGATATTCTGCAGAGCTATCTGGTGATGAGGTGTATGGGAAGGACTCAGTTGCTTAAGTACTGGAGTCCAGTGCCATTTGAGATACCCTCAGCTATCCAAGACATCTGCATGAAAGTTGGCAGTTTTGATGCAAGATCACTGGGAGATCTATGCCTTCCTGACACAGCTGCTGAAGGCCACCTAGGATACAACACAGCACTCTGAAGCATACTAGAAACATAGGTTAAGGCAACGATTTGTCCTGTGGCACCCTCTGTCTGTCAGTGGAGCTGACTTGCTCTCTAGGTTCTTGCACTGCGCTGTACAGACTGTACTAATCATACATCTCACATGCAGACATCTCTAAGAACATATCTAAATGTAGGTGCCCTGCTCTGGAGTGAATCCTCTCCCAGGTGTCCTACCTTTATCTCCAAGCATTGCGTCACTTTTCAGCAATCTAAGGCACTTACCACGCCTAACATCTGTAATACCTAAATCCACTGTAGTACCCAACTTATTTACCTACAAAGCAAAGATGTGAAGACTGGCAGATGCCTTAATGACATTTTTTAACCTAACTTATCTGGAGAAACAGTTCTGTATAAAGGTGTCGTCAGATGATTACTTGACTCACACTCAAACACACTTTATTCTTTGATGTACAGCGTTTCAGTCAAAGAACAGAAACTGATTTTAACTAAACAACCTCAACTAAACAACGAAAGCCTGAAATTATTCTAAAAAACTGTTCTGGTGCAGTACAGAAAAAAGGACTTAAAGACTGTTTAAAGAAGGGCTGAATAACTGACAAATACATCAGAAACTCAGCATAATTTTGTTTGGATTTCTCTTGAACAGTAAAGGAGCTACATTCATTGTGTATATATGCTATAAGAACTAGCTTGATTAGCTCTACTGAAAATCCTAGGTTAATGGAGTTAAGAGAGGAAGTATTTTATGCTATAAATCAGCATTATGTTTTTTCCTTTGCAAAGAAAGGAATTTCCATTTCCTTTCTACTGTAGATTTCTGAGAAGTATAAGCATGAATGTGCATAAACAATTGTTATAACTGACCCCAAGTACGAGTAACGCTGAATTAGATCCGTTCTTGTTTGAAAGGATTTATTGGAAACATAGACGTAGCACAGTTTTCATGCCTTTTGTCTATTTGGCATTTCCTTTTCACCTGTTTCAAAAGACTAGAACTGAACACTGACTTCTGCATGCATGATTTCTTCACTGATTCAAGTTCCTTGCAATGTCAGAATGACGTCAAAGAATAAAATATTTGCACAAGAAGTCAAGTTTGCACACTGCTTCAAGGTCAGGTTTTCTGGATACCCTCAGTATTCACAAACAAAATTGTTAACTATTCAGTAAAATCTAGTACTTTGTAATATCCATGTGAAGTTTTCAAATAAGCACAGTAGAAAGAGAATATGATATATTCAGAACAGATACCAGTTCTGTCTATTTAGACTAATGCTGCCAAGAAGAAATGAATAAATATGCAGACATTTTGTCTAGGTACAAAGTATCTTGAGACCTGAGCTCTAAAATATTCCGGAAATTTTAATGAAGTGTGCACTAATGGGTCTCATTTTTTAGAGCCCTTTACAGCACAAGCTAAATATCTTCAACTTACTCTTTCTCACAATATTCAGAAATACTGGGAAACAGTTACTTGAACATTACTGCAATCATATAAATATATTAAATTATACCAATATGTAAATATAATAATATTCACTGACATACTTTTAAATATGTGGCTTCTCTTTAATATCTTAAAATATCTGACTTGGAAAAGTGCATCTTTGAGGAAAATTTCACAATAACCCTATGGATTTTCTCTTCATATTACCCTTTAATGATGATCTCCTTATCAGCTAGAATTTTTCAATGGAGTACAGAGAATATAGATAATATTTCTCTGGAACTCTTTTTCACTCTTAAACTATATTTAGAGGTATATTTAACTATTTATTTAATAAAAAACTTCTGACCAGTATTAGAGGCTGTGTTAAAAAAAATCATGTTTGCTGTGCACTCAAATACAAGAATTAATGTAGACCATTAGAATAATGACAATATACAACTAATGAGGGAGACCTGATTTGTTATTTTCTTATTGCTGAGCAACACATGCATGACAGTAGCAAAAGGAACTAGAGAGGCTGCATGCAGACTTTTAAAGAAAATAGTCAAAGTACTCTTGGTAACTTACTGAGTTTTTCAATATTTGGCAGCAAAGAACTCCAAGTTTGCAAGTATTCTGCTCTAAACCCATCCATTGAAAAAAGGATAAGTGGTGGCAGATCAAACCTACAAGAAAATATGAGTTTGTCATTGTAAAGGAGTTTGAAGAGTTAGTGACTTGTTAAGATTTTTAAAATATAAATTCTACTTTTAAAAGCAGGATCCAGAATTTCCATGTACTTCCCAGAATTAATATCACAGTGTGAGATAAACAAATAGTTCAATTTTGAGAGCAAATATACACAATCCTCCTGAAAAAAAACCCAAAACACTGGAGGAATAAAATGCAAGCTAGTCAGTATATACAGAACCCAGAAAAAGAAACTGGGTTTTGTTTATCTTTTAATTACAAATATTTAACTCCAAATACAAATGCTGCATACTAGCATCCAAATACAAGCCCAGAATATAGAACAGCCAAAGTACCTCTGTACATAGTAATGATGTGTTGAATTCTGTCTCTTGTTTCCTAAACCATCTTAAAAATCTTTCAGGGAAGCTGCACAAGGACTGTAAAGTACAGCAGTCACCCAGCAAGCAGTTAAGGTCAATCAGCCTCAGTGCTGGGAAACATAATCTCTTTGCAATGCCAGGTTTGTGCTAACCCCTTACCTTAATACATTTCCTTTGTGAAGACATTACTAAGCAGTCCCTGTTCTTTGTGGATTATATCTTTCAAGTTTCCCAGCTCACATGGAGAACACTTCTTTGCCTCAAGGTCCCTGACACACTGAACTCAAAGCTACAAAAGGAATGCAGCAGCTGCTGATGTGCTTAGGGTAAGACTTCATGTAAAAAAAAAAAAAAAACAAAAACCAACAAACCAAGGATAAAAGCCTCAGATCTGAGTTCATACAGTAGGTATGATAAAATAGGTACAAACTGCAGCTGATCTCTAGGACAGTGTTTAAATTCTTGCTATAAAAAGTCTAACTAGGAGGTGCTAGCAATGAAAATAAACTTCGAAGTTATTAAACGTGCTTTCTCTTAAAAGGAGAGAAAGGACTTAAAGGGACTCCTAAATAAAAATGTATTAGTAGTTATAAACTGCTGGTGCTATAACACGTTTTTTCATAACATCAAGTGACAAAATCATAGGATCAAGCAATCTAGTTCTGCAAATTCAGACTTTTTTTTGTTAACCATCATTATATATTCCACAGTCTCCTTAGAAGAAAGGAGAATATAAAGAAACATAAAAATTGTAAATGTACAATTAAATCTAAAATGTAGTTCGAAGTAGACTTCACTCCACTTAGTATCTAAAAAAACCCCAACTATTTGTGGTTTATAGGAATGGTTCACTAGATAAGCCTGGAAAATATTTGGGGAAAAAATGATGGATAAAATGCAGTTACTGATAACTGACTCCAAACCATTTTTGGAGTAACGCCTTGAGTGATAACTATTAAAAAAAAGTTATATATTCACATCAGGCAGTAATCACTATCCCAGTTTGTTTCTCATTTACGGCGGTCTTTCTAAAACACAGAAGTACACTGGCATTAACAGTTTGTATAAAACAGCTTCCTGATTTGAATCTGAAATTAAATGGAGCTTTATATAGAAATGCTGTTTACAGCACTTAAAGAAGGCCTCCTCCACTAGTTTCTAAGCTTTAGCCTATGAAACTGTTAACTCCGCAAGTTATTTGTTAACCTAAAAGTATATTTTTATATCAATGTTGAGAGGCAGGAATCCATGAAGAGGCCACAATACTAAATGTATTACTGTTATAATTAAACTAAATTGGCAGTAAAATAGATAGAATAATGGACAACATCACAAATACCATAACTGAGCCAAAAAAAAATCCATTTTTTCTTCGAGAACAACTTTTAAACTGTGTTTCTGCCTAGCCTCTACCTATGATTATGCAATACTGCACAAATAGCAAAATATCTAGAGGTGGAAATCAGAATTACTATGTTTCAGCATTTGTAGATATTCAGCTATATTCATAGCTTCCTTTTTAACACACCTTTCAAGTAAAAAAAACTCTGCTACTTAGATAAAGAATTGCAATCATGGATTCTAACAGTTATTACAGCTTGCATAAGGTGATTTATCTGAATTATCACAGATACAACATGGTAACATAAAATGGACTATGAACAATTTGTGATATATGAACCTTGAGATAACTAAAAATTTTTCCAGGTCTTTGCAAACTGACTTTCAAACTGGACTTGAACTCCTGTACTCTGCTCTAAACTGTAAACGATAAATGAACGTGCAACAAAATGACAAAGGTTTTAGAAAGAAAAAACATTGATAGCCACAAACTACTTCTACAGAATATTCCTCAGGGCAGGAACCTTATTCTCAGTAAATATGAACACCACATGAAGACCTGCTTCATGCAGGATTATTTCTGACCATCACAATGATTTTGTTTGCTAAGAAGACAAAATTATTTTATCCTACCCGGCTGGACACTGAGGAGTTTCAAGTGATACACAAGGTTCTTCCACCCAAGGTATTTCACCTAAAAGGACAAAAGAAAATAGAATCATAGAATCATTTAGGTTGGAAAAGACCCTTGGGATCATCGAGTCCAACCATCAACTCCACTCTACAGAGTTCTCCCTTACACCATATCCCTTAACACCACATCTAAACGAGTC
Organism: Larus michahellis; assembly: GCF_964199755.1. Classification (NCBI taxonomy): domain Eukaryota; kingdom Metazoa; phylum Chordata; class Aves; order Charadriiformes; family Laridae; genus Larus; species Larus michahellis. The sequence goes on from NC_133898.1 coordinate 70,658,099, forward strand.
TGAAACACATTCAGGGATGGTGACTCCATCACCTCCCTGGGCAGCCTATTCCAGTGTCTGACCACTCTTTCTGTGAAGAATTTTTTCCTAATGTCCAGCCTAAACCTACCCTGCTGCAGCTGGAACCCATTGCCTCTTGTTCTATCGCTAATTGCCTGTGAGAAGAGACCAGCACCAACCTCTCTACAGTGTCCTTTCAAGTAGTTGTAGAGAGCGATGAGGTCTCCCCTCAGCCTCCTCTTCCTCAAACTAAACAGTCCCAGCTCCTTCAGTCGCTCCTCATAGGACTTATTCTCCAGGCCCTTCACCACCTTCGTTGCCCTCCTCTGCACTCGCTCCAGCACCTCGATATCTCTCTCGTATTGAGGTGCCCAGAACTGGACACAATACTCAAGGTGTGGCCTCACCAGTGCTGAGTACAGGGGGACAATCACCTCCCTCCTTCTGCTGGTCACACTATTTCTAATACAAGCCAGGATGCCATTGGCCCTCTTGGCCACCTGGGCACACTGCTGGCTCATGTTCAGCCGCTTGTCAATTAGAACACCCAGGTCCTTTTCTGCCAGACAGCTCTCCAGCCACACTTCCCCAAGCCTGTAGCGATGCATGGGGTTGTTGTGGCCCAAGTGCAGGACCCGGCACTTGGCCTTGTTGAAGCTCATACTGTTAGCATTGGCCCATCGATCCAATCTATCCAAGTCTCTCTGTAGAGCCTCCCTATCCTCGTGTAGATCAACACTCCCGCTTAGCTTCGTGTCATCTGCAAACTTGCTGATGATACACTCTATGACCTTATCAAGGTCATCAATAAAGATGTTAAACAGAAATGGTCCCAACACTGAGCCCTGAGGGACACCACTTGTGACCAGCTGACAGCTGGATTTAACTCCATTGACCACCACTCTTTGGGACTGCCCGTCCAGCCAGTGCTTGATCCAGCAGATCGTATGCTCATCCAGGCCACGAGCAGCCAGTTTTTCCATGAGAATTCTATGGGGGACAGTGTCAAATGCTTTTTGAAAGTCTAGGTAGACAATGTCCACAGCCTTTCCCTCATCCAATAAGCGGGTCATCTTGTCATAGAAGGAGATCAGGTTCGTCAGGCAGGACCTGCCTTTCATAAACCCACGCTGACTAGGCCTGATCCCCTGCTTGTCCATTATATGAGTTGTAATGGCACTCAAGATGATCTGCTCCATGACCTTCCCTGCTACTGAGGTCAGACTGACAGGCCTATAGTTTCCTGGATCCTCCTTTCTGCCTTTTTTGTAGATGGGCGCTACATTTGCTACCTTCCAGTCCATTGGGACCTCCCCAGTTAGCCATGGCTTCAGGTAGATAATGTAAAGTGGCTTGGCGAGCACGTCTGCCAACTCTTTCAGCACTCTTGGATGTAGCCCATCCGGTCCCATAGACTTGTGCGCATCCAAGTGGTGTAGCAGGTCACTGATCACTTCCTCTTTAATTGTGCTGACCTCGTCCAGCTTCCCCTCCCTGTCCCCTAGCTCACGAGGCTGGGTGCCCAGGGAACAGCTCATTCCACTGCTAAAGACTGAGGCAAAGTAGGCATTGAGCACCTCAGCCTTTTCCTCATCCTTTATGACTGTGTTTCCCTCCTGCATCCAATAAGGGAGGGAGATTTTCCCGAATCCTCCTTTTTGTTGTTAATGAATTTATAGAAACATTTTTTGTTATCCTTAACAGCTGTAGCTAGGTTGAGCTCTAGCTGCGCTTTGGCTCTCCTAATTTTCTCCCTGCATAGCTTCGCTATATCCTTATAGTCTTCATGAGAGACCTGCCCCCTCTTCCAGAGGTCACAGACACTCCTTTTGTTCTTGAGGTCCAGCCAAAGGTCCCTATTTAGCCAGGCCGGTCTCCTTCCCCACCTACTTGTTTTTCGGCACATGGGGACAGCCTCCTCCTGTGCCTTTAAGACTTCTCTCTTGAAGTATGTCCAGCCTTCCTGGGGTCCTATATCCTTCAGGGCAGCCTCCCAAGGGACTTTGTCCAGCAGTCTTCTGAACAGGTCAAAATTTGCCCTCCGGAAGTCTAAGGTGGCAGTTTTACTAACCCCTCTCCTTGTTTCTCCAAGAATCAGAAATTCGATCATCTCATGATCACTGTGCCCTAGAGGGCCATCAACCTTTACTTCCCCTACTAGCTCCTCCCTGTTCACAAGAAGCAGCTCCAGGAGGGCACCTTCCCTTGTCAGCTCACTTACCAGCTGTGTGAGGAAGTTATCTTCCACACATTCCAGGAACCTCCTGGATTGTTCCCTCTCTGCTGTGTTGTATTCCCACCAGATATCTGGGAGGTTAAAGTCCCCCACAAGAACAACGGCAAGTGACCGCGAGATTTCCCCCAGCGGCTTATAGAAAGCTTCGTCCGCCTCACTGCTTTCGTTGGGAGGTCTATAGCAGACTCCCACAGCGATATCAGCTTTATCGGCCCTTAACCTAATCCAAAGACTCTCCACCCCATCATCAGTATACTTGATTTCCGAGCTCTCATAGCATTCTCTAATATACAGGGCCACTCCTCCACCTCTCCTTTCCTGTCTGTCCCTCCTGAAGAGCTTGTAGCCATCGACTGTGGTACTCCAGTCATGTGAGGCATCCCACCATGTTTCTGTGATAGCCACTATGTCATAGTTTTCCTGGTGCATCATGGCTTCAAGCTCCCCCTGTTTGTTGCGCATACTGCATGCATTGGTATAGATGCACTTCAGATGTGCTAATGACTCCAGCACCTTTTTGTGAGTGTGGGCCCCATTTCCCACCAGACCCCTCCCAGGTGCTTCCATGATTTCTAAGCATCTGTCCCTTCTCTCAAATGAAATGTCAGAGCGAGAGTCCTTGCTAGCCCACCATCCTTCAAGCCCTGGCATGCCTCCCTTGGATTTATTCCTGACAGGCCCAGTTATCTCCCCTTCCCCCCTCACATCTAGTTTAAAGGCCTGTCAATGAGCCTTGCTAACTCCTGCCCCAAAATTCTTTTCCCCTTCTGGGACAGGTGCGTTCCACCTGCTGAACTGAGTCACCACCTGCTGACTAATACTGAGTCAGCATTAAAAAACCCCACACAAACAACAAAGAAGTTTCCTGGTTGATCTTTTTAGAGCTCTTCCAGGTACTTTTTCTGCTTCAATAGAGAATTATAGAAATGTAAGCCTAAAGATACCTTTAGAAATAATTTAGTACAAGCTATTAGGCCCTCAAACCCTGAAAGGGCAAATGCTTATAATTCTAAGTTGAGAACAAAAAACATATAATACACAGACAAGCAAACAAACAAAATGGAAAATAAATCACTATGAAAGCTTAGCCTAAGTTTTATCTGGTTTTAAATTGAAAACATTTTAACTGTATTCTGTCCACACTGGATTGCTGACTTCTTTTTTTGCAGATACCACTTATACATTTAGAGATGATTGTCAGGGCTCCCTTTAGCCTTTTCTTTTTTTTTTCTGAAAAACCTCCTTCAGTCTTTCCTTGTTGACTATGGCTTCCAGATTTCAAGCAATTCTTTCTGTTCTTCTTTGAATATCCTCACACCTGCTTCACAGCTATACTCATTTATTATAATGTCTGCCAATCTCTTTGGAAGAAATAAGGGAGGTCAATAAGAGAAGAAAGAAAGAAAGCATGCAAGAAAGGAAAAAAATATAAAGAAAAGAGAAGAAGCAGTGGATGTTGAAGTTCTTGGCTCACCACAGAAAGCTTCTCTCGCAGTAAGCAGCCAAAAGCAAGGATGTACAGAGGTCTTAACTAGGTCAGCTCAATCAATTGAGCACCTAGTCAAACTCCTAACTGCTTTTAGCTTTAATTTGCATTTAGGTGACAAATACAATTTTGCAGGAGTTGCCTTAAATCTCTGCCCCCTGTATTTGTCCTTGGGATTGCTATGACCTAGGTGCAGGACCTTGCACTTGGCCTGGTTGAACTTCATGAGGTTGGCATGGGCCCACCTCCCCAAGCCCATCCAGGTCCCTTTGCATGGCATCCCTTCCGTCCAGTGTGTTGACCACACCACAGAGCTTGGTATCGTCAGCAAACTTGCTGACGATGCACTCAATCCCACTGTTCATGTTGCCAACAAAGATATTTAACACATTCACGTTGTTCTCCAGAAACCATCTTTTTCCCAGTCAAAAATACCAAAAGCTTCACCTAAAACATCTTTGTTTTCCAAAACATCACTGTAAGACTCTAATGTTGAGAAACAAATGCATCTACCTTCATGTTTGCCATGTTTGCCCTTCTATTTATTTCACAGGACAATTTATATATAAATCTTTTTGACTTTTGATTTACCTTTGCAAATGCTGTTGTAGTTTACACAGCAGTCTTTTTTCTGCAAGCAGTCATCAGAACATGAACAGTAACTTCCAGGTATCCGTGTCTCACCACAACGGAAATTAGTGCACCTCCAAGATCGGGCTGAAAATTGGAAGAAAAAGATTATGATTTGGTTCACAAAACCTTATGTAAACTCCTTTGTGTGGAAATCCCCCAAACAGGTAAACAAGGAAAAAAAAGAGGTTTTGTTAAACAGTAATTTACACGTCCTGCTTGAGTTGCTTTAGAAGTTTTATCTGAAAGGAAAACTGAAGATTTCGTTTAACACATAAAGCCTATTTCTGCAGGCATTGAATGGTAACACAGAGTCATACAATAATTTTACAAACATGTCCCCAAAGTCACCCTGTTCAGTGCCTTCCACCCTTCCAGGAAGATCTAAAAAAAAAAAGCAGTCAAACCCATATTTCTCCTACAGAATGGAAAAAGAAGGAAATGAATCTTTTTCCTGCTCTTGCACGTGATTCCCGGCAGACAGCAAAAAAAGAGATACAAGAGCTGACGCAGGCAGAAAAAGCGATAAGGATGAAGAAAGATCTGAGCAGCTACCGGGAGAGCAGAGAGCAGTCTGGCCTCGACGCAGAGCCAGGCTGGTCCCCTGGAAGACGAGTGAGTGCGTTCCTCCGACCCCAGGCCCCACCGAGTGCTGCATGAGGCTGACACTGCACCTGGCCATGAAACACCCATTCATTTCCCAAAGCGCAAGAGGAGCTGGCACAGCCACATCATTCCAGGGCCCCGGTCAAAGATAACCTACGACTTCTGCTCACGCTCACCCACAGCTTTATCTGGGCCAGGAAATGTGAACTGCAAATGTTTTGGTTATCCACAAGGGACAAAAATACAGCCATCTGACTTGAGAAAGACTCGGGAAGATTTTGTGAACTGCAAATATTTTGGTTATCCACAAGGGACAAAAATACAGGCATCCGACTTGAGAAAGACTTGGGAAGATTTTGTGTCCTGCCAGGTCACCAGGTTACAGCCCTCTAGCCATCTGAGTGCAGAAGCAGCTTGACACCGCATGTCCTTCCCTCCCTGAGGGAATGTGACATAACTTCAGCATGTCTACATAAATATGAGAATTTATCCTTTTCCTATTACCGTCACATGAAAAAACAAACCCAAAATAAAATGGAAACTAGCGAGCATTGCCCGTGAGGGAACATACTTGGCTCCACGCAGGTGTCCTCGTAGTCCCAGCAGCAGTCCCCACGCTCTTTGCAGCCGCTGTCGCACCGGCAGCCGGGCAATGCTTCCCCGTGCGGCTCATTGCACTTGTGCCTGCAGCTGACTGTAAGGAGAAGGGGTAACAGGCACGAACTTGAACATAGGAAGTTCCGTCTAAATATGAGGAGAAAATTCTTTACTTTGAGAGTGGCAGAGCACTGGAACAGGCTGCCCAGAGAGGTGGTGGAGTCTCCGTCTCTGGAGACATTCAAAACCCACCTGGACGCATTCCTGTGCAACCTGCTCTAGGTGACCCTGCTCTAGCAGGGGGGTTGGACTAGATGATCTCCAGAGGTCCCTTCCAACCCCTACCATTCTGTGATTCTGTGAGAAGGCAGTGAGTCGGAGTACTTGGGTAACCCTGCCCCAGACATGGATCATGGAGATATGAACTGCGGGGAGAATTGTGCTGAGCAATTTCCCAAATCCGTTTTCCCCAAGTCATTTTCCAATGTGGTCATCAGCACTTGGGTCAGCAAGGCGAAACACAAGCTGTAGGAAGTCCTCTGGACGCTGAAGGTGCTGGTGGTTGTTTGGGCTGTGCTCACCCAGAGCCTGCGGCAGGGCTGTTTCTGCCGCAAGTCTCCCCAGGACCAGTGGCACAGGAGGCAATGGCACCGGTGCCAGCACGAGGAGGGGGAAACTGTCCTCTCCCCTCCTTATTTTTGGGTCCAGGATGTGAGAGGAAAAGCGACTCCCACGTTGGATGTTCCCTAATGGACCTGGCCAGGGAGCTGCATGGGATGGGGGCTCCCTCAGGGCCAGGCACCCAGAGCCATGGGGGCTGTCCAGGGTGGCTGGGCAGGGCCTGGCAGCCAGGGCCTGTCCCATTGCCCAGCCAGGAGCAGCCAGGGGGGCACTGGGGCAGCCCTACTCCAGGCACTGGGCACCTCCCTGGGGACAGGGACAGGCCGAGGCCAGACTGTTGGCCTGTGGGTGGGCCTGGCTCTGTGGGACACGTGGTCAGGCAGGGCAGGGCTGTGGGGAACTGGAGACCAGCCCCACTGTAGTGTTACTGGGGCAGGGGCTGATGGCCTCGAGGGGCTGAAAAGGGGTCCTGGGCCATGGGGGAGGGTTGGGGCAGCCCCAGGGGGCTGGGCAGGGCCCATAGGGCTCATTAGTGCACTTGGGATTCTGACCATATCTCTCCCACTCAATCGTTACAACATCCCTTAAAAATCTGCAGGTTGGTTGATTTGTTTGAAAGAAAGAAAAGGGTCCAAATAAGGGGCCTCATGTTGGAAATGGAGACATGCAGTTCCTCACCACTGACACCTTCGTGCAGGGAGAAGGGAGAGCTCTGGCTCTCCTGGGGACACCTGAGGACACCCAAGGACAACCCCACGTCTCCAAACATCACCCACAGCTCCACCTTAGCCAGGATAAGCCTTATGTCCACATTCTCTGTACTACAGAAATACTGCTTGAACCACTCTTGAGCACCCACATTTCCAGCTTTCTTCTCCACTCACACTGTTAGACAGGGATAGGTATAACTACTCAGATGTGCTGGTGCAATTCTATTATAGTTGCCAAAGGGTTCATGCTCTTGCAGGGTGCACTTCCTACAAAATTCAGGCTTTAATATCCACTGTGTAGAAACCACGTAGAGCTAAAATGATTTTTTGCAAGCTAGCCAGCTTGTTTCACACGTAGAAAGTTCAATGTTGTACCTTGTGCTTTAAGTGCTTACATCAACAACTATTGTTCACTGCAAGAAAGGTTTGGAAACAATTAGAATAACAAACAATATATGTAATGAGCATAAACAGAACTGTCAAAAGTAGAGATGGAAAGAAGTAATTGAGTGTTACTCAGTAATTGAGGGTTAGCGTTTTCTTAGTAATTGAGGGTTAAGTGTTTTATGACTGGCATTTATTCTGTCAAGACAAATGTACATTTCACAAATGTACATAGACATATGCAAACAGTCTTTCATGCTTTTTTGGCTGAGGTTTAGAGTACTTCATTTAATTTTTTCTCTATCCATTGGCTTTTGAACAATTCGAAGTTGTTCAGATGGTCTATCTGATTTAAAATGATATAGGATATAGCATGGTGAGTCTAAGTCAGAAAAAATAGAAACCTTTTCCTGTGTCTGTAATGGAACTGTTCACACCCCTCATAATTTGCAACACGTGCTTCTAATTTTTTTACAGTATTTGCATAATTGTGCAAGGTCAGGAATTTAGTATTTCGTTAACTTTTATTTGGAATAGTCACTACAATTACAGGAGCTATAAAGAAATTTACCTTGAGTATATAAACAGAATCAATTGTACTATCACCAAATGCAAGCTGTGTGCTGATGTTTAAACGTACAGAATGACAGGTACTCCTGACTCCTTTCCAGGCCCCTCCTCCTAAGAACCCAAGCCTCCAGCACCCATCTTGACCACAACTCCCTTCGCTCCTGAACACCAATGCTCTTTCCCACTGCCCTCATAGCAAATGCAACTGCACAAAGATGCGCGTCATTCAGGGCTGAGGCTTCCCCTCCAACTCCTCAGTGTAATACCACGTGTTCCTCATTCATCTTTCCCAGGTAGGCCTGGCTATGAAAGCAGCAAATTAAATTAGTCAGTCCCCATTTAGGGTTGCTCTGTAACACCTGCAGTTAGAGGCACCAAAATGCTAACTTGCTGATTTGGTGCCAACTTTCACTTACTACAATTACGATCAAGTTCCTCAGGTAAATGCCAGTGAGGAATAAAGCTGTGGATATCTACATATTTTACACAGAAAGTTGTAATACAACATAGGCGTCATCAAAAAGCAATTACAGTTCCATCTCATCCTATTTGCTAGGCCCATAGTATTGAAAGATGTCAGCAGGAGCTAAGACTTGATGAGTAAGTAAGTAAACAAGTTCAATATGTGTTGATTAGGAATGAAACTGAGACTGTGCTTCCTTGAACTCCTCCAGTATGAGATTACTATTGTTTTTATTCTAAAGGAAATGTTTTATTTAATTCACCATGTGCTGTGTTCTCATCCAGCTTGACCCCCTGACATCAAAATGCTACTTTGTTTTCCTAACTAAAAAATAACCTTCCACCAAATCAAAGCCTTATCCCATTTTTACAATAGCTTTACAGGAACTGAAGTTTACAGAGAAAATTCATAATTGGTTTTAACATTAGCTGCCTGAACTATGCCAAATGTACTCAAAGCATGAGTCCCGAAGATGGTCCAATGATATCTCTTGTACAATACATATTGCTTAAATAACTGCAAGGTATTATACATAATAAGGTAACTCCTACCTCAAATTTCCTAAAAGTATTATAATAAAATTTCCAAATCTGTTGTGAACTAGACTTGACACTTCTGGAAAGAGAAGAAAGGCACTCAGTGGTTTAGGATAGGTTTTTCAAGTATCGATTGTGAGTGTACAGTTTTTATACAATCCAACTTGAAAAACGGAAGAACTTTATTTCCACAGGCGGTAAATTTTCACAGAGCACTTACATTACGCTATAAAAGAGCCCCTGCTGAAGGCTTTTACTAGATCTAGCTTCAGCATCACTTATGCTGAAAGTATCGTAAACATACCTTGCTCCTGGACTCCACGGTTCAGTCCTAGTCCTAAACCTAATCCCAGGGATACAGCCACCAAAGCACACAGCAGAACCTGTCACACAGACACATGAAAATTAAAGTTCACAATTGTGATAAACTGTTAGGTTTATTAGAAATTAACCGTGTGATTAGTATTTCTATAAGCGTATGATTTCTTATGAACAAATGATTTCTGTGAACTTGTTCATCAAAAGATTGGAGACATTCTGAGCCTGGAGATAGGAGAGGCACAAGAACGATAATCTTGTGAACTGCTTACAAGCCAATGCCTTAGTAACACACTTTTAACCTATGGCCAGCCCCATGTTGTAATTGGGGAAGTCTTTGCTGGAGAAAAGATAGTAGGAAGTAATTGACATATTTACCTGTTTTGCAAATTCTTATCTGTGTAAAGAGAAGAAAATTGCTTTTATTCAGCTTCTGCATTTCCCTGAAATGCTCACAGGGATTTCTTAAGAGACGCAGCTGGATTGAGGCTGCAAGTGTCACATTTTCATCCACATGCCAGTTTCTCGTAATAAGTCACCCTGCTACTGAGGTAAGAGGAAACTGGAAAGAAACAAACAGCCCAAGGAAACCTCATAGCAGAAAGCAGCATAATGTTTGGGATGCTGAGGAAGAGCTGAGGAGGCCCCTATCAGTTTAACAGATGCTCAAGATGAATGGTGATGGATGCTGGCTGAAAGGCAGAGCAAAAAGTGACAACCCACAGAGTATTTCATAGTGTATGCACTCCCAATAAGGCAATGATGGGAAACGTATGTCACAGAAGATCACCACAACCCAGCCCAGTTTACTTCCCAATTTTGCCTCAGAGCCTTCTTTTGTCTCCTGACATTTCCAGGAACCACCAGGCACTAGCAAATACTAAGATTCAAAATAAAGTAGAAATAAGAGATGCTTACTCTCATGCTCACTATTACTGTAATGGAGCCTCTTAACTGAGACTACAAGAATTTTAAGGAGCTGACAAAAACTGTATGTGTGGGTAGGATACAACCAAGAGCACGTACGCTGTCCCGTTACTTTTTACCTATCCCTGCTCACAAAAGCTCCCTACGCTCCTTGTTACTGCCCGTCCTACCCTGCAGGCGCTGGGCAGAAGCGTGGCAGCAGGAAGGGCTGCTCAGTTCTCAGGCGTGGGTGTACAGTTTGGCCATGGCGCAGCTCCACACTGGGACAGTCTATGCACAAATTATTCCTTCCCATAGACCAGGAAGATCCAGGCACGCAAGCCAGAAAGTCAGGGGTGTGACACGCTCCAACTAGACCTCTAACAGGGACAACAAGAAGACCTAACCATGGGTCTGGTGCGGCACATACCTCCCTTCCTCTGGACAGATACAGTCGGAGGTGCACCTTCCAGACGCCACACTTTCTTCTCCTGCTGCTATGCTCCCTGCGACCATGCTGAATTTCCTGTTTCTCCCCTGCTGCCCACCCTCTCCAGCCTCATGTCACTGATTTTTTCCCAAGCAACACTGAACGCCAGCAACGCCAAAGTTACTTCCTTCACACTTTCTTTCTCCCACCTTTACTTTCTTCCTGCTCACTCCCTGGTCTTTGTACAGGAGAAATACCCCAAAAGTTAGGAATGGAAATGGAATTGGTGACAGAGCTGGGTAAGAGAGACAGATGGGATGAGCCTGTTTGGAAAGATTGCCCAAAATGACAGAAATGCTGAAGTCTCTTGAAGAGAGACCCCAGGCGTGAAGGCAGCAGTTTAATCCTACATCCAGTCAGCAAGGACTGAGAATCAGGGGGTGAACAGTGACCACTCTTTCTGGGCAGGAAGGATAACGCTGCCAGAGTAACCTAGCAGGTCTTGTTTCACTGAGTACAGACCAGCCCAATCACCGGGGTATGCACTCTTCCCCTTAAAGTTCACTATGGTTTTACTCTCCATTTTCATTAAAACTCACATTTGTAATTGAAATAAACAGATAATACTAAATTGAAAGTATAGCTATTACAGCAACAAACATTCCCACTGCTGCAAGCAATGAGAGAGCTGAAGTAAAAACCCAAAACTCATAGCAGGTGTACAGATGAGATGCTGCATTTATTACAGAATTTACAGAAAGACCCTTGATTTTGGGACATTCATCCTTAAGGTGAAATAATAGGTAGCACCTACTCAAATCCTCAGACTTTCCACAGCTAACTTCTATGCCTAAATTCAGGCTATTTACTAATCTCTGGAGGATTTGTTAGACAATATAACTACTATTTGTCAGTACACAATTCTCTGCCTAAGCTTTCAGGAAAAAGTTGCCAAGGAAGTACTTCATGCATATAGTTTATCAAATACCTAGATAAATGGTGTAGTATATCAACAGTTTACACCTCCATTATTTAGATTTTGGGTTTTTTCATAGATGCAGGCATTTGAAAACTAGCGCATTTGGAAGGATAAATGTTTTAGGATACTTAAATTTGTCACTTTACTCTTCCAAGTACCTCTTGAAAGTATAATTTACTTTCCTTCATAATTAGGTATTTTTCCCACATTTTTCTTATGATTCATTATTTTTATTGAAAACTTAAGGAAAGGACTCTGTTATTTTCGCTTTTTTTCTCAATTTCCAATATTTCCCTCATATTTTATGCAAACCTTGCCCAATGCAGCATTAAATAGGAAGTTGTACTACATGAATTGTTCTTATGACATAGAATTGAAAAGTATCATAAATTGACTCTCTTTTTCAAAGGTCTGATTTCAAAATTAAGTTTTGAGTATTTCCAAAATCAATACCTGTCATTTTCTCTAAATTCCAATTACAGATGCAAGAGCTTGCTTGTGCAAACATATGCACGTACTTATATATGTATATATACACATTTAAAGTTTCGTTTGTGGTCACAAACAAGCTTAAAACTGTGTATCGGCTACAACAAAAGATTTTAAAAACATAACAAAACCCCTACACATTATTATTTACAAGGCAGCCGCATGACTCTTAAAGTCCTGGGGAAGACGGAAAGAGCTGAAATGATATTTGAGATGTGGGACTGTCAATACCGTATGAAACGGTTCATTAGTCTTTTTCCCATGCCTTGCTTCCTGAGTGGTTTTCACCAATGCCTTGCCTACACGTTCTGTTTTGTTAACGACAAATCCAAAGATAAAAAAAGCAAAAAGGAATTGTGGCTGCCATGGCTACAAACACATCTGTTTTTATCAAATGTATAAAATAAAGCGTTGAAGCAATGTCTTTGCTCTGCAAAAGAACTGTCAGGTTATCGTAATAAAACGAAAAGTGCAGCTAACCGCCAGAAAAAAAAACAAGTTTGCTTGATAAGTACCAGAAGAACTTTAGAAATCTGCCAGTAAAGTTAGTGCATTCATGAAACTTGAAGCATCAATTACCAAGCTACTCTGAATGGTTAATATTAATACAATGAAACTTCTAAAAATTCTGCAAATCTGAGAATTTTTAAACCAGCAGCCCTGAAGAGCAGCACCTACTTACAGCACAGGCGACTTTGTATTTCAGGAGGGTTTTTTCCTTCACGTACTCTGTTGGATTTAAAGACACCTCACTCAAATATCTGCTATGATCGATGCTATCATCCTGAAGCTCCATTTTGCCGAGACTGGCCTCTCAGCTGTGCATATGCTGCCTCCCCAGCTGGGTCAGCTGCGACTAAGACACTCCTCCTGCTTCAAGCGTGTGTGTACTTTGTTCATAGGGTTTTTATGGAAGCCTAGCTTTTGCTTAAGAGATAGGTTTGCAGGAAGCCAAAGTAAGCAGGAAAACGAGTCAGAAAGGTCAAAGGCTGAAAAGCATTTTCTGTGCACAGAGAAGCTGTCAAGATAAGGACAGCATTAAGTAGACTCTGAAATGGTGATTAGGAACTAAACGTTGCTAAGCAATAAAATGCAAAAATGACACAAATTCAAGTACTCAACTATTTGGTTAAAAGCTTGTCACCCAGAGTATTTGTTATCTTCAAAGAAAGTGTTAAGTACATTTACCGAAACCAATATGAAAGTAAACAGCTGAGTAACTCCTGCTCTCTGTCATGCCTGTGTTTTCAAGTCCCTTCCCTTATTTAGCACCAGAGGATTCCTCCTGTTTAATTTCAATCCATCTTTGTCACATACTTTTTTTTCAGCTTTTTACGTGTTTTTTCAGTAGTGATGGATGTACTCATTAAAAACAAACAGTATACAGCCAAATCAAATTAAATAAAAAATAAAAAGGTTTTGTTTAACTACAATTTGAAATCTATTTGTTTTTCAATTTGGTAGTTAATGGAAGGGTGGTTTGTTATGAACGGACTTTCAAAGCCTATTAAGGCCATGCAAGTGTAACTATTCAAATGTTGATCTGATTCTAAACTTGAGCACCACATGAGCTGTAATTTATAATAAATAAATTTATAATATTTATAATTATGAAAAAATACAAAACATAGTAGTATCCAAGCTGGTATGAAGAAAATTAACTCCATTACAGCCCAAACAAATACAATCTCTACCCCTTATACTATACCATTTGTATCATGCTCAGGTCCCACATTATCCATTACATCCCCATTATTTACGCCCTTCCCCTCCCCAGCCGTCCTTTGATTTATAGACAGATATCATTCCCTTAGTCTATGGGCCACTCCTGTAAAATGTCCATAAAATGCCCATTGAGTTTACTTCTTTCACAACCTGGGTTCCATCTATTATGGCAATTGCTCAGGGCAGGAGAGGCAGTGCATTGTGTGGAGTTACTTGCTGCCAAAACCTATTCAGGTTGGGTCACATTTACAGGGCTTCTCGTGAGTGTTGTCCTCTCTTCAGGTGGTTCCTGCTATACAAGCAACTCAAACAATGTGTTACACCAATCTAAAGTTATATCCATTATGATCTCCACGCCTGGTCCCTTTGAACCAGGCTATAAGGTTTAACATTGCAATGCACTCCTCCCCTTGCCTGTGCTCCGGCACAGACTTATTTACAGGCTGCAATCCCTTCAGGGAAGTGCCTCCTCCAGTGTGGCCCTGTCCGCAGCCCCACATGCTTTGGGATGTATCTGCTCCAGCACGGAGTTTCTCACAGGTCACAGTCCTTTCAACTGGAGTTCAAACTGTAGTTACAGCATGCCTACTACAGCAGAACAGCAACAGCTGCACTGTGCTGGCCAAACACCAGCCCAGGCACGTGGCCAGCGCTGCTACTGAAAAGTTTCCAGGCACAGCAAAGATGATAAGTACAGCAAACAGCAGCCACTAGCAATCACTAGACTAATATACAGCAAAGCAAGCAAGTCCCGTGGCAAGCACAGGAGCCTGCCAATTAATAGCTAAACAGCTGTCACAGCTGTAAATCTGGTCCAGCACATTCCAATCAAATGTGTCGTTATCTTGAACCCCTCTGGCCCAGCACTGGGTGCCAAAAAGCACTGTTGTGGGTTAACCCTGGTAGGCAGCTCAGCCCCACGCAGCCCCTCACTCACTCCTCCACCAAGGGAGAGAAAACTTGTGAGTTGAGATAAAGACAGTTTTATAGGGAAAGCAAAGTTGCACACGCGAACAAAGCAAAATCAGGAATTCATTCACTACTTCCCATCGGCAGGCAGGTGTTCAGCCACCCCCAGGAAAGCAGGGCTCCAACACACCTAATGGTTACTTGGGAAGACAAAATCCCCTAACTCCGACTGTCCCCCCTTCTTCCTTTTTTCAACCGAGGTTTTATTGCTGAACGCAACGTCATATGGTGTGGAGTATCCCTTTGCCCAGTTGGGGTCAGCTGTCCCGGCTCTGCCCACTCCCAACCTCCTGTGCACCCCCAGTCAACTCGCAGAGAAGGCCTTGAGGCTGTGTAAGCGCTGCTCTGCAAGAGCTAAGCCAGCGAGGTGTCATCAACACTGTTTTCAGCACAAATCCCAAACACAGCACCATATAAGCTGCTATGAAGAAAATTAACTCCATTCCAGGCAAAAGCAATACATAAATTTGACCTTTGAGAGTGTGAATCATCAGTGCAGGCACCCAGGGTGGATTTATGCTCCTATTGATATCAAAGAAAATAATTTAGCAAACGTAACAGGAAGTGATCTTATATATTTGATTTTGCTACTTTTACCTAATCATTGCTCTAATCTCACAAACTTTACTGCCCACGTCAAGAATTTCTATACAACTTCTCACTGATAAAATAAGAATATAAAACTTAATGAACATTGGCCAAGAACACAGACTTTTCTGTTTAAAGATCAAACACCTCATACGTTTAAAAATACTTTTCTTCATCCCTACCAAAAGACAATTCCCATAAAAAAAAGCACTCTGTATGATCAATACCTCCAGGTAAAGAAAACAACAGGGAAGAAGGAAATAATTATCAATTATTCTTTCTCTTCTCAGTTACTGAATCGTAAATTTAAGTGACTGCGCTGCATATAGTCCGACACTACACAAATGCAGGGCAAGGCTAGAGACAAACCCCATTTCCCTATAGTCAAATTGCAGTCCTCAGTTCATCTGGCACTTCCAGAAACAGGAAGATGGTTTCAAAGAACACAGGCAGGACATCTCTGCCATATACACGTTAACATGCAACTTGAGGAAATAGGGAGAGACATTTCTGAATAGCACTATGTTGTAGCCACTTCCAATTTTCACTATAATTCCTGTCATTTTAAGCTACTAGGATACAGCAGCTGAATGTCCTCTAAAGCCATCAAGAACTAGACAGGCCTTACATATCATCAATAAAAAGACACCTTTACACTCATTGTCATCCATCTTCTAAAATGAATGGCACTCCCTTAGGAAAAAAAACCCCAAAGTTTAACCATTTCTGTCATTTATCATCTGACATCAATGACAAATGGTCATTTTGATGAAGGTTTTTTTCCAGAGTAACATAACATTTACAGTCATTTTGAAAGGTGCATTTCCTTTCCTGTCTCTGCATGAAGAGGGTTGTTTCTTCCTCAGGCAAATGCTGCTTTTCTTCCTTGTTTGGTGAGGCTTGCGGGTCTGTGTTGCCTAATACACTGGGTCTGACAGGGCTTCATGCCTTGGCAATCTGAGCGCAGAAGATCCATCCTGTTCCTCCTCTTAGACATTCAGTTCCCTTAGGCACAGCAGGATGACCACAGCCTGACCTGCTGTGGCACCCCTGTCCCTCAGCTCCATCCCAATGACCAGATTCTCTGCCAAAGGCAGGATCATAGGTAGTTCAGTTTTATTAAAATAAGATCTGGTTAGACAAGGAGTTAATTTAGGAGATAAATCACAGTTGGGACCTCTTAGGGGGTTCAAGGCTATCATGCGGTCCAGTTTTAAAACTCAAAATTGGGTATAGTATTTGGGCCAAGTTGTGGACCAGGACTCTAGTTAAGGTTAAACCAAGTCTAATAAAGGTAACCAGTTAGATTTGGGCTGGCATGGTAAGTACAGTTTAGAATGAATGTTGGTTAATGACCTAAAATCAAGATAAACTCATATTTGGCACGAAGTTGTGGACAGATCATGGGCTCGGTACATATTAAGGTTGGATCAAGATCTGTAGACCAAGGCATGGTTAGGAATGGCTGTTAGCCTGTGAGTGTGACTGAGCAATAAAGCAGATAAAAATAAGAATAGTAGACTGGTCCTCAACATAAGGATAAGACATAACGATGAGTAAAACAACCTCTTTGGGGCTACGTTTCCAGTCCCGTTATGGGTTACTATGGGAAAGGATTAGGAGCTTGGCATAGAATTGAAGTAGATGCCTACCCTGAGCTGGTCTGCCCATGGTCAGCAAGTACCAACACTAGATGTTGACAGCATATCCAAGAGCGTGTCAGATTATACTGCAACACATTTTAAATAAGCACACAGCAAAGTGTATAACGAATATTTCTTACAGAAGAAATAGCTTTGTGTTAAGGCTGAGGGCAACGCAATTATAAGAGCAACACAAGCAAGTACAAATGGACCTTCGTCTATAATATATACTGTTTCCAATGATCATTCATTACGTGTATAGGTAGGTAAATAATATACAGGCAAGCATTACTTGTTTCCCAACCAGGTATTTCTCATTGCTGACAAGAATGCACTGACTTCAATCACATGTACTACTGCCATTTGGCTCCAGTACCTATCTCCGCTAGCTGTGCAAGTGCTGGTGCCCTGCACATCACAGTTTCCTGGGGTACTTTTAAAATTTATTTATAACATTTCTCATTGCTTATGTTATCTATTCTTCTAGGCCTGCTTACACAACAGCCGTTTACAACAAATAATCCTCTACCCAATTCCACGTGAGCTTCTCCCCTATGGGTACACTGTTATTTTCCACTCAGTTCCAAGACTGGAAATGTTAATTTCCTGCTGCTCTGAGGCCTTCATCTATCAGCTAGAATTTGGGATGATAAGCTTTATTTTTCTGCTCTAGCCTTAAGCTTATATCTAGTCACCAGCACTACCTGATTTTAGGTTCAGTGCTATTCCAGGACACTACGTAGCCAAACAGCCACAGACAGCTCAGAAAATCCAGTGTCAATGTCAGAGAGCCACAAAACTTTAAAGTTGACTTGATTTGGCATTTTACACTTAATCTACAAACCACTGCAGATGTATAATGTACCCTCAGATGTGTTCAGATAAATGCATTTTCAGTTTATTCTAACTTTATGCAATTTAATGGGAATTAATAATTCTAACTTTATAGTAATCACAGCAAAGCATAGACCCGTAAGAATTATTTTTCTTAATTATTATTGTTAAATTATTAAGTCCCTTACTGTAAGACCCTTACTTCTAAGAACCAGAGCATGTACGTTGTCAAATTATTCTAAGAACAGATTATTTAAAAAAAAAAACCACAACAAAACCAAAAACAACAGAATAAACAAAGAAGCCTAAGCAAATATTTTCGTAAAGAAAACAACTCCCAAATTTTTAAATGGTATTTTTAATGGCTTGGCCCCCACTTTCGCCCTCGGTTCCCGATTTCTTCCCCCGTAGGCATCACACCCAGCCGCGCAGTGGCGGGTTGCGGAACCGGGGCCGGGGCCGGGGCCGAAGCAGGGGCCGGGGCCGGGGCAAGCCCCGCAGCCGCCGAGACCCGTCCCTGGCAGGCCGAGGCGGGCAGCGTTGAACGGAACGCTGCGGCCGCCGGAACGGCCGGGCCGAGCAGCTGCTTCCCGGGAGGCGGGATCGGGGACGGAGCTTCCGGCGGGCCGCGCCGCCGTCTCCGCCTGACAAAGGGCCGGGCGGTGGCGGCCGCTGGGCTGTGGGGTTCGGCCCGGTACCATGGCGATCCCCATGGTGCCCATGGAGACGCAGTTACAGAGCATCTTCGAGGAGGTGGTGGTGAGTCCGTCCCCGGAGCGCCGCCGCGGGGGCGGGGGGCGGTGCGAGCAGGCCAGGCCAGGCCAGGCCAGGCCAGGCCGGGCCCAGGGCCTGTCCGGGGCCCTGCGGCCCTCCGCGCTCCCTCTGCGGAGGGGATGGACGGGGCATCCTGAAGAGGATAAATCAGGGGAGAAAGAATTTTTTATTTTCCTAGCGCACTTCGTGGGTTGAAACCCCGGGGGTGCGGGATTGAAGCACCGTGAGGAGAGCGAGGTGGTTTCTCAGAGATGAAATCCCCTGCTCTGCTGAGCGTTTATCCGGCATCTGGCACAGAGTAGGACTGGGCATAAGTCCAGTCCTAAGGGGGAGGTGCTGCGTTTGTTGTGGAATAAGCAGTTTAAGGTGGCGTTTCGAAGGAGATTGTGAGAAGATGAATGTCTTAAAGAGACATTTTTCTTCAGCCAACAGAATGGTGTGAGCAAATTGTGGAAATACACCCCCACAAAGGTACTGCAAAATGAAGCATTATTCGGTAGGTCATTAGAATAGGATACAATAGACTATTTTAGTTGGAAGGAACCTACACTGTTCATATAGTTCAACTGCTTGACCAATTCAGGGCTGACCAAAAGTTATAGCATGTTAAGGGCATTGTGCAAATGCCTCTTGAACACTGCCAGGCTTGGGGCATCAACCGCCTCTCTAGAAAGCCTAATCCAGGTGAAGAAATGCTTCCTAATGTCCAGTCTAAACCCCCCCTGGTGCAGCTTTGAACCATTCCTACACATCCTGTCACTGTATCCTAGGGAGAAGAGATCAGCACCTCCCTCTCCACTTCTCTTCAGAAAGCTGTAGAGACCAATGACTTTGCCTCTCAGACAAACTAGACAAGCCCCGAGTCCTCAGATGCTCCTTATAGGACATTCCTTCCATCCCTTTCATCACCTTTGTTGCCCTTCTCTGGACACATTCAAGGACCTTCACGCCCTTCTTAAATTTTGGGGCCCAGAATTGCACACAGTACTCAAGGTGAGGCCGCACCAATGCTGAATACAGTGGGATAATCACCTTTTTTGACCAGCTATTTATGCTGTGTTTGGTGCACCCCATGATGCTGTTTGCCCTCTTAGCGGCCAGGGCACACTGCTGACTCACATTGAGCCTCCTGTTGACCAGCACCCCCAGATCCCTTTCTGCAGGGCTGCTCTCCAGCCACTCCTCTCACACTCTATACTTGTGCTTGGCATTAATCCATCCTAGGTGCAGAATCTGGCATTTGGACTTGTTACATTTCATCCTATTAATCATAGCCCAATGTTCTTGTCTATCTAGATCCCTCTGCAAGGTCTTCTGTCCCTCAAGAGAGTCAACAGCACCTCCCAGTTTGGTATCGTCAGCAAACTTCATAATGGTGCATTTAACATCCGGATCATTGATAAATATACTGAACAGAATCGGCCCTAGAATTGAACCCCGAGGAGTACTGCTGGTGACTGGTCGCCAGCCAAATGTAGACCCATTCATTACAGCCCTTTGAGCTCTGCCTTTCAGTCAGTTCTTCACCCAGTGCACTGTGAACCCGCTCATCCCACTGTTGGGCAACTTGTCCAGAAGGGTGCTGTAAGGGACAGTATCAAAATTTGCTCGTAGCATATTTGCCCATACCCAATTGATTTCTCCTTTTAGCACTGTCATTCAGATTGTGTTTTCACATATTTAACATTGTGATTTCACTGTGTTGTCATGATGCCTGTTTTTCAGCAATGTTATTTGCCTAAAATTTTTATGAAACAAAAAAAAAAAGGCCCTTACAAAATTTAATTGCATTTTTGAAGCCATAACTGAGAAAATGGCAAGTTGTTACTTTCACTGCTGCTTTTACCAACTGGGTGGACAGCAGAGAAACTTACCTAATTTTCTGTGCAAAACAGATGAGTATCGGTTTCTCTTCTACTTCTTGAGAAAGCTATGAGTAGCAGTGACAGGCAGTTGTATAGTCTGTACAATTGAGAAGGATCACCAGAAAGATTATTTTATTACATGCTCATATTCCTACAATAGAAAAATGAAAATGGATAGTGGTCAGTTATAGATCACTTCTGAGTATAATATGAAATTCATCTAGAAGGTAAAAAAAGTTGTACGATAGTGTTTTCCAGAACCCCTTTGCTGGTGTATTAGAGTAATGATGTAGAATGCTTTGAGCAAAATGGAGTTGTTTTTTTTTTAAAAAAAAAAAAAAGGGTGGAGGGCAGGCAGGGGGGGAAGGAATTATATTCATATATAGTCTTTCACCTGTACAAGACCATATAATCAATCAATGGAATTTAAAAAACAATGTACCTAAACTCAGATGGGAAAGTAACTGTATATAATTAATTTGTGTAACTGAGTGTCATGGAACATAAGTGGGACAAAAGTTTAATGGGATTCAAAGTATGAAAAAAGAGCTGCAATAACAGAATCAAACAGTTTCTCCAACTTCGGGAAGTAAATTCATCTCTAGGTGTTTAGAAGAAAAAAAACCCCAAAACAAACCAAAGAGCCTTAATCTGGATCCACAAGGTATGTTGTTTATGTGTTTATATGAAAACAAAGCAATCTCAACTCTGAAAGAGTCTAACATAGCAGAAGAAATATATCTGCCTCTGACACAGTCCCATAACAGTACAACTTATTCTTTTGTTCTTTGTCTTGGTGGTGTGATACTCATAGAAAATCTTTTCACAATAGCTCACTCAGAGTTTTTCTCTTACAGAAAACAGAAGTAATTGAAGAAGCGTTTCCTGGGTGAGTGTAACGTTAGTTTATATGTGCAAGACTTTCTGTATGCGTGTACTTTTTCACTTGTGTTCTTTCATTGGGTGCTGCTAATAACTAATGTTTTGGGTCTTTTTTGCATTAGTATGTTTATGGACACTCCTGAAGATGAGAGAACCAAACTGATCAGCTGCCTGGGTGCTTTTAGACAGTTCTGGAGCAGCCTTTCACAGGTTAGTATTTAATTTGTTGCTTACATGTACTTTATATACATTTTTAATATAGTGAAATCTGGTCTAGTAGACAAACATTTAAGCTATAAAGTCTGTGTCCAGTCATTCTGTGTCCATTCCATCTGGTTTCGGATATGGTGCGGTAAAGAATATAGGAAGACTTTGCAAGAAAAAAAGGAAATTATGTTCAAAAATTAACTTCTACAAGTTAGATACCTCTAGGCGCTCTTCTGTAATGGGAGACCTGGTCATCTTTGCTTTTGCTGAATTTGATCATAACTGTGAAAAGGAAAGAATAGTATGTAACATTTCTATTTTATTCTATTTTTTGTGAACTTATATGTGAAAAACAAAGATGACTGTAGAAATCAGTGTTTCAGATAGGAGGTGTTCTGTGAATTATTAAACAGGACACCAATACTGGACAACTGGACTTCAAAATGAGATCAAAAGACTTGGGAAAACTGTATCTTGAACAACTGGACAACTTCTACCATTTATAATCTTATTCTTCTGTTAGTTTCATTTTTTCATGGTAGGACACTAAATGAATCTTATAGTTTGTTTCACTACGTGTAAATAAATTCTTTTTCCCCTCTACTGCTTTTTCAGGAATCCCATGAACAGTGCGTCCAGTGGATTGTAAGATTCATTCATAGCCAGCATAGTCCTAAAAGAATTTCTTTTCTTTATGACTGTTTAGCGATGGCAGTAGAAACTGGACTTCTACCACCCAGGTAAGCTATGTAGGAATGAATTGGTAAATAGGATACATGGAAGTTGTAATATTAGAGGGTATTTTACAATGACATTGTAAAAACATTGCTGGAGAGCACGTGCTTATTATCTGTCATTCATTCTTGTATTGTCTCCTTCTGCTAGGATGGTTTGTGAATCTCTGATAAACTCTGATACGCTTGAATGGGAAAGGACACAGCTGTGGGCATTAACATTTAAATTGGTCCGGAAGATTATTGGTGGTGTAGACTACAAGGTATCTTCTCCCATTCTTTTCTTCGTGATAAGACATGTTATTTTCTTGCTTTGTGTTTATGACTTTATGTGAGAGACATCCTGCGTTTCAAAGTCTGCTTTGATTATGAAAGAAAAAAATAATTCAGTGAGACCACTTTTAATGCTTTTTCGTAGTTGAGCTTTACCTTAATAGATTATTCTGTAGAGACAACGTAACTCATCCTACTCTTTTCTCTATTACACAGTTATCTTTCATCCCTCTTTCAGCTACAGACTAAATACCCCTAATGCAGTTGCAGAAGCGGTACACATGGAAAAGTAATACTATGAAGCATTAAGGTTGAAGTTTTTGCATCTGCTCTAACCCCTGTTATGATGTAGGAAAAAGGTCCCGAAAGCTGAGTCTTTGGCAGGGTACACTCTAACAGAAGGAGTAGGAAACCATGCATGTCTTGCAGAGAATCACCAGCATCAGTGAGCATGCTAGTACAAAAAACCCATGAAATACAACATTGTCCTTTGGTCAGTCTGCACAAGCAATTGTTGGCTGGATGTCTCTGGATGCACATCAGAATTTCAGCAGTTATTTTCTCATCTGAGATTGGGAAGTTCCATAAGGAATTTAATGTAATTAGCATTTGTACTCTCAGTAGCAGTTTGTCTTCTGACACTTAGCAACAAACAGCTAATTTGTCTGTCAAAATATTGTCTGACCGCATTGATTGTGTAATCTTTCTGCCAGAAATAAAGAATATCTGGGAATGCAAATTTCCTGTGCTTTCTTTTAGGGTGTGCGTGATCTTTTGAAAGTGATCCTAGAGAAAATCTTAACAATTCCAAACACTGTGAGCTCAGCCGTTGTACAGCAGCTTTTAGCAGCAAGAGAGGTAACTGTCTGAATTTTATACATTAGTACTATAGAGGAAGGTAGGCTCCATTCTTTTGTCATTAATGAGTTTCTAGTAGCTCTGGGTCTCTGAGAGTTGGTACAGTTCAACAGCAAAGACTTACTCTTTGTGCTCTAATTCTTTTCTGTAATTGTATTTTATACAGTAAACAAAGAGCTTTTGGGGGATATGGTAGATAAGGACTAAAATCGCTAGCAGGAGAGTCCGGCCCAATGTTTGACTTGGCTAAGATAGGATGTATGAAATATAATATTGAGATTAATTGCTTTATTTTTTTCTTGGTGAATAAAAATAGTAGTTGTGTTCAATACTTTGTGGGCACATGTAGAGGCATAGTTTTACTTAGGCTTAAACAGTCTAATTTACACCTGTACAATTAAAAACAGGTTTTAAACAAATGCAGTACTATCAGGATACAACTTAAGAAAAAGTATTTTAATATCTGTTTTCGTGGGCTGCCTCAGACTAGCAGACAGACTATAACTTTGTTTACCTTATCCAAGGCTTTTACACTGATGTGTTTTATTTATAGGTGGTAGCGTACATTTTGGAAAGAAATGCATGCTTGTTACCTGCCTACTTTGCAGTTACTGAAATCAGAAAACTATATCCTGAAGGAAAACTTCCCCATTGGGTAATGATATGGTATCAAAGCATGTAATCTGGAGTTCTGTTCCACACAAAACAAAATGACTTATTTTTTTAAAGCAAAGTTTAAATGAAGACTTAAAATCTACTCAACAGTAATCTCTGTGTTTAGGCATCTAAATTAAGATACAGGCTTGATGTGATTGCTGCAGCAGCTCCTTGTGTTCTTGCATGAAATTGATGATGTAGTTTTGACCCATGGCTGATGTTCAAAACTCTTGAAGCACTGAGTTGGTTTTGTTGAATGCATTTGAAAATGCAGGTCACGCTTACCTACCAGTTAATGATTTCTCTTTGGTTTCAAGATAAAAAAAAATAATTTTAAATAGCTGACCAGTGGGTTGGGGTTTTTTCTGTTTTAATTCAGTTATGCAAAAATATTTGGGGCTCTGATGCAATGAAAATGGTCACTGTTTCCAAAAAGAATGTAATGTTGATCCAGTTTTTAATTTTGTATTCTGTTAAAATAACTAGGTGTCAGGAAAAGGATAAAACACCGACTCCCTTGAATTAATAGGGAGTTACTGACTTCTTTTGAGCCAAATTTTAATCCAGAGTGTACGAATCTAGGTCCTTTGTTTTTGCAGAATTGTTATCCGTAGGCAAACAGACGTGTTAATGAGCAGAAATGCTAACGGTTGTCTTAAATCATCTGTTACTAAATAGTGTGCACTGAAATAATATAGTCTGCATAGGAGAAACAGTTATTATATAAACTCTTACTTGAGTGCAAACTGAGAAGAGTACTTCCTGCCCTTCTTCGTAAGGTCATGTTTTTTCTTTTGTGGTTTTAAGTTCTGGATGACTTTTCCAACTTGTCGAAATGTGTAGGAAGCTAGTTATTTTAGTAGATTCTTGCATATTTCATTAACATGTGTAAACATATTTAAGTCTTACATATTCCTTATAAGTATCTGCAACTTAAACCCTTAACTTACTTTTTTCTCCTCTTCTCACCCAGTTACTAGGTAATTTAGTATCGGATTTTGTGGATACCTTCAGACCTACAGCAAGAATAAATTCCATTTGCGGTAAGAGAATGACTTCATTAATTACTTCAAAATAAATTAATTTATTTTGAACTATTTTGTTTCTTGTAACCTTTTGGGGCATATATTCATCTAAGCAAAATGGCTCAAAGCTCATATTTCACATAGTATCTGTACTCTTGTCAGTTTGTTCTCGGACTTGCTTCTCTTCAGTTTTTGCTATGAAAAGGAAAATTCATACTGATGTGATCAAATGACTTTTTTGCTACAAGCTGGTAGTGGAAGTGTACTACTCATTACATGTCCATATAGATTCTAACTACAATAGACATTAAGAAAACCATAGGTTTTGTGTGATGAAGGATTTTGAGTTAATACAGATCCACTGGTATGCTAGTCATAGCATAATGTTTTCTGACTTCAGTTTCCATTGGGGCTTTTGTAGCTGCTCAGCCATATCCCTATTGTTGCAGGCTTCTGTGTGAACGTTTCCTAGCTTGGATGAGTACAGTCTGTCCTCTTCTGTGACAGGAAAAATCACCTTTTTTACTGCTGGAAATCTGAATATTAAAATTTTGGCTGTTTTAACTGTGATGCCTGTTGCATTTTTCTTCAAAAAGATAAAAATGTCTTCTGTTTGCTTTGAGAATTAAGTAGCTTAATAACGCCTGCATTATATCTTGGATGTAAGCAAGGTTTATTGCAATTGAGTTTCTTTAGTGCAGACATTAAGAATGCAAATTCATCTGTAATGCTCCAGAGCATTTTGTGTTTCAGAAGCATGTAGTTATTCTTCTGTTGGAAGTGTGGCGTAGCTTTTATGCATATGACTCGCAGGGATCATGGACAAATTTTTACAAGTCTTGTATGTGTGAATGACTTGTAATAGATAAGGTTGAAGGGGAGAAAGATATTTATTTACTGCTTGTTTTATCTGATAATAATATGGCCAGTCTGGACAATAGAAGTCATGGAATTTGAACTGACAGTGAGATTTAGGTCAAAGTTGAGGCACCTACATTTAGATGCTGATATACAGGTGCACTAGGGTCTCGGTTCAGATGCCTGTGTTTAAGCAGCTGAAATAAATCCTAGGTGTCTAATCCACGGTGACTAATAAGTCTACTTTTACCCTACAAAAAACTGTTCCTATGTGATCAGCTGAATTATATTGGCCTACACTGACTGAATTGACTAGATCTCCATTGACTGTAATTGGAGTACAGATGCTTGTATTTGATTTGTTTACTGAACAGAATCCTGCCCACAGTTTGTCTTACAGGGTGAATGAAGGAAATTTGAAAGACTAGATTGTATACGTAGATTAGTAATACCATTGTCTTTGTGGAAAGGGTCAGTGTACCAAAATTAAATCCCTAGGTCAAGTGGTTGAAACAGAGCAGTCTTCTGGTAACCTAAAAGGGCACTTTTAGATTAATATTTGTAAATACTTTTATTTTTAGGGTACCCAATCTGAACAAAGGGGGATTTTACTCCTTAGAGATTTTATTAACTGAAAATTGGTTAGAAAAATAAAACCAGCCTGAAGCAATCCTATGGTAAAATGCTTTAAACAGTGGAAATTTAAGGAGAGCATAAAAGTGGCTGAGGCCAGTTTTTGCATCAGAATGATTAAACAATAGGCCAGTTTCACTGTTTTAGAATTTGTTTCATTGCATGTAGGTCGCTGTAGTCTCCTTCCTGTGGTAAATAACTCAGGTGCCATGTGTAACTCTTGGAAGCTGGATCCTACAACCCTTCGTTTTCCTTTGAAAGGTCTCTTACCATATGATAAGGTATGCCTTATTAAGTTTCTTAAACACGTTACGTTCAAAAAATACAAAGCTTTTATATCATTGCTTGCGGGGGGGGGAATAATTTCATCTGTGAATAGCTGATTGTTCCAGCTAGGCTAACATTGAAGATGTCGATATTTTCACTGTGTTACATATTTCAATAATTTCAAGCTATATTTAGAGGATCTTTTAAGTAGCATGTGGTGTAACTGCTGCCCGGGATGCTGAAGAAGAGATGTCTTATGGGCATCTGCATGTGAGAGAACAAGTGAGAGTAGAAAATTGATTGGAAAAGTAATTTAGCTGTGGGGAGATGAAAGAGAATGCAAAGGTAATTTCTTCTTTTCTGTGCTCTTTGCTATTCCATAGGAAAGATAATTTTACAATTCAAGTATAAGTTAGCTTATTTAAACTTAAAACTGTGAGCGAGAAATAGTGGTGTACTGAAAGAATTTAAGAACTGTAAAGGATCAAGACAAAAATCCACATTATCCAGTGTCCCATTCCCCATATCCTAGGTGTCTAAGGAAGGATATGAAGATAGTATATCTAATGACATACATAGTGTTCACACTTTACAGCTGTTATAATTTTGTGTGTTTCCTGAGACAGATTTAGTTCCTATCTATTTGGTAAACCTTCCTCCTCCAAATATTTATCCAGTATCTTCTTGAGCCCTTGTAAACTTTTAGCATCCCCAACATCCGTTTGACAAGGAGTTCCACATTTCAACTTCATGTTGCATAAGGAATTGGCTCCCTCCATTTGTTTTGAACCTAGCTTCAGATAACATTTTGCTTTAAAGTGATTCAGCAATTGGAAGATGCAGTGAGCAGTTGTTCCATATCTGCTTTCTTTGTGCTTATGATTTTTATGGATCTTGGTCATGTTCTCCCTCCCTAGTCTTACCTGTCTTCCTTTGAGTTCTTGACGGTCCTCCAGTATTTCAAGGCTGTTTCAAAAAGTGTGCCGTTCTTTTATTGGATGAAGAATGTTCTTCTACTCGGTCCCCATAAAACCTGTCACTTCTTAAGAACTGCGATTATTTCCTCCTTTCGTTTGGGTATCAGAGAGCAAAAAGATTTGCCAGATAACAAATACCTGCGTAAATTAAACATTCATTCTTAAATTGTTTAACTCGGTTAAACATAAACTCAGTATTAAACAATCTTGAGGCAATATATGTTTGTATGTGTTTGCTTCTTTTTTTTTTTTTTTTTAAGGATCTGTTTGAGCCACAGACTGCTTTGTTGAGATACGTGCTGGAACAACCGTATTCAAGGGATATGGTCTGCAATATGCTAGGTCTGAATAAGCAGGTACTGTACTATGCTGTAACATGTGATTTAATTCTGCATAGAATCTGCACTATTCTTTTTCTCTTTTCTTTGCTATAGCTAACTAAGCAAAACAGTTTAGATCCAGAGAGTGAATTTTTTTTATTTTTTTATTTTTTATTTTTTTTATAAGATCATATTAGGTTAATTGGACACTGTTGTTCCTATCATTTGTATATTGCTTTACGAATGTTAAATTGAAAAGTAGAGATTTAAAATATGATTTTTTTTTTTGCATTGCTTTTTTTTCCTATAAGGCCAGCCTCAAGTACACCTTTGACAGACAGTAGGAGACTGCTAGCTCAAACAATAAAAATGATTATTGTTCATGTCATTAGTTTTTAAAGCATTGTTGTACTCTATGTTATATTGGCATGTTATAGTACTAGAATAGTGAAAAGCTGCGTTTTGTTTTGTTACATTTTTTCTTTTTATACCTTAGAATGGGAGGGCTTAGTCTGACTTGGGGATCCTTGAGGCTGGCCTCATAGTCACTGTTTTGTCTTTTCTTTTTTTCTTCCTTTATTTTTGTTCTGTCCTGTCTTGTCCTGCCCATCCTCCAATGCTCTAGACCTTGAACATTGCTCAGGTATGTTCACAACCTTACTGTTGTATTGTGACTAACGATACGCTGGCCGCTTTGTAGCCACTGATTCCAGTTAGAGAATACATGTACAGTCAGGGCTTGAAATTGGCAGGACCATTAGTCAAGGGCAAATTCTCACTACAAATCTCTAGAGATATGAGAGATGTAGCATAAAGCTGACAGTCAGTGGTCCTTTGGTCCTATAATTTTCGTTGGAATGGACTCCTACCATTTCCCTTACCAGTCATAAGAACTTTTACTTTGTCTGCTGGAATTTTCAGATGAGGAGAGATTCTTAGTTCAAAATTTCTTTCCTTATACCAGTGGAAAAACATCCACTGCCCTTGATTGTAAAATTATAAAGCTGCAAATACGTGATTGCTTAAAAACAAAAACCAAAGCTTTACTAGCAGAATTTTCTTATCACTAGGAAGCCTCAGTAACAAACTTCCCAACAAGGAATTATAATATTCTCCAAACTAGGTGAAAGAAAGGTAGTACAGAATACCATGTGAAAAGTAGTTCCTTATAATTTGACTCCTTGTTTAAA
This sequence comes from Larus michahellis, assembly GCF_964199755.1. NCBI lineage: Eukaryota > Metazoa > Chordata > Aves > Charadriiformes > Laridae > Larus > Larus michahellis. Next base: position 70,687,339 of record NC_133898.1, read on the forward strand.
TAAATAAATGCCTTAGCAAATCAACCAAGTGAACTTCTGCTTGAAATTTGAAATTACGAGTATTATATTTACAGTTGATCCCTTGTTACAATAATCAATTCCACACCTACTTTAAAAAACAGTGTTTAAGATTTATAAAATAGCGTTGCAGTTTGCAATACTATAGTGAAGGTTGTGTCAGTGTTTCCATTTAAGAAACTTTTTTCGGATTTGTAACTTGACTATAAAATTTACATGATCCTGAAACCTTGTGTATATTTCCCATTGTAAGTGAAATACACCAGTACTCTTTCTGGATTGGGACAATGTTTTTGAACGCGCAGATTCCTACATCTTGGCAAACAGTACTCTGTGTTGTATATGACAGTCTTTTGTATTTGAGATATTAAGCAGCTGAAATATTAAACCCTGGAAACAAGCTGCTAGGTTTAGTATTGAAATGAGTAGTATTTGTATTCTGTGTCTATTTCTGTGTACATTCAGTTAATAAACGAAACTCTTCCTCTGTACATCTTGTAACTGATAAATAATAGAAGATCTAGACAAAAAAATATTGAACCCATTTTATTCTTGTAACTATGAGTGGTCTGTGCCTTCAGGTCAAAAAACATTGATGTAAAAAATGCCATTTTTAACTCCTACTTTACTGTCCTCTGAAAGTAATCAAGGAAAATTTAAAGGACATAATAAAATATGTTGAACTATACTTCCTAAAAATTGTTTGGTAGTATAGGAATTCCTACACAAAGTTTCAACCTAGCATGAATTTTTATGGCCAAGGAACAAACTTGAAGAACGTAGCTTATAAAGGAAATGCTGACAGAACATGAACTATAGCTGTGCTGCTACAATTACACCAGCATAAAGATGTTTAGGCTGTTGAAAATTTGTGAGTTAAAATTAGCAATATAGAGTAGGGTGGTGTACTGGTATAGAACAGGAAATAATGTTCCATTTAAAAATTAATGTACTCTGTGGAAAACGTTAAAACTTTATACATTTTTTAGGTAGAAATTAACTTCATGTTATAGTTGAATTTGTTAATGTAGCCACCTATAAAAAAAAATAGTAGCATGCTTTTTAGAAGTTGTCTAAGTGCATTGATGCTTTCAGTAAAATGGCTTATAATTTTGTATTTTATTAATAGAACTGAACTAACCTGCAGAAATGAATTTTCAGTGTAATAGAAGACACTTAGAAATGCAAATAGTGCCAAGTTTGTTTCAAAATAAACACGGAAACACTTCAAAGCAATGATCATTATTTATTTATGATCATTAATTATTTATGTGAAGCTGCTTGTATGCCCTGTCAACTATTTGCACAGATCCAGTTGCAGGATTGGAGCCTTCATTTGAATCATTTGGCATCACAAACTAGGTATGGTTCAGCCAAATTTGTCCTAGTTCTCAAATATTCTTGAAGGTGAACAATGGAATTTTCTGGTTCAATCTTACCTAAGCAGATCTATGCAGATCTATGTTAGAAAACTGTTCACTAAAGCCGTGTCTGAGTTGTGTTTAAAAATAATTTTAATAAAAAAAGGTAAAAATCCAGATGTCCTGTTAACCTTGCAGAGAGAAAAATGAAGGTAAAATTTGTTATGTTTAATGATTCATATGTTCTTTTCAGGATTCTAAGTTTTGCTGTGGGATTTTGTTGTGGGATGAGGTTTTCTAATAACTTTTTCAAGTATACGGATTTAAGTCCAGACGTAATGATACAGACTTCAAAATGTTCCTTCTGTTGGAGCCTGGGCATTTTTATTTTTTGCTACTGTGTACTTCTGTGTGGGACAGTACCTTCTCTTGTATACCTGTTTGAACTGTTCTATAGGAAGTAGAGGTTTAAATTGTATTTTATCATGTATGTTTTCATGCTTTATGGTTGGACTCAATGATCTTAAGGGTCTTTTCCAACCTAAATAATTCCGTGATTCTATGTCAACTTATATTCTCCTGTTAGATGGGGTGATACTCCTAATACTTAATTATCTTTTAAATAATTTGCTGAGGTGTGTAACAATCTGCTTTCGGAAAATGAGTAACAGTTCAAAGCGTCTTAATCCACTGATGCCAAATTAAGATTCAGTTTAGGGACCATACAGTTGGTTCTTAAAATGGAGCTTTAGTAATGTCTTAAGGACATGAAGTCACTCTGAATGTTTTGGTTTATATCATTGCCTTCTCTGTATGCAGACTTGTATGAAGAATAAAATCCCATTTTTGCTTGAATAATTGCAGTCGGGATTGTATTGCAGTCATCTAAACAATGAAAAACTTTGTTAAAATTTTATTTCTCTGGGTTGGGAAATATTTGAAAGAGGAGGTTATTTTCAGCTGTCTTGTTTGTGTAATGTTATAGAAACTTTTAATTAGCAGCTGTTGTATTAATGCTTTTGCTCTTTAAATAGTATATTTGGCTGGTCACCTTTTAAACCAGCAGTGGTTATCTGCAGCTCTGAGTGGGAAATATCTATGCCATACTCTGTTCGGGTGACTGTGTAGTTGTATTCTTTCCTACCTACAAACCAGAATAGTTTGCTTGGAGAAGATGCTGTTTATGTGTAAGCAGAATCATTAAGTGAAAGGAATGATATAATGCAATATTCAAAAATTGACTTTCCCTTTTGTTTTTAAAATATGATGCTGGTTGATGCTGGGAACTTACTATCCCATATTGTTAGTGTTAACATGGCAGAGTACTTAATTTAAGGGGTGTGATTATTTTTTATATATTACTGATAGAATTGCCTAGGTTGGAAGGGACCTTTCAGATAGTCAGCATGTGTGTTGAGAACACTTGAGTGCAACTCCTTTGGTGAAACTTACTCCTTTTTTTAATAAAGAAAGCATGAGAATGCCTACTGAACTTTGTAGAATTAGAATCAGGCATAATATAAACAAAAAAGCTTTAAGGTTTTCTGTCTTGGTATCATACAGTTCTGGAAAATGGAAATGAGAGGGGGCTATAGTTTTGTCTTGTATTAACTACTTCAGGCATTTAACTTACATATTTTGAATTGGACTTTTGGAGACACCATTTACTCTCGCGGGGATCTTGGGCTCTGCAGTTTGGTCTTCTGAATCCATTTCTTAAGTGTAGATTTTTATTAAATATTTTTGAGCTAAATGTCACTTGCTTAAAATACTTGAAAACTGTAATATCTTGCAGCTAGCCTTAATTATACTTAAAATACTTTTCTTTTAGGGAACACTGTTAATGTTATCTGCCTTCCCCACCTCCACCCACCCCCAAAAAAAAGTCCACACATGAACCAACCAAAAAAAAAATAAATAGCCCAAACCAATTGAAGCTTTGATCTGCTGAAAAAGTACCACTAGTCCATCAGAGGGTTGATCTCGAGAAATTTTAGTATCAAGCTGTCATAGTAGTGCTTTTTTCCCCCCTGTATTACCTGATGGTTTAATAATGTTTTCAATGAGATTATGTATTTATCAGGTCTTTAAGTATTATTTTTAGGACAAAATGGAGAATATGTATTTATATCACCAAATCACAAAGACTGGAATAACATACTCTTTAGGGGAAAAAGCATAGTGGTTTTGAATGCTGTATTTTTCCATATATAATCCAAAACAGTGTTTGGGATTTTGGGGGTTTGTTTGTTTGGTTTTGTTTAAGCCATATAAAACATTAATTCCTACTTATTTGTGAGGGGAATCAGCTCTTGCCTATATTTTTATTCATCTCAATATATACTGAGATGTTCTTTAAGTTATGAGCAATTAATAAAATAAGGCCCCAATCCTGCAAATTCTTATGCAGCACAGTATTTTATTTCAGAGTCCTCCAAAACTATAGACACAAAATTTGTGCAAAACTATATATTCACTGAAAATACAGAAAAAAATGTGCCAGAAAATTAAATTAATGCAGATAGAATATGAAGCACTGCTATATTTCTTATTGAAAAAATATTTTTAAAGCAATAAAAGCATGATTTTTCATATTAAAAGAGTGAATTTATTTTCTTAATTTCCCGGTTCCTAAATTTTTCACAATCTTAGAATTATTCAGAATAGTGAAAATTCCTACTGGAAATTCTGGCGTTCTTTTTAACAGTAATAATTTCCTGATGTATTCTTTGAATAACTTTATTCTAAATTAATATAGCCTAACATGGTTAGGCTTTTTGGACGTTAACCCAGTGCTTAGCAAACTATTAAATTTCAAGCCCTGTACGTAGTAGTTTTGCATGCTGGATTATAAACTAGTCTGTAGTGTTGTCTGTTGCACCCTGCTCTGCTTCGTAATTAGTTGCTTTGGGAGGGGGAAAAAAACCAAACTACAAAAACCCTAAAGTACTCTCTCAGCTGGTGCTGTAAACCTGTAAAGTGGTTGATCCGTGGTAATGGCATTGTGTACTGGAAGAGAAGGTGAAACTGTAATCAATGCTTCCTGTTTTAGTTAGAGGTTTGTGTTAAGCATGCTTCAGGAAAAGCTAGAATTGTAGCTTTCTGCGGTTTTGAGCTGGTGAAGAGCATGCAACAGGGGATGCTGTTCACTGTATTTTGTCAACTTTTCCCATTCTTGCATTTTATTTTTAATTGAAGAGAATCTTTTTTTTTTTTTTTCATGGCAAAAGACTACCATCAATGAAGGTAGAACAAGCGTCTCCTTTCAGCATCTCTCTTTCCTTTTATTATTTCTTTCTTTATTAACTAAAAGGGGTTTTTTAGGCTGCCTGGCTAGTAAGTAAAAGAACTCATCTGAGGCATCCCTAAAGCATTTTATGAGTATTTGGGTGATCTTTTTAAACTTTTTTTTACATACACCTTTTTGCCTCTAGAAAGGGATACTGCGTTTTCATGATTAGTCTTTGAGCAGCTCAGTTCCTTTTCTTTTGTGTCATTAAAGTAATAATGTTTTATTTAAGGCTGCATTATGTTACAGGCATCAGGTGTGTTATAAAAAAAAAAAAAAGAAAAAGGAAGAAGTGACTGTTCCTGAATAGAGATTGTAATGAAACAAACAGAGGTTAGATTATTTCCGAAGTGCTAGCACACAGCTTTTTGTCCTTAGTAATTGTCCTTTGTATGAGTGTAACTACACGAATGCAGGGTAATAACAGGTTGTTGCACTAAAGAACTTGTGACACTGTACTTGGTGGTCTTAAATTGAAGATTTATAATCTGAATTCCAAACCACTGGTAGTGGGCCTGCTTTACATACATCTGTAATAACTTATGTATCTGAATATATACTCCATTCCTTACTTGATCATTATTAAAAGTCATCAGGGAAGGTGTGTATTTTAAGTGATTTGTGTGTTTGCGTAGCTCACTGTGTCGATTGTGGCAGTCTAACATCTAAAGAGCTCATCACTATGATACGTAATTTCTGTTCTATTCACAATAAGTAGAACAAACCATTTTTATTAGATTAATTTTCAAGTCTTCTTGATCTTATCTTGTACCAGGTGGTGCTGTGTCAGTAGGACAGCACCTAATTATAGGGGTATTAATCAGATATTAATTCTGCTACTAGTTGTAGGTAAGCCCAAAATGAGAGTGAAAAAGAGAATAGCCAGTAAACACCTGTATCATGTATTGGGATCTTTCCTCTGAGTTTGGTGGTATAATTGATTTATCTTTTTCTTTATGGTGATCCCAACTTTTGAGAAGGAGAAAAGAGGGAAGGAAAATTAAAAGCCAACAACAAAAAACCTCAAAACAAACAAAAGAACCCCCACCAGCGTGTCAAAAGGATGGACTTTGTTTTCCATGAATGCAAGATCAGAGAGATAACATTCTGCATGAATTTATTACAAAACACAAGCAAAACCCTCAGATGTTATTTGTGCATTGATGATCTCTGTTTTGCAACTTAGTAGGGAATTATGTAACATATGATAAAATGTAAAAATCATCATGACCTGTAACATAGTGCAGCTTTAATACACTGGCTTATCCTTAACTTAAGTTCAGACTTCATTTCATGCTTCCCAGCCTTCTGTCAAAATCCTGTACTGTAACTGCAACTGTACAAGTTCTGAAGTTAATGGCAAGGCTTTTGGAATACTGTATCTGATCTCTGCCTTACAGCACAAGCAGCGCTGCCCTGTGCTGGAGGACCAGCTGGTGGACCTTGTGGTGTATGCCATGGAACGGTCTGAGACTGAAGAGAAGTTTGATGATGGTGGAACCAGTCAGCTTCTGTGGCAGCATCTCTCCAGCCAGCTCATTTTCTTTGTGCTCTTTCAGTTTGCAAGTTTTCCTCATATGGTCCTGTCACTCCATCAAAAGGTAAATTGTTCGTATCGCTCCCACACTAAGAGAGATTTTAAAAAAAAAAAAAAAAAAAAAAAAAAAAAAAAAAAAAAAAGTTTGTGCTCTGTAGAAGTAAGTCAAATTCTCAAGTTAAGTGTCTGCGAGCTAGGTCTGTTTCTAGTGTATTCAGGTACAGAATGTTGCATTACATTTGTATTCAAATTGTGCGAGTAATTAGAGTAAGAAGATAAACTGGCATAATTCAGAAGACACAAGTACTGTGCTGTTACATCCAATTTACAATGAAGCTTCAAACAGAGTGAACGCCTTGTTCCGTTTGTGAGCTAAAGAAATACTCTATGTAAATCGATGCAAGAACTTACAGTTTGTCTAATCAATCTAATCAAAGCAATCTAATCAAAGGTCATTTGTCCAATTACAGTGATATTGGCAATTACAGTCCAAAGTTGTTATTATTTCCAAATAATTCCGTTAAAACTGATACACTTCCTAGTATTTTTTTTTTTTTTCTTATGCTCAACACTTCTCTTAATTCTAAGAGTAGTGATGCCAGTCCTCCATAAGAAAGGAGAGGAGGGGTTACAGTAAGTCAGCAACAGCCTGGGCACTTTGCTGAGAGGAAGGTATGGCGTTGATGGTAGGAAAGGGATATTCTTTCTCCTCACTATAGTATTAGCTTGTGGCTATTTAGATGTAGTTCCTAACATGCACTACACATTGCTCCATCTTCATTTGTCCACTGTCCATGTTACATCAGAATTTACTGTGTATGTTTTACTTATGATGGATTCTAGTTCTCTGCTCTTTCTGGTATCGCTGAAATTAGTTTTACTAGGTTTGCATTCCTTTAATTACTCTTAATGAATCATTGAAACAATAGACACTATACAACACAATGGCACAAATCTGATCTCAAACTAAAGCAAGCTAGATGATAGTAGAGGTTAAGAGTAGAGTACTGGTTATTAGAGAATTGCTATTACAGGTGAAGAAGTTTTAAATAACAAAAAAATAAATCCAGATGGGTCCAGATAAAGCAAACTGATTTATTCTGGTTCAGAGACTTTCTTTATAAAGCCTGTGGCCTGCTGCTGTCAATGGCAATACTGTGCTTGGCTGCAGGGCTACAAGGTGACATTTTAAGTCCAATATGTTAGAGCTGCTAATTTTTCAAAACAATGATCCTCAAGAGCTAAATACCTTTTAACATTAATTGCTCTGGCCCTCACAGAGTTTGTTTTTCTGTTACAACTAATGTACCTGTTTGCTGTCTTTCTGAAAAGATGACGTACATTTCTACCTAAATCCTGCTATAAAATTCTCTGCTGGAACTGTTGTAGTCTGCCCTCCTATTTCTATAGGAAACTTTGCAGTGATTTTTCTTCTGCATGCAGTAGTTGTCTGTTACTGAGTGTTTTTGACAGTTGGCAGGCCGTGGTCTCATTAAAGGAAGAGACCATCTGATGTGGGTGCTACTCCAGTTCATCTCTGGCAGTATCCAGAAGAATGCCCTGGCTGACTTCCTCCCAGTTATGAAGCTTTTTGACCTCCTGTATCCTGAGAAAGAAGTAAGTCTTCTCTCTGAAATTAAAAGTTTTATTCTTAATTCAACTTGACACTTTCGTATGTCAATATTACTGTCATTCTTGAGTCACTGTTGCAGCAGTGTGCTGCATAGTTGGAGAGAGCTGTTTCATAATTAAATGAAGATTTTCAGGATTTCCTAGCTATGTTTTTCCAGTAACCACATTTATGGAGTGTTTTAGGGGCGAAGAAGACTTCTATTAAGTAATCTCTTCCTTGACTTTGGTTTTACTAAGGTTTTGAGGAGCTTGTTAAAGTATTGAGGATACTACTAAGGAATAATACAGAATTATATTGTTACGTCTGGGCTGTAACAGAATAATACACGGAGAAATACTTTCAGGTGCAGGGCTGAACAAGACACTTCAAATTTGTTTTGTATTAATGGTTACTTAAATTCATTCTGCAGTAGCAAAGCAAATCTTAGTCGTGCTTTGTACTTTCCTCTAGAATTAAGGTTCCTGAGGAAGGGATAATTAGGGGAAGTTCTTAAACTTCCATCATGACAGTGTTGTCAGCATGAAGTCCTGATGGCTTACTCTTCCCATAGTGCCTTCTATTTTGTGTCAGTAGATATGTTAACACAAATGTGTGGTGTACCAAACTGATGTGTAGCAATTTTTCTCCCTCAAGTTAGTTTTGACCCGCAGAGATTCTTCAGTATAATTTGTTTTATGAGATCGCAATTGCTTTTGTCAGCACAAAATATGGGAAGAGTGACGGACTATTTAACTGTAGTGATGGGCTGAGTTACACTTGTTTAAAATGTTTGTGGGATTAGGGCATTTCTGAGGATTCATTTTTTTGCAGTTTAAATGTTATCTATGGCTGTTGCTCTTAAGAGGATCTGTCTTACTGTCCCCTTGATTATGCGTCGCTGTTGTCTCACTTGTGCTATCAGTGGTGCTTGTGCAGTAGTAACTACCAAAGGGAAAGAAATGCAGATGTTGGCAAAAGGAAAACGCTGGAGTGCCTTTTTCAATGGCAGTAATGTATCTGAAACCTGTTTAATTTTGGGGTGTATCTGTTCCTTTTCATAGGAAGTGTATTAGTCTTTAAGTATAATGGTGATGCTAGACAAGTTGGATTTTTTCAGAAAATATTGGTGAACCACTGAGTACCTATTGTGGAAGCACATACCATAACTGATTTCTGAATAACGTATAAATGTGAGCCTGAGAGTAAAAGTAGCGTATCTTGAATTTGTGTACTGTAAGCATGAACTTCCATTTGCTGAGGTCTTAGATTATTTGTTTGGTTTGGGTTTTTTTTTCAGCATAGTTACTGAGATACAGGTCTCTTCCAGAGCTCTTGATTTTAAATTGCATATACAGATGAGGGTAGAATCTGTTCTTGAAAAATGTTGCTTATGGTGTTGCATGTCAGAAAAAGAAAAAAAAGGACCTTGTGAATGCTGGCTATCTAACATGGTTTTCTGTATATTAATACATGCAATGTGTCACGTTCCTGTGTTCTTTCTTTAGTGTATTCCTGTACCTGATATTAACAAACCCCAGTCGACTCATGCTTTTGCGATGACGTGTATTTGGATTCATCTGAATCGGAAGGCCCATAGCGACAACTCCAAGTTACAGATTCCCATTCCTCATTCTCTTAAACTTCACCATGAGTGAGTTTTGGGGGGGTTGTTATGTTTTGATTTTTCTCTAGATGTAATGGAATAGGAAGCTCCAAGTCTGTGTTCAGAATGTATTGTGTGATGGGATGATGTTTAAGGGTTATCAAAGGAATGAAGCAGAACTAAAAGCGAGCTCAAAGTCAAAATATGCTGTTATCATAGAGGTAACAGAAATAATATTGAAGATCTGTAAATCTTTTCTACTGATGGAGAATCTGAAAGTAAACTGACTTTTTTGTTTTATTGTGGTGTGGTTTGGAAAGTGTGGGTAAGCAGTACATTGGGTTAAATTTTGTTTGGAAAGCTGATTCTTAACGTATATTTTTGTCCTGAGGTGTTTCTCCAGTACAGGAAAATCGTAACACAGTGAAACTGAGGCATAAGATGTAGTCGTTTTGATGTGGTGCAAGTAAAAAATATTTTGGGTTTTCTACAGTTTTACAACGGATTTTTCATGGGTTATTGTGCCTGTAATCCTGGAATGCATATATATTCTTCTGCTTGTTTCTCTCTAATTAATGTTTAATCTCTTTGGCACACAGGTTTTTGCAACAGAGTTTAAGAAATAAAAGCTTACAGATGAATGACTACAAGATTGCCTTGTTGTGCAATGCTTATTCAACCAATTCAGAGTGTTTCACTTTGCCAATGGGTGTACTAGTAGAGACTATTTACGGAAATGGCAACATGAGGGTACCTCTTCCAGGGACTAATTGCATGGCCTCAGGGTCAATTACCCCATTGCCAATGAACCTCTTGGACTCCCTCACAGTTCATGCCAAAATGAGGTACAGTATGCAGCTAGCTTTTTTTTTTAACAGGTAAATCTTTCTCTAAGTAATTATCATCAGGAGAGCTTTCCTGTGTCTGGACATATCATGCTTGTATCTGTCTATTAATAATTTTTTTATCTTTCAAGTCCTTTTTTTTGATTGAAAAATGCTTTCTCTCTTTCCTCAGTCTGATTCATAGCATAGCTACAAGGGTAATTAAGTTGGCTCATGCAAAATCTAGTGTGGCCTTGGCTCCTGCTCTTGTGGAAACCTATAGTCGCCTGTTGGTTTATATGGAAATAGAGTCCTTGGGCATCAAAGGCTTTATCAGTAAGTAGTAAACCCTTTCTTTTTAACCCTTTCCTTTTGTTCACTAGCATTTCCTTTTAATGGCAGCTAGAGACCAGAGTAAAAATGAAAATCTAATGATGCAGCCTGTTGAATACAAGTATAAATTATTTTATGTATAAATACTTGTATAAAAGAAATTGTAATAGTTATCCTAGTGCTGCAGGAAATTTCAGATGAGTGTGCTGCTGTCACTTCATGCCATCACTTTTATGGTCAGTACCTTCTAGTTAACACTGCATTTTGCAAAAATATGCTCAATGGAAAATCGTGAGCAAAGTTACTTAATTAAGCGCGAATGATACCTAATTGCACTCACTAAAATAATTTGCATGTCTGCTGTATATGTTCATTCAAAAGATTGAGCTCTACACATTTACAGCATCTTCAGACAGCGCTTGCACACGCGCTCTTTGGAGGTAATACGATTTTCAAATCTGATTGGCAGCTAAATATAACTTTCTATACACAGTGTACTCTGTAGTTGTATTTTAAAGTGTAATCGCTTGGAAAACTTATTTTACAAACTTCTCTTCGTAAGGTCAGCTCCTGCCAACAGTGTTCAAATCTCACGCATGGGGAATTTTGCACACTCTGCTAGAAATGTTTAGTTATCGGATGCATCACATCCAGCCTCATTACAGAGTTCAGTTGCTCAGCCATCTCCATACCCTGGCTGCTGTGCCGCAGACTAATCAGAACCAGCTTCATCTGTGGTAAGTGAGGGTTACCGTATTTTAACTGTAATGTCAGATTCCTCCTCCATCATATGTGGAAAGCTGCTTGAGAGTCTTGTTTGAAATGGGATGGACATAAGTACTTCCCAGTCTTAGTTCTGCAGCTGAATTGTTTTGTGGTTACTCAGCGGGTCGTGTCTCAGAAATACAGTTAGATGTTGGTAGTAGTACTCAGCAGAGATGTGTTAAGCAGCCTCTTGTGCAGACATGGCAGTGGTGTCATGGGTCAAAGCACAGGAATGCGCACCAGAACCTGAGAGTCCGGCAACTGTTGAGGTTCTTGCAGTTGGCGATAAAGGGCAATGCCTTCTACTTGTAGTCACAGACAGCTTGTCTGTCAGTGGGATTGCACTTGCTTACTCCTTTAGGGGATCTTTAATTCCATTACAAGAATTAAATTGATTCCACCTAATTTTTTAGTGAAGTTAATTTTCAGTCAGATCAGAGAAATAATCTGGTTCATCCTGCAGCTGTAAAGGAGTTGGCACAAAGCTATGGTGGCTGTACATGAACCTGAGTGGAAGAAAAAGTCACTTCCTTGTATGGTGTGTGTCCTATATCAGCGTAAACCAGGCATAAGACTGTGGCTAATTTGGATACAAGAACAATGGAAAAGCTGGTTAGAGAAGCTCTGAAGTTGATATGCAGATAATTCTAGGGAAAAGCTTTGAATTTAACTCACTGTTAACAAAGTTGAAGGGTATGAAATTCAGTTTGTATGTAGAATCTGGGGTTTATTGTAGAAAAATTGGGGAAAACTGTCCATTCACTCTTAGAGTAGAATACTTCTTGTGCAGGTATGTGAGACAGACAGAGCAACCTCATATGAAAGAAGTCTAATTACATAGTAGTTTCTTAGTCCAAATTCAAATTGCTTGGTTGCTTATCCTTTATTAGGAGTAAAGAGAATAAGTGAAGACAAGTTTCCCCTTAAATTCAAGGTCTTGCTCTTTTTATTCACTTAAATCTTGTTTTGTCATCTTAGTCTCTGAAATATGGATGTTAATCAGTCACTTCTGATAAGAACCGCATACAACTAGCGTGGAATATGCTAACCTATGGCTTTGACATTTCCAAAACACAATGTTATAAAAATCTTTTCAGTTACTTCAAAGTACCTCGTGTGAAAAGCACTTCCAACTAGAGCCCTGGAAAATAAAGTGCTTTTAATAAAAAGCAGTACTTCCTCCTTTCTTTAATAAGGACATTTCTTTAATAAGGACAATTTAGTGCCGTCTGCTTCAAGGTGCTAGTTAGTTTTGAAACTTGCCATGCATTATTCATGACTCTTCATTCTGGTTTTGCATATGTTTATTCATCTATGCATTCTTGTTTAGAGAAAGATGTTAAAAAGGTAACAAAAGGGGGGGCACTCTAAATTAGAAAGACTTTGAGGCTCTTTTTCAGGGGCTCTGCACCTGGAATTTTTGCTAAATCAACTTTTGAGGGCTTTATTTGAAAGTAAAGTACTTTAATAAATTTGTTATCAACTATTTAACAGTGGAAAAAGCAAACTTTTCCAAAAGTTTAAGAACATGACTTTCAAAACAAATGTTTTTGTATTATTTGAAGCAGAAAATGGAGGAGAAATAGGTATTTTTGGAATCTTAGAAGCAGCAGCATAAGCATTATTTGCTAAATGGACTGTTTCCTTCTTTCAGTGTTGAGAGTACTGCTCTAAGGCTAATCACGGCTTTGGGCAGCTCAGAAGTCCAACCACAGTTTACACGATTCCTCAGTGATCCCAAAACAGTTCTTTCAGCAGAATCAGAAGAACTCAACAGGGCTTTGATCTTAACTCTAGCAAGGGCAACGCATGTGACAGGTAATAGCAGTACTGTGAGATAACATCTAAATGAAAGCTTTAGTCAGACATTTCTCTAAAATACTGTTAAATAGAGTATCATGGAAATGACCAGCTCATAAAACATAATCCCGTACACTTCTGGTGTTGAAAAAAGTATAATTTTAATTTCCAACTACTCATTTTGAGGCAAAAAGCTATTATTAAAGCATTAGTGAAATCAGGCATTGGCGCAAAGCTTATTTTTATACAGAAATACAATGTGACTAGGGTTTTTTTAATCTTATTTTCAGTTTCATTATTTCAAATTTAAATGTTTGGCTTGATTACTGATACATGCCACTTAAAAAAAAAAAGAGGAATGTTCACAGCAAGTATGTTGTTCACGTGGAAGCCACTCCCTTCTGCAGCTTACCTTTAAAAAAAAGTAATGTGTCTTGGGTTTGCTTTCTTGGGGAAGGGAGAGGGGGTAGCTTTTATTGTGTGTTTTAATGTTTTAGCAATGCGATGATGAGGGTCAGGTTTTTGTTAGCTTTGAGGGGGATGTTTTCTCCATCTCTCTTTTTATGGTTCTAGTCTGGAGACTCACTGGAAAGTTGGAACAACTGATTGCAGAAAAACTGGAGGAGGTTATTTGTAAGGGAAAGGGCTTCTTTGTGTTAGGCTTTTTTATTTTTTAACATTTATTCAGCCTTTAATGTTAAATCAACACTGCAGTTGAGGGATGAGGCTTGTATTTTATTTCTAAGGCTTAATTGGGAAAGGTACTGCTGAGCAGCCTTTTTAAAGCTACACAAAATGGCATCTGGCAATTTCATCATCATTATCTTCCTCAGGATTTTTTTTTTAAACTCTAATCAGTTAATCAGCAAAAGCTTGTCTTGCTGTCATTACAGAAAATTAAATATAAAATCTTAAAATTATGATTGCTTTATTTCTAGCTGAAAACCTAAAAATAATTTTGTTGCTGTTAATAGCATAAAAAAAAGAGAATATCCAGCTTGTTCTGTAGAATAAATAAGGTTCAAAGAAAAGGGATGGGAGATGTTGGTCAGAAGGACACCCTGTTGAACTAGCAAAGCCTTGATGCATGTGACTACAAAAGCAATAGTAATATAAAAGGAATACTAATATTAGAATACTGAATTCTAATATCATCAATCCATTTTCTAGACTTTTTCACAGGCTCTGATTCAATTCAGGGAACTTGGTGCAAGGACATATTACAGACTATCATGAGTTTTACTCCACATAACTGGGCATCACATACACTAAGCTGTTTTCCAGCTCCTCTGCAGGTAATAGTTTCAAACTGATGATTTTCTAATTGGAAATACTCTCTTAACAAGATCCTTTCCCTTTTGCTAGTTGGTGAGTTTCTTCTCCTGTCTGGACTACATTAATCTCAAGTCCCTAAAGAATGCAGCATGATTGTAACATTGCTGTTTCTTCAGAAATGCATTAGCTTCTCCTGGAGTATTATAAGGCCACGTTTGGCCAACTGATAGTTTCAGAAGAAGGTAAATCAGATCTCTTAAAAATTAAAAAATAAAATAAAAAAGTCGGAGAAGCTTTTTATTCTTGTGGTAATTTGTCGTGTAGCTTTGTTAGTGACAAAACAATCACTGTGGCATCACAGTGAAACAGCAACCCTACCTAGTAGATTTGTTTTATACAAGGAAGTAGGAACGTATAAGGTGCTAAGTCAGGCTGAAGTTTGCCTGTTCCAATGTTTTATTCTTAGTTTTCAGTCACAGGAACGCCTACTTTATTTCAGGTATTCTTCAAGCAGAATAATGTACCTCAGGAAAGCCGTTTTAACTTGAAGAAGAATGTGGAAGAAGAATACCGAAAGTGGAAGTCTATGACCAATGAGAATGATATAATCACACACTTTTCTGTGCAAGGCTCATCCCCACTTTTCCTTTGTCTCTTATGGAAGATGTTGTTAGAGACCGATCACATTAATCAAATTGGCTACAGGTAATAACTTTGAAATAGCATATCTTTTAAGCTCACGGACAAAGGCCTTGTGTATTAACAGCTTGAGTTTTACTTTTAAAATTGATTCACAGCATGGAAAAAGCAGTGGAGCTAAGTATTAGCAAGCGTATCATAATAATTGTGCAGTTTTTAAAATTGGTTACACCACACTGTGGTCTGCAATGCATATTCTTCCTGCGAAGAGACAAGTATGTAGGGTGTTTGAATTAAGCAGTTTACTTGTTTCAGGCAACCTGAAATGGTAAACAGGAAATATAAAGCATTTATTTACTTAGCCAAATATATATATTTTTTAAAAAAAACAAATGTTGGATTAAGATGAAAATTTATTATAGAAGTAGTGGTCCTACAATTTTTTTACTTGTTCTCAGCAGTAACAGCATCAGCTCTAGCCATGAGAAATACATTCATTCTTTTCAGTCCTTGTTAGGTCTGTTGAAACAATTAATATTAATGATAGCATGTGTTACTCTTCTGTGCAATGAGGAAATACCAGTATTTTAATGCTGTGGTTGTGTTAAAATGCATGCTGCAGGAAGGTAAAGTTGAGTTGCAGAAGATTGTCTGAAGAGGTGTATAACTAAAAATGAGTAACTAAAGCATGGTTTTTGGGCAGAATACTAAATATAAGAGTTGGTAAACGTAAAGCATATCTTCCGATTAGTATCCAGACTTTGGAATTCCGTTGTTTGTCCATTGTTTTTACTTTGCTTCAGGGTTTTCTTCAGTTAATAAAAGGAGGTTTTTAAAGGCAATTGTATTAAAACCCACTAATTTTTATAAAATAAAGCAGTTAAAAATGTATTAATAACAGTAACAATTGCGTGTTGTTTTGTTGTGTTTTTTCTTTTCTTCTTGCCTGCTAGAGTGTTAGAAAGAATTGGGGCCAGAGCTCTGGTGGCACATGTCAGGACATTTGCAGATTTCTTGGTGTATGAATTCTCTACTTCTGCAGGAGGCCAGCAGCTCAACAAGTGTATTGAGATTCTCAATGACATGGTGTGGAAATACAACATTGTAACACTGGATAGGTTGATACTGTGTTTGGTAAGTATTGGCTTAAGAGGTAAGATGCCAGTTCTTCAAGCAGAGACCGCTTTCTGAGTCACTTTTGTAGGAGCAATCTTTTTAAAAATGCAGTGGTTTTAAATAGTGACTATTTGCTAACCCAATAATCAAGTAAAATAATAGATTACTTCTGTAAGCAACATAAAACTTAAAGTCCTGCAGTTCTCTGGATCTTCAGGGGAAGCTTTTCTTCGTTTTTTTAATGGCAACTGTTGAATTGGTATTATTAAATGTTGTTATTAGAGCTTTGGATCTCTGACCTCAGAGCTAGGCAGTTATTTCTGCAGCCTGAAAAGGTAGAAGGGGTATGGCATGCCATGATTCAGGGGCAAATAGACAATCTTGTACCCATTAGTGTACGCTTTCTTTGCTTAGATTTCAGCCTGTTTCATCAGAAAAGTAGGAGAGAAATAGCATTCTCTGTTTTTCCAGGCTATCCTACAAAATAAAGCAGGACTCCCCTAGAGAGAATTAAATTTTCCTTCAGTAATTAACCTTTGCTTATGTTTTACAGTCTCATCTTAATGTAAAGCTAGTTGTTTGAATTCTAGTTTGGTTTTCAAACTGAAGTCCAAACATGTCAGAGTGCCTGGAAGTTTGAAGCAATTTTAACTTCATAATCATGAATTGGTTATTCTCGTTAAGAGAACTGACAGCTAAAAGAGAGCTAGAATTCATGGAGAACTGGGGAATTTGTAAGCCTTTCTGCCTATGGAATAAAAAACCATGATGGTTACTTCTCACAGGAGGTGATTGAACCTGCCTCTCTTCTGTGTCTTCACTTGAAAAATAGAGTTGAAAGACTATATGTTCAGTGTGAATTTGTTCGCATGTGTACCTACGGTGCAACCAAATTTGCTATGCAATGTTTAGGGGTTATAACACAGCAGCATCAGCTCTAATTTCATGTTTTCTGATCCATTTTGTTTAAGGCTATGCGTAGTCATGAAGGAAATGAAGCTCAAGTCTGTTACTTCATAATTCAGTTACTCTTACTGAAGCCTAACGATTTCAGGAACAGAGTGAGTGATTTTGTGAAGGAGAATTCTCCAGAGCACTGGCTGCAGAATGACTGGCATACTAAGCATATGAGTTATCACAAGGTATCAAAGCTAATAAAATTCTTTTACTGTAATACTTTCTGTGGAGTTGAGATCAGCCAGGGTGTCTTTTGTCCTGTAAATGACAGAACAGCTCTGTCAATTTTAGCGTTACTTAGTGAGTCATGATTTATTTGGGCTAGTATAAAAAAAATCACCATGTTTATGTAATAACATTAAAATTATAATGCTGTGATATTCAAAGATAGAAGCAGCTGAAGTGTTGGGTGGAGATTCATTCTTGCTTATCTAAATCAAATAACTTTAAAACCCTGGTTTTACTGAAATTCATTTAGAACATAGGTTTTGTGCACCAGGGAGAAGGTATTTCCTTCTGTTGTTTTATAACAGGAGTTAAACCTGTGTTTTCTCCTGATTATTATTCTTCCATCTCCTGTGTGGCAAGAACATGATATCCTGTTATGTTAGGGAAGAAAATTTCAGAGATTTTAATGCTGCTGTAAACACAGTGTTTTCTGCTGGCTAGTCAAGGATGTACCAATGGAGTCTTCTGTCAAGAGATAAATCAACACTGCGATGAAATTAATACAAGGAAATTCTGACATATCTAAACACAGACAATCTAGTTCTGATCCAGAAGCTCTTTGGTCTGTATTAGCCCTCTACATCAGCTGTACAGTGTCTTAACAGAGCCTAAAAATTTACAGGTAGCAGGGAAGCAAGTTATATTAGCCTGGGACGTGCTCTGACATGGCTGCATGGTTACTAGACCCAATCTGGCATATAGAAATTTCAGTCACAGGTAAAACACTGTATGATCAGCCTTCAGCTGTACTCACCTGCTATTTGAGTGCCCTCTGGTTCTTTCCTAGGGAGTTATTAAATGCATATTATTTCTAGTATTCTGATTCAGTATATGAGGCAGAAACTTTCAGTAGTGCTGATTTCCCCATGGTTTTCTCTTAAAATACTCAACAAGGGACACATAAGCGCTGGCTGCTTTCGGCTTTGCCTTGGGATGCTTAATGTTCTTTTATGCCCACTGTATGTGGTGGTGAAACTTTGTTTTGTTTTGTTTTTCTTCTGAATTATTTTTCTGAATTATTACTAGTCTAATAACTAAATTTCACTCAGAGTTGAATTTTCTTCGCTAAGCTTTAGAGTGAAATCATCTCACCGCATTCATATGCGATGAAGAGAGTTATGAAGCGTCTTTTTAAAGCAATGTAGATGCTAAATATTTAATGCGCTGCTTTTAAGGAAAGAGCTTTTGATTTTGTTGGTTTTCTTTCCTTTCAGAAATATCCTGAGAAACTGTATTTTGAAGGCTTGGCAGAGCAGGTCAATCCCCCAGTTCAGATCCAGCCCCAGTACTTACCAATTTATTTTGGAAATGTATGCCTGCGCTTTCTGCCAGTGTTTGACATTGTAATCCATAGATTTCTGGAATTGCTTCCAGTGTCCAAATCACTAGAAACTTTATTGGATCATCTGGGAGGTTTATACAAATTCCATGGTAAGTTATCTGTGAATACAGACTTTTATTCCTGTTGCAATCATTCTGTTCTCCTTCATCTGCTTCATTCATAATTTTCGTTTGCCCTGTGTGCATTTCTGCAGAGAAGTACAATCCCTACTCAATGAATTTCAGCTTGCTAACAGTGAACTTGCTTTTATTCAGGTAGCTCTTCCTAATTCATGCTTCCTTCACACCTTTCCCTTTTATTCCCTTCTAGTAGTAACTGGACCTGTGTCCTAACAAACTTTCTGTTACCAGGACTGAAACAGCTAAAGAGCAGTTCCATCTATCCTTGTTTAAGATTCAAATAACTTAACCTGATTTTTTTTGATGCTTTTGTAACTGCACTTTTATAGTAAGTTTTTGTATAGATGTCACTGCTATGTTATGCCCAGAAAATTTACAGTATTTTTTTCTTTACTGTGAGTTTGTACCTGGGTTCTTCCTATTTAATGCCTTTTATACGAAGAGATGATTTAGGCAGTTTACGTACAAATATAATAGTATTATCATTAAGATATGAACTGTTAGTAATACTGACTTTCTTTGCTTGAGTTCTGCCCTTCTGCACACAAATTAAAGCGTATGTACAAGACAAAAGAAAATCAATGTTGTATAGTGAAATAAAGAACATGAATCAATTCCATATGCACTGTTTTTAAATACATACAACTTAGTCTTGTAGAGCTCTTGATTTAATTTTGTGTTTGCCGCCATGAACATAATAGCGATGCTAGAAGTTATTTCTGGTTTTTGTTGTTTTCCTTTTCTTCTTGACAGACCGTCCTGTGACTTACCTGTACAATACTCTTCACTATTATGAGACACAACTCAGAGAGCGCACAAACCTCAAGAGAAAACTTGTTCATGCCATAATTGGCTCTCTCAAAGATAATCGCCCACTAGGCTGGTGTCTGAGTGATACTTATCTCAAATGTGCTATGAATCCCCGAGAAGAGAATCCATGGATTCCTGATGACACTTACTATTGCAAGCTCATTGGAAGACTAGTAGACAATATCCTTCTTAATGTGTGCATTAAGTAAGCTGTCCCAATATCTTATGGCTTCATTTAATCAAAAGATGAAGTTCAGTTTATGACTATTCAGATACGAAATGAAGCTTGGACTCTTTATTTAGCTACATGTATCAGTCTAAATTCATATTAGATTACTTCAATATCCTTTTTTTAAATTCTACAGAGGGACTGTGCTGCCCTAGTAAAGACATCTTGAAAGATATGGTGAAAACAAAGTACAGCTGCATAAATATTTCACTGTTTAATGCATTACTTATAAATATACTCATGTTTATGCATTCTGCATTGAATTCTAATTGCCACATGAAATCAGCTGGATACAAAGCACGAGTATTTAAAAAAATGTAGAAATTGAGGTTACTTTTTTCTAATGCCGTTATCAATATTACAAAGAATAAAATATTGTAAGCAGTGCCACATTTAAGATGGTATATAACTAGCTGTGTGTAGTTGAAGATCGGTATGCGTTCTGTTAGCAACTGCTGAGAATCTGGTTTTTAGGAGGGGAAAAAAACTAGAAGTTATTTCTAACACAAACCTACATTTTCTTAATTGCTGCCTTTTGTTAGGTTTTACAGTTATGACTACAGCTGATTTAAATTTCTGTGGAAATAGCTGGTGAACCCATGCTATGGTCTAGAGAATAGTGCTAGTGGAATTTCCCTGGATGTTGTCTTCTTTCTGGGTCAGCTTTATGGGACTTGGTCGATTTTCTGGATGTTATTGTCTTACTTCACTCCTCCTCCTGAACTTACTTTTCTTTTATGTGTAACTTTAAAGAAACTTATTAGGTGTCTCTAAAGAGAGATAAAATTATATAAAATGCTGCTTCTATGCAAATGTTAACAGTGTATTCAGAGGTGTTTTCTATATGTAGCTCAAATGAGTTAGTCTTGGTTGGGAAAGTGGAATATTTTCAGAGACTAAGCAGGTGCTTATTTTGCATAAACCGTCACCCTTGAAGCCTGCTAGAAGATCTTATACTGAAGCAAATTTAAGGTTTTAGATTATGCAGAGCAGAAAATTCTTGTTGTTTTTTTTCTTGTCTTGGAAGCAGATAGTGAATAAGATGGTTGGTGGTGTTTTTTCCCAGCTCTTAATCGGGGAAATTTTTCCTCTGTGTGACCTTGTGTGTGTGGTATATTCATAGCTATGTATTCATGCAGTCCTCCGGTGATTATCATTGCCTTGTATTCATACTTTTGTCCATACGTCTTATTTTTATGAAGTGCAGTTGTTTTATTTGTTCTCAGTAACTTACCTTTCAGTTCAATTCAACTTGGTATGTGTGGTGTGTATATATATTTTTTTTTATTTTTTATTTTTTTAAGCAGTGCGCTGCTTGCACTAGTCTGTGTTGGGGGAACTTTTTGTTTTTCCTTAATCATTGTCACCTATGGCAGGCAAATCACCCGGTCCATTTCCAAATTGTGACTGGAGATTCAATGAGTTTCCTAACCCAGCTGCCCATGCTCTCCATGTTACCTGCGTTGAGCTCATGGCTCTGGCTGTTCCGGGGAAGGAGGTGGGCAATGCACTACTTAATGTTGTGCTGAAGAGGTATGTTGGCTCTCTGAAACTGTTTTCTGCAATATATAATATGTAATTAGAGATTGCTAAGGTAGTCTGTGATACTCATTTTCTTAGGTTTTTATAAATTTTTAATTAAGTATAAGTGCTTTAATTTTTATATATAAAGTGTTTTTGGAGGACAAACAAGGCTACAGAGATCAAGCAGTAGTGGATTATGTGTGCTTCAGGAACAGTTGATTCAGCATAATCCCTTTAACAGATAGAAGACCTAGCACAGGCTAAGAATTTATCCAGTGGATTCAATGGCACAGAGGCTGGCAAAAGTCTGTTGTTCTTTCAGCTGTGCTGAGAGGAGGAGATCTCATCAGTTAATATCACAGGATCTTTGAATGCAAAGAAGGGGGTAGGAAGCATTGGCAGAATTCTGAATCCTCTTAATGCAAATGAGAAATCAGAGGTACTTTGAAACAGAGTGACATGCCAAGGCTAGCCTCTCGTCATGATGCATTGTTTGGCCCATAGCTCTGTTTCTTCCTCAGGCACTGTGAAAAGAGCTGAAGTGAATGAAAGGACCTAGTATTCTTGCAGTGATTTGGATGCTATCTTTGAGCCATGACAAACTGAAATGATTCAGTTTCAGCCTCATTCAGCTTAGTAATATATTATTGTTAGCTCTGTTTGGGGCACATGGAGGCAAAGAGTCAAAGGGGCAAACAACCCTTAAGCACTGAAGTTTATTCAGTAGGAAGAACAAAGTATAAGCAGCATTTGAAGAAAACGTGGTACTAATGCAAAATCATGCCTGAGCAAAGTTTTGCAAGGAACATCACAATGGCATTTATACCGTCTGTTGGCTCTCCTAAATACCTGTATGTGTTTTTTATAGTTCTTCCAACTTGAGAAATATTCTTTGCATAAGTACACCTCGTCTTTAGGTGTACCAGCAGCACGGATTGCAATCGTGAATTTCAGAGCTTTAGTTTTCTTTTTTTTTTTTTTTTTTCCTCTCTAGTCAGCCCCTAGTGCCAAGAGAGAACATCACAGCTTGGATGAATGCAATCGGACTAATTATCACAGCCTTACCAGTGAGTCAATGTGTTATATTTTAAAATTAAAAAAATCTCTTCTTCCATGTAAGGTTTATCATCTTGCTGGAGTATGTTGTAAAAACTCACAGCCAACATCTGTAGATTCCGCAGAGAGCTATTCAGAAGGCTGCTTGCATGTTTGAGAAACATCTACTCCTCCAGCATGGAAAAATTCACCAGGTTTTCTATTACTTTTAGAGGCTAGGATGAAAAGGAATAAATCAGTCCTGTTTAAAAACGTAGTTAAATATCATCTGTGTAGTATTGAGAACTGGAGCTATGAAATAAGGTCTATACGGGTTCTGATGCAAAGCTAATTTTCTATTAAGGCTTGAACTTGCACATCCTGTATCTCTTAAACTCATGTAAATGAGGTGTGCCTAAGACTGCAAAAGCAATTGTGTGCAGTATTAGAATTCGAGTATCCATAGAAACTTTAATCTTCTGAATATAATGACTCTTGGTACCTGACCAGGACTACCTGAATAATTTTGATCTTCCTTACCTGTTGCTTATATGTGCAGCAGTTATCCTTTCCTTGGGACTTATCTTCCCCAACAAAATGGTTCCTTTTCTTGGAAGAAAACCAACATGGATTTAATCCTTATTGTTTTTATAATGCTTCTTATTATTCTTCTTGTTCCTTCTTCTTGCATCTTCCTCTGTATTCTTTGACTTTTGTACCTTTTTTGTTTCCTGTTTCCACCTTGGATTTTTGATCTATTTGTGCCTGCACTCAGAAAATTCTCAGTTTTCCTTCCATTAAGGCTTTTTGCCTCTGCTCTGCTTCTCTTGGAGAACTTTATATTAGCTAACTAAATAACTACATTCATGAAGTATGTCTTGATAATACCACAAGTGTGCCACATCCACTAACATGGATGCTTTCTGTATTGCTTCCTAATTTTCCTGTTTGTCAGACAGGGTTATAAACTACCATGCAGTTGAAAACATTTTGGAAATGCAGTAATAGTAGAAGGAGTTGAGGAAGCCTTGTCTTAGATTGTGGTCTTTTCAGAAGCAATTCCAACTTTTTGTTTTTTCTAGGAGCCATACTGGATTGTTCTCCATGATTGCATTGTGAGCGTTATCAACAGTCCCAGCCTGACGTCAGAGACAGAGTGGGTTGGTTACCCATTCCAGCTGTTTGACTTCACAGCATGTCACCAGTCTTACTCCGAGATGAGTTGTAGCTACACTTTGGCGTTGGCACATGCTGTCTGGCATCATTCTAGCATTGGACAGCTTTCTCTCATTCCTAAGTAGGTGTAATGATATTTGATGATTTAATTTGTCTTTTAAATTCCACGCATATTGTAAATAACAAAGCTGTACCTGGAGCACTTATATGTACACCAAAGGTGTACAAGGACGCTCCAAAACTCACCAGAGATGTGAGTAGATCACAAGTTTTTTTCCAGTTCCGTCTTCCACTGACATAACTCTTGTTATCTGTAAGCTTTGAGGCTTTTGAGTAGAGTGTGACTGCCTTTCATGAGCTTTTTTCTAACTTTATTAGCTTTTATGCTTTTATTAATTTCAATTTTTCTTAAACCATTGACTGTAGCATATTCCTAAAGCATCAACTGTAATCAGTAAATGTATCCATAATTCTAACAAGTACTCTTTACTGCAAGTTGAGATGTTTTGCTGACTGAAGGATATGGTAGCGGTCCGCTTAGTCATTAAAGCAAGTAAAAAAATACCGCTGCATTAAAAAGTTGATTATACTTTCCCCAGTGCTGTGTTAATGAGAGAACTAACAGACTTCAGTTGCCAAGTCTTAAAATATTGAACAAAAATGAAGATGGTGTGATGTATTCCTCTCAGTCCTGAACCTTGATTTAAGGATAGTGTTAAAATGTCAGAGGACAGCTTTTTGACTGTTTGTAGCATTCTGCTGAGCTCAGAATTGTTGCCTGTTCTAGTCCAGTGATAGGGCCTGGAAATGTTCTAGAGCTTCACTAAAATAACTAATATTTGCACTGTATTTTCCAAAATGAAGGCCCAAATCTGTGAGAGAGAATGTGACATTTTGGCTAGAATTTGGAGTAGGGGAAAGAAGCGTCAAAAAAAAACAAAACAGTTGAAGTAGAATGTGTCTTCGAATGCTACAGGTTCCTCACAGAAGTATTGATACCCATAGTGAAAACAGAGTTCCAGTTACTCTACGTTTACCACCTTGTTGGGCCTTTTCTACAACGGTTCCAGCAGGAGAGGACACGATGCATGATAGAGGTAAAGTGTGGCTCTTGATCTACTTTATACAGTATATATTATTGTAGCTTTGCAATTGTATTACAAAGCAGAAGCTGATAGAGATCTTTGATAAACATTCAGAATGAAATTCTTTACAAATTAAGCAGTATTTTCAAGGATATGAATTGCTGAATTGGTATTCAGCTATCCAGTCAACTGAAATCTTTTTCAGCGTGGTTCAGGATAAAATACCTAGTGCTTTTTTTTTTTTTTTAATAAAACAAAAGTACAACCCCAAAAAATAGCAAGCAACACATCCTTCCTTTAGCTCTCAGACTGCATGCAAAATATGCATCAGTCTTGCTGCCTGTTTTAAAAGCCTCTATGCAGGGGAAGGGAGTATGCAAGAGCTGAATTGTGAGGATGGAGGAGCACAAGCTGTTCCTTGCATTCATATTAATGTGGATAAGGGTAGGGGGGAAGAAAAGAGATGAAGCTGGCCAGTAGACAGATGAGCTGAAAAATGGCAGGTATTGCTTTGTCTCCTGCTTCCTCTGTCAGGAAGGGAATTTTTTTCTGTGCCTGTATTCTCTGTATTGAAACAAAATACAAGAAAAGTTAAAAAGCTGTCATCTTTCCATGCTTCTTAATGTTCCCATACCACTCCTTTTTCTTTGTAAGGAGTTGATTTCAGTGTGAGGGAATTGTGAGGAGCTGCTGCTCTCAAGTTACCATGTTACCCTAAGTTACCATGTAACTTAAATGACCAAGCACAGCATTCAAGTTTCTCATTGCCAGCTTTAAATGGTCATAGGCACACATATATTCGCATACAACACTTTCTTAATAAGTATATTCTAATGCCTGCAGTTGTAAACTCTTTGTAGAGAATGCTTGCACCATTAAAATGTACTTTATGCGTTTGCTGAAGACCTTGCTGGAGTCTAGATCATAGAATCATCGAATGTGTTGGGTTGGAAGGGACCTTTAAATACATCTAGTCCAACCCCCCTGCAGTAAGCAGAGACATCTTCAACTAGATCAGGTTGCTCAGAGCCTCATCAAGCCTGGCCTTGAATGGCTCCAGGGATGGGGCCTCCACCACCCCTCTGGGCGTACAAGCTGAATGCAGTAAACTATAATGTCTTCTCTATAGAAGACTGAAATCTTGTGCTAAACTTTTCCTAGTTATTTACTAAGGTCTGCTTTTGCAAATTTTGTTGTCAGTGAAGTTTAAGCACTAATTACATAGCATGTACCAAAATACCATCATTGCACTCACTGGAAGTTAACTTGGAAAATGGGATCATTTAGTTAAGCATAATGGGATGAGTTAGACCTGCCCATTTGTCCTTGTAAGAAAGTAAAGAGTTAGGAATCACAGATGCTTAAAAAGCAATGCATATATTTATTACATTGTTTAATTGTGTTTCTACTCTAAAGCATTTTAAAACCTGTCTTCATTTGGCGTGCTTTTTGTGTCTGTGGAAACAGATTGGAGTGGCGTTTTATGAAATGCTTCTGAATGCAGATCGGTGCAGCACGCACCTTAACTACATGGATCCTATATGTGACTTCTTGTATCATATGAAATATATGTTTACAGGTGACAGTGTGAAAGACCAAGTAAGTAAACAGTAAATATTGATACTTTAATTGTATTTCTTCCTATATAGCAATTTAATCTTTTTGTGAATTATTTTCATAGGTAGCAGTACAACAAAATGCTTAACAGTTGACTAGTCTCTATATGCAAATTAAGAAGCTGGTGCACTTCTGCACACTTAAAATCTTTAGATGCCATAGACTAGGTATCTCAGATTTCAAAATTAATTACTATAGTCTGAAATGTAAAATATAGTTTGAGGGTGCTCTAAGTACTATTATGAAAGCAATCACTAGAAATAAAGCTATCGGATGTTTCATAACTTTTCCTCGTTTGAATCTGTATCTTTTAAGTTTTTACCTAATTCCTGATTCATGAATATAACTTAACACGTGGCAAAAGCAAGAACGCATCCATGTTCAGTGAAAAATTGTTCACCCAATTTGTTTAGTTTATAACAGTACGCACTTTTAAAAGTGTCAGTTGTGTGAATTGTTTTGCAAAGCTTTGGTGTATAACTGTTACACCGGGGATAGGTTTTATTACGGTTAGTTATCAGAAGAGTTCCAAAAGTTAGCACAGTAAATAAAATATTAACATAAATACCACTATTCATGCTGTCTTTTTACTTTTTTTGTTGTGCTAATGTGATGTTTGTGTATAGTAGTGACATAGGTCAAAATACCCGTTTTGCCAAATATATTTCTGTCTTTTTTTAAAAAAAAAAATTATTACTTTTTTTTTTTAACAGGTTGAGAAAATAATTTGTAATTTAAGACCAGCTTTGAAACTTCGGTTACGCTTCATAACACACATCAGCAAAATGGAATCGGCTGCTGTTCCACAACAGCCTCTCAATAATGGGTCACCAGCACAGCAGCCTGCCCAAGTGCCCGTTAATGTTGCTTTGCCAGTAACACAGTGAAATGAAGTGTTTGGCTGGCCGTGATGTGCAGGCTTCCTTCTGTTACTGGTCAAGGTGAAACATCATCTGATCTGAAATCTGGTATGCCGTATAAATGGAAGAAGAACCACATACAGATTTCTGCTTCGTTTGCTTTTGCGTAATGAAGCTAACTGTATGCATGCCAGTGGTCTTACCTATTTATATCAGCCGCTAGATGAGGTGTACGTTGCCTTTCTCTGAAAGCACTGAATTAAAGATTCTCTGCAAGAAAATGCACAGATTTCTGAAGACTTTGCAATGTCCAGCTCCCTGTCCTGATTCAAGTCAACTGGATTGTTCCTTTCTGTCTGTCTTGTGATATGAAAGGGTACTCAATCTGTGTAGCCTGGTAGAAAATGACCTTTTTAAATTTAGATTCTGCCTTATTAAAAGTTTCTATTCTTTTTTTCCAACAGAAAAATTTAAATTCTTTTTGTTTTTTGGGCAGACAATTTAAGCCCTTATACAGAAATGCACTTAGGCAGAGAGATTGCATCAATTGTATTGAGTTAATTATAACATCTTTCCAAAGACTAAGAACGAGCCTTTGAAAATATCTGTAAATTTTGTGTGTACAGTTTACATTCAACAGCTGAGCAATGAACTTGATCTAGCATCAATTACTAGACTGTTAGATTACTACCCAGAGGCTGTCTCTAATGAATCTACTGGAAGTCTGCATATTCAGTTCAAGCTGTGCTGGTTCATATTTTATCTTTCCTATTTGGGAAGTGGTGTAGTTTTTATTAAGTCAATCACATGAATTTTATGGATATCTTATTATATTTTAGATTTGTATAATATTCTACTTTAAGTTTTATGTGTACTGTGTTCAGCAGGTTTTCATAACAGAACTGAAAGGCTCAATGTTTTGTAAATACTTGTCTTGTTTGACAAACTTTTTAATTAAAAAAACCCACTTTAAAAGACTGTATTGGTATTGTTAAGCTTATTTATTTTCCATACCCATTACCTTAAAAATAAGGATTGACCACAGCAAGTGTACTTCCAAGTCCCAAGTTCTCTGTCAGCTTTACAATAATGCTAATTTTAACTTGTTACAAATAAAGTCCAGATTAGTAAGGTCAGGTCTGATTTATGTCTCTCTCTAAAAATTTAACAGTTATGAAAATGAGTTGTTGATTCAGTGGGTGGAAGGTTTTTTTGTCTGTTTGTTTTTGAAGGACAGCAAACCTGGATTGCTGGAAGCGGCTGTCATTTGTATTGTACTTGGATCCTAAATTCTGCCAAGTATAATTTGAGTAACAGAGAATTGTGAGTGCTGTTTGATGAATTTGTAGTCTCATAGAAAAACGTGTTTGCCAATCGCATGCTGCATGTTTGGTTTAAAAGGTCTTGTGTTCCATTCCAGAGTCAAGTGGCTTGATTTTGGTAAGATGATGAACATAGTTGGTTTCCAAAAATCCTGTGGACCATTCTGTACAGCCTTTCTGGCTTTCTGGATCAGACCTGAGAAGCAAAATTGTGGTTGTGGATTTGCGAACTTCTGCCGTCAGTGAAACTGTGTTAAGACTTCTTGTCTCTTGGAGCACACAAATAGAAAAGTTTCACGGCTGTTCCGCGTGCGTGTTCTAACTGAGCTAATACTAACACCACAGGCATCTTTCTGAATTGTCTTGTTTCATGTTGAAATAGTTTTGTTGCTTGATGTGGGACCCAGCGTTCCTTTTAATATTTAAACTAGCACCTGTTTTCAGTCACTGGGATTTCAGAGATAGTGTCAAGGAAGTTGGATGACTGTCTTCAGTTGTGTCAAGTCATGAGAGCTGTTGGAATTCTTTAAAGCTTTGGATGTTTTTAGTTTTGGTTTGCTTTTTTCCTTTCTCTTGTAGGTCTGGAAAATTAAATTCCTTAGTGCTATTGCAGGCAACAGTGGTGTACAGAAACAGTTCCCTCATTCAGCTTTGTGTCTTTACAACACGTGCAGTCATGTTAGGAAGCTGACTGCAATACACTGGCTGCACGCTGTCTGGAGGTGATTTGCCACAGCTGGGCTGGCACTGGAAAATCAGTGAAAAATCGTATTTTTCACAGTATGTAAAAAAACTACTACTACTACACCGTATGTAGTCCAGTGAAAAACTGGACTACATTTGAACTTTTGACTTAGGGCTTAAAAGCTGTGGATCCCACTACACTAGGTAAGCCCTTGTTCACCTAGTGGAATTAGTGATTTACATGGTTAACGTATTCTAAAATGCAAAGGGAAGACTGTCTCTTCCTCTGAGTGTGCACGCTCGTTCTCTGCAAAACTCATCAGGTTTCTGA
This sequence comes from Larus michahellis, assembly GCF_964199755.1. Classification (NCBI taxonomy): domain Eukaryota; kingdom Metazoa; phylum Chordata; class Aves; order Charadriiformes; family Laridae; genus Larus; species Larus michahellis. The sequence goes on from NC_133898.1 coordinate 70,716,830, forward strand.
AGGCGCTAAACCCTCACTAGTTGGAATAAGGTCTCTCTTCTGCTAGAATCTACACTTGTATCTTCAGCAGTACTGGTCTAAAAATTAGTTCTTAACGATGCTTCCTTTGAGTTAAATAACTTACTCTTTAAAACCTAGCTAACCAAATTCATTTTCTAAAGTACTAGCACAGCAAAAAAAAATTCCAGTGTAATTTTGGACGCATGTTAGTAATTGATTATGGCTGTCGTATGGCTTGTTTTTTAAAATTCAAAATACTGCATTTGGCCTTCTGCTGGAACTCGCAGCAGTTGAGTGGTGAGGGGAAACGTAAGTCTGAGGTTTTGGCTTTTGGTTTTTTTTTATATTCCAAATTACAGGTAACCAGTATGGAATGAACACAGTAGTGCCAGGCTTCCCCCACCTCATCTGAATTTATAGAGAGTATTTATTTAGTAAGGCTGGAACAGTCTATTATAATATGGCTGGCTGAGTCAACAGGTGATTAGAAAAAAAAGTGAATTCTCTCTTTAACCACCAGAGGGAGATTTCTTCAAAAAATTTAATCTGATCTTCAGCTGATCGTGTGTATAATGCAACATCCTGAACACTCAGATCTTCCTTGGATCTACCAACGGTTTGATCCAAGATTTAACAGCTTAGAAGCCATGTTACGCTGTTGTCCTTGATGTTTAAAACATGTTTTGTTATTTCTCTTCCTCATAAATGGGTTTGCTGGAGGAGTCCCTAGAGCTACGGGATTTGCAAAATCTTCCAAACAAATACAAATATATTTTTAATCTTTCAGAATTGTCACAGATTTATTTTTTTTTTTTTTAAAGCCAATCACTTGTGATGCACGAAACAGTTACCAGAGTTGATGAGAGATCCTTGTACTTAATCACCTCAAAAAATAAGCAATAGATAAGAACAGTGTATTTGACTTTGATTTTTAGCGCTAAGACTTTTTAGGACGTAAATGAATACTTGTGGCTTGGCAGAGTACCTGAAATCATGCAGGCTTTTCTGAAGGTGCACCAAATGAGGACAATACTGTAAATGCCTGCGTTGACTGTTGAATTCACTTATTCCAGTGACTCCGCAAGACGGGCTTACTCCCACCCTGCCCACTGCTGAAAATAATCTTACAATAGGGAATGAATATTGGAATAAAATGACCACGCAATATTTAACTTGCGGGACCCTCTGCCACTCCAAAAGGTGGAGAATGGTTTTTTTGTTGTTTTTTTTTTTTTTTTTTCCACTGTGCCTTTGTTCCTCCAGCAAATACAGGCACAGTGAGGCACAAACTTCTTTTTCTGGTTTAGGATCCAGAAACCCAACACGGAGAGGTTCCTGTCAAACCCCCTTATTTCTGCACTTATGCATCTGCTATTAGCAGTGGTCAGACAGACACCACTGTGTTTCTGCATCCTTTCTTCTAATCATTTGAATCGAAATAAAGGGTTGGGGGTGTTTTTTGTTTTGTTTTTTTTTTTTTTTTCCCTCCCCTTCTTCCTTCCCTTCCCCGTATGTCTGTTCTGTATAAGATCTTGTGAACTGTAGTGCTGTTCAGGTCTGGTCTTTCGGCTCTTTGGTGTTTCACAGAGAGACTGACTGCTCTGTGATTTGGTGGTGTGCGCCTCATGTCACATTTAATAGGGGTGAGTTGTTTTCAAGGTAAGTGGGCACCTTCTACTATTTTTCTCCTGAAATGTGAGGGAATCCTGTCTTGTGTCCTGGTGGGAGGAACGCGGTGGGTTCCTGTCAGCCATCAAAGGCAGAGGATCTATAGTTCTTCCTTAACCCTGTTTTGGCACTGAGCGGGCTCAGGCTGCTTTATAGTTTAACTTTTAATTAAAAAGCTGAAATGCCCCCACACCTAATTCCCCCCATGTCAGTGCCGCATGGGAAATTTTTAAAGCAACGCAGATGCCTTTGAAGCAAAAGGCTGAGCTGCACGAAAAAGGAGAGACTGGGGGAGGCCGTGCAGGCACAGGGAAAAAAACCAACATTATTAAACAGTTCCGAGGAATATAATTTCATTCACATTATGCAGGACTCCGATCCTTTCATATCTTTGTTCTATAAATAAATCGGAAGTTTGACATTCCAGATTTAAGGTGGGACTCCACTAATGATTTTGCTCTAAGAAGAGCTACGTAGACTAACGTAAAGCCTTTTTTTTTTTTGGTCAGAATTGTTTATTGTGGTGAAGACTTGAGAGGACAAGATTCATGTTTGGAAAGTGAAAGCAGAAAATATTGATGTGATAACAAATTGCAGTTGGGTGCATTAGGATTCAAGAAAAATTTGAAAAGAAAAAAAAATCACTGTAGTAAAGCTGCTGCTTTTTATTAGACTTGGATCTGCAAGCCCTGCCTGGGGACTTAAACACAAAGCCCACAAAGGCAAAGTGATCCTCTTTCATTGCGGGCTGAGCGGAGTCAAATCAGCCTGTGCATCAACAGGTTCTCACAGTTACTGCCTCTCAGATGCAATTTCTTCATCGCACATATGAACCAAGATTCATATGCTTTATACTTTTATGGTCCCCACAAGTATGGATTTTGGACACCTCTGCCTCTTTAATGCATGTCTCCATAATGGGGATGCTGGGAGGGAACATTGTTCTATCTGTGGTGCTGGGAGGGGATATGCTAAGACTTGCATTTCATTCCCTGGGAAATACATGATAAAACAAGGCTGCAGATGACCTCACTCTTGGATTAACCATTAGAGCATCCATTCGTCCTCTCTAGTACTGGACATAAGGTGCAAGGCAGATGAGTGAGGGTGAATTGGTTGCTTGGTGTTGTATTAAAGAGGCAATGAGGAAGGCAAGTAATATTGGGGTCCCTCTGGAGCCGGAGGGGAGATGGTTGTAAGCCTCTGCGGTTTGGTTCGTGCTCTGGACTGGCCTCTTGGAAGGAGCCTGCTGCTCTCCATTGACTGCTCCAGTCAAGGGAGACGGGTTGGCCAAGGTAGGTGCTGGATGCTGGATTGTATGAATACCATCCAGTGTAGTGCTGATAGGATATAATACGTAGTGATCTCTAGGACATGTTAAACACAGCAAAACAAGCAAGGAGAGGGCGTACAAGTGTCTTTGAGTTCCATGATTCACATCATTACAAACACATAACTGATGGCTACAAACAGTGAAAAATGAGCAGACAGAGAAGAGTCGACAGCCCTTCAGTGTAACACTTGTACTGCGATACAAGACTTGCAGGGGCCCATTCCACGCTAACGTGAAGAATGTATCTATCTGTCACGACATTTCCTTTTTTTTTCCTTTTTTTTTTTTTTTTGGTGAAGCACATTTTCCCAATGCTGCTTTTGAAAGCAACAGCAGGTACATTTAAAATTAGTAAAGTTCTACTGAAAGTTGTATAAAATACAATGAGCCTGTTCAGTGTGAAATGACAGCATTGCACTGGCTTTGAGAAATTTGGTGTTGATTCCCATTGCAGCTGTAACACAGGCATGCCATTATTTATTAAATACTGTCAAAGTGAAGAGCAGAGAACAAGGTCCTGAATGAGCCAATCTTTGCACAGAAGAACTTGGAACCTATAAAAGAAGGTGTGCAGAAAGAGAAAAATTGCATAGTTGAGAAAAATAATAATAACTTGCTGGGTTTTCTTATTAGCATATCAATTTTCCTGTGAGAAAAAAGGAGGAAGTGTGTGATATCTTTGAATGACTTTATGGAGGTGTTCGGCAAATGGAGAAGGGCCTTAAGAGGTGAGGACAAGATAAACAGATGGGAACGGAAGCTGTTGATGTTCTCAGGAGGGTTTTGAGATTGGATTCTCTTAAGAAAATCGCTGTAGGCTCCTTCCTTCCTTGATGCTGTTTCTGCTAAGACATAATTTAGCAGAAAGGAAACCTGGCTGTAGCTTATCGCATTGGTATCTTTTCTGCTGTTTTTCCTATACTATCCAGCCCCATCAGAACAAGCCTTTAAGGGCCCTTACAGGAGTAAATCCTGGTGGTTTGGTTTTTTTGTTTTTTTTGCTTGCTGATGCAATTGCTGGTGAACATGTTGGTGGAAGTCTATCAGCATGAAATGAAGTTGTAAGTGTTGAAGGGGCACGTTTGGGCTGCTTAGCAGCTTTAGAAGTAGATCAGTGATGGGGGAAGCTCTGTGAGGTCGGATAGAAAGATTTGGGGTGTAGTTCTCATTTAACTAAGCCGTGGCACAGGTGGCTGCTGGTTGAATTGTAAAGGACCAAGCCCGTGCTGGTAACAGGTCTCTAGGTCGGGATGTGCCCACACTTTGGAAGTGGAGGTCACACAGCAGCTGTGTCACCTCCTTTTCTTTGATGGCTTTGTGCCCTCTTTCCTCACGAGAGCCTGGCTGGAGAATCAGATTTCTCCAGAGAAAAAGAGAGAGACGTTGAATGCAAATGCTTAGAGCAGCTGAAAACAGGGCCCTGACAGTCTCTTTCCTGCCTGTGATGCAGTGGGATTATCCTGGCCCTCCTGAGGATGGGATGGAGAGGATTTCACCTCCTGCTGCCTCCTGGCTGTTGGCCCGTCCCCTGCTTGTCCCTCGGAAGGCCCTCGCTGTGGGGGCAGGGAGGAGGGCACTGGGGGCTCACAGGTTGAGCTGAATTTTGACACGCTGCAAATCAACACGTGCAATAAAGGTTTTCTGATCCTTCCACCTCTATAATTCGAGGAACAACTGAGAGAAGTCTGAACGGCACCCAGACATTGGCATTATGGTCTGGAGTCCTGTGGGCCTCAAGTTTAACATGTCAGAAGCACTGTATGTACCGTATCTAGTTGAAGAAATAGCCTCAAATAAGTTTATTTTATTACGTGAAGGCAGCTCTGTGCCAGAGCCTCCACTCTTCAAGATAGACCTAGGATAAGTAAAGCTCCCACACTATGGATGCAAGAGAGCAACCACCACAGTAATTTCATTTTAACCCCCCCTTTTAACATTTAGACTCAGTTTTACATGTTTTAACAGCTGGTTTTGAGCTCTGCAGAGTTTGGGGTTTGGAGAAATAGGCCAAAAGCGGGGCGTGAGATGAGACATTGCAGAGGGGCCTAATTGCTCCGAACACTGGACAAAATTAACTTCTGATTTTCCTCAAACAAATTCTGTGTTAAGTTCAAAACAAACGACCACAAATGCCAGTCCTGAATGCAACATTTACGAAAACTCCTTCCCCCCCGCCCCCGTAGAAAAAGAGCAGCTAAGAGTTTTCTGTGTTTTCCACAGAGCTCCTTTTTTTCCCCTCACAAAAGGGATGAACAGCCTTGAAGAAAGGTCACAGACAGTGGCAACTTCATCATTCTCAGCCTCGCGCGCGCTGAGCAAATGTGTGCTGCTGCATGGCTCTGACAAAAGCCAGGGGTGCTTGTTACCTGTCCCTTTGAAAGAGGAGCTCCAATTATTCCAGCTCACGGCTTCAACTTGACCCTTGCTCTGACACCCCCAGCAGAGGTGGAGTTGCTGCAAGGGGGAGATTTGTTTTTCTTTCCATCCACAGGCAAAACCCAGATGCACAAGCCCAGCAGCAGCAGCAGTTACTGCTTTCTTGTCATTGAGCCTCTTGCAAGACAGTAATTGTTTTACTGTTTTCACAGAATGTAAATTTGCAGTCTTTCGTATGACTAAAATGCTACTTTAGCAATTTTTAAGAAATACGTGTTTCCATGACGTACAATGCAGCCAGCGCCTCTTGGGTATCGTTGAAGGACAAAGCTTTCACAGAATACATCCTACCTTCTGTTGCTATTTATAATTTAGGTCAATCCTTTTTTTTTCTCTCTTCCCCCCCCCCCCCCCCCCCCCCCCCAACAGCTTCATTTTACTGTAGACAAAGGCATTTGCTTTGGAAGGACCGATAATAACTCTGTCACCTCTGCACTCCGGCAACTCTGGCAATTCCCTTTGAGATTTCCTATTTCCTTGGGCTTTTTTTCTATTTTTTTTCTTCTTTTTTTTTTTTTTTTACTCAGCATTTTCTGAAGGAACAGACAGACAAATCAAGGCCTTGGGCTTTTCATGATTCCCCACAGTGAATTGCCACATTTCAGAGAAAAATTCCTATGCTTCAGTGTTTGCAAGAAGCTCTACCCCGGACGCAGGGCACAACTGGGCAGCACATACGGGGAGGAGGGCTGTGCAGAGTTGAGGAGTCGTGGGACCTTTCCACGCCTGCCTTCCCCAGCGCCATGCTGGCATTATCCCATTTCTGTCCCTTTTCCATGCTCCCGCTGTCACTGCTGTCATCACAGCTTTCCTCTGCAGGACCCCAGTGGCCACCAGCCACGACTGGCACTGGATCCAGCCTCCCCTGGTCCTGAGCTCCTCAGCCCTGTGAGCGCGTGAAGCAGCCGAGAGCTGAGCCTGGGTATCCCGAATTAGAAGCCACCATTTGGTGAAGGCACGGGGCTTTCTGCCTTTAAAAGAGAACAAGAGAAATTATAACAATCAAAAAAACAATAAACACATTCACTATAATTTCTCATTATTATTTTCAGACGAAATCTAAGGCAACCTTCGAGAATTCTGGAAAACGCAGTGAACCATAATTTCCACACAGCTATGATAGAAAATGATTTATTTAGGATTTTTTTTCCTTTCAGTCACCCTAACGTGTGAGCGTGGTAAGGATATTTGCCACCTGCAAAGGAATGTTACTATGTAATTTAATTTTCCATAGGTTCCTGAGAGATGGGCTATCACATCAGCTGTGGCAACAGTCCCACCTCCCAGCCCGCAAGGAGTTTTATTGAGTTTGTTGATGGTGCTCTTGCCTCTCTTAGAGGCAGTTGGGGCCACCGCTTTCTCCTCTTCAAAATGAGCGCTCTAGTGAAAATGAAAATAACAGGGTGCTATAATTATATCCTCTTTTTCTCTTGGTGCATGAAATCAACGCTCAAGGAGATGTTGGCTTGATAACATTTCCAGCCAGTGTGCAAGCAGAGCCTGCAGTACTGCAAGCTTTGAAACACATTTATATACACACATGCCTCGCCTGGGCCTTATTTACATTAGAAACTGTGTGTAGCGTATTCAAGATGTCATGCACAGGAGGCTTTTCTGGTGGTGTATCCCAAAATACTGGTACAGCCCTGAGGATAGTCCCCACTCTAGGCACTTTCCCAATGTTTTGGCTCATGCAAGAAAGCCTTAAAAGAGAGAGGTTGCTCAGACATATTCCTTTAAGTCCTCTGTTAAATCTCAGCGAAGCCCAGGGGAAGCTTGTCATCACTTTGCTGGGATTTGAGTCTGGGATCTGGCCACCTTCTGGAACTGCCACACACACCCCGGCCACCACGTTTCCCCGGTGAGGTTGTTCAGCAGCCAGCCGCAAGCAAGCCATGGCCCAAAGCAGGTTGCATGACATGAATACTCCATTTTAAACTTTCAAAATGTGCATCACATCAGCCCCAAACATTTAACTTGTGAGTGTGTGTACACGCCTATTTTTTCAGATTAAAACACTGAAACATAAGGCATTCAGCTAACTTGAGGAACATGCAGGATGGATAGCTGTATGAATCAAAAATAGAGATGGTCCTCTGGAGCACATGCAATGCTTCTGGAGTGGTATCCTGTGCCAACCCTGTCAGAGCAAAAGAAGTCCTTTGAAACGGACGGGACACCATAAAAATAAAAAAAATCTGTGATCCATCAGCAAACTATTTCTTCTGCTCCAGTAGATGACAAGCTGACAAAGCTTGTTTTAAAGAACATTTTCAACTTGTTTAATAAATTATAAAAGGCAGCCTGCAAATGACATATTTCATTTGCAGTGACATAAATCCCAAACAGATTTTTCAGTAGTGTTACGAATTATATGAAGTGATTTATAGGTTTCCTTGGCATTAGTTGTCTGTCTTTCTCCCTGAAATTAGACAAGCCGAAAGACAGAAAAGTAGGACGGCATTAAAAAAGCATTAGGATGAAACATTACAGAGTGGGAGTATTTGAGAAATTAAAATATAAAATGCTGACTAACCACCAAGGAATGATGGGCTTGTGGCTGAGGTACAAGAAGGAACTGCAAGAACCTAGATTCATTTTTCTTCTCTGACACGGTCTTCCCAAGTGATCTTAGACAAAGCTCTGAGATTCACTGCGCCCCTATTGTCCATGAGTAAAATGTGGCAAATAAGGCTTCCCTACCTCCCAGTTGGGCAATGGATACTGTAAAGTACTCATATATACATAGCAACAATTAGGGCCATGTGACGGCCATAGGGAAATAACAGGAAAAATCATGAACTAAACTGCTAAGAGCATCCTTTCCCTCGAGCCGCGTACTGTCCACTTTGCCTTCTGCAGAGGTTCCCAGACTTGTGCTCCTCTTGTTGTGCTCCTGTGCTGTCACTATTGTTACTGTCATCAGCTGCTGCCCTGGCTTCTGTGTGTTACAGAAAATTTTCAGTTGTTTGGTCAGCGTCTGTAGGATCTCAAACAATAGCTTATGTGCCCCATACCAAATCCACCATGGTTTAGGAATCCCAGGTCAAAATATAGAATGGTTGTTAAGGTGCAGGTGGATTTTGTTTTCTCCAGAGAAAGGAGGGTAGAAAAGGAGTTTCAGCTAGACACATACGCATTCAAGGGACAGGATCATATTTATCCTACAGACATATATTTATTTTTTTTTACAAGCTGTTCTACTTACCTTTGTTTATCTGAGTGTGTAACATTTTCTGCTGAAATCATGGTCCGCAATCCTAGTTATCACCCCAGGACATGTGCCACCCTCCCTGGACTCAGGCCATGATGAGGAGCCTCCCTCAGCAAGAGCAGCCGCACGATGCTTCTCTTACTCTGGAGTTCTTCATCCTGCAGCCAGGTGACAGAGAGAGGGCAAAAAAACTACCTAATGAAGGTGTGGCAAGACTGTTGACAACCACCCTATGGCCAAGCAATAAAATTCATCCCAGTAGTAACTTTTGAAACAGTTTGAAACAGTTAGAAGGTGTTAGTTCCAAAGAGCACTAAGAGCTTGTTTATAGCAGAGCTTGTATCGTTCAGCCAGACTCGTGTGTTAGAGTGGTGCAACTCCACAGCGTACATATAGTGGCTGATACGTGGTGCCCCTCAGGAAGCTCTTCCACCTCGCAGTGAGGTTTCTCTGCTTGTCCTTCCACGTGTTGTGCCAAGGCGATTTTAAGCTTCTTTCACCTCCTTGTTTACAAAGTGGTGAAGCAACATCACAGCTATAAATGAGGAAAAATTGGACTCTCATCGTTTGCTCAGCTCTATATCAAGCTGTTTTTCCTGTAAACAGCATCCCTGTGGTACCACCAGGAGCCTGGTGAATAGCATGGACAAGTGAGCAGATACGAACTGTGAGCACGGGCAGGCAGTGATTTAACACCGCCCTAATCGTAGCCTGGCATCAGGCGTGGGGATGGTGTAATGGCTCCTGCTGCCACTGAACCAGGCACAACTGGGCAGCCCGGACAGATAGTTTTCTTTCAACAGGAAAATACGCTTTTATGGATAATAATAGTCCTTCTTGTTTTCTCATTTTAAACACATGATGTGGAAGAAGCTATCACAGGGAAGGATTTCTCCACCTGAACCTAAGGGGTAGCAGGGATCACTCTTTAGGTTGCACTGTCCCCGTTTCTCAAACCAGTGTTTTTTCTGGGCAAGTGTTTCCCAGCTGAGCCCTGGAAAAAGAGAAGGAAAGCTTAGGCACTTAGTTACTCTTTCAAGTGAAAGGTGGGATGGGGGCCCTTCCCCTTTCTTTTCCCTTCTCTTTCCCTTTCCCTTTCCCCTTCCCTTTCCACCTCCCTTTCCCTTTCCCTTTCCCTTTCCCTTTCCCTTTCCCTTTCCCTTTCCCTTTCCCTTTCCCTTTCCCTCCCCTTCCCCTTCCCCACTGCCCCATACGGTGTGTCAGGCCCCGGGCTGAACACTGATGGCTCCGTCCTGGTCCCCAGGCACCTGAGCATGGCAACTGCAGTGCCACTTGCACTCGATACACTGAATTTTGGGATGCCCCTCCACGTAGCCGTCATGTCTCCTGCCAGTCTGACTGGCCTCCTGCGGGGCCAGCGAGGTTGCAAGGAGGGCAGGGCAGGGGCCAGACAAATAGGTGACGGCAGAAATACAGCCTTGACATTTGTGGTCATAAGGAGGTTTTTGTGGAATAAAATGAGAGCTGAGCCGTTTCTCCATCCCTGCTCGGTCCCAAGAGTGCTGAAAGCAGCACCCCACTGAGATGTGGGGAACCTGGGCTTTCACTCAGGAGCATATGTAAATCCAATTACCATAGGTTTATGCATACAGAGCCTAAGCTTGCAATCGTGTGCCTGACAATGCACCGCAGCTAATCTCATTGCCTTCAGCGCTTCAGATTAATATGTTGAGTTTATGCAGCCACAACCGAGAACCAGAAATGACAGTCATATCAGTGACAGCAAACTTCAAGCCCTTCAGGCAGCTAGCGCTTCTGGTTTTCCCACATGCAAATATGCAAGGCCACAGTGACCTGAAAAACTTCCCTTCTGATCGCATGAAGAGGTGGGACTCGATTGCCCCAGTCTTTGCAAATTGGCTTCTCATCTCAGTGTCACCAGTTGCTCAGAAACAGGTATCGATGGGAATTTGTTGTGGCAGAGAAATTGTCTCTTCTGTCATGTTAACTCTCCTCATCCTCCTTTCCTCCTCTCCCTTTCATAACAAAGACGTTTCCATTATTTTCCTGAACATTCGGAAGAAGAGCTCCTTTCGTTGTGTGCAGCAGAACCTTGCCAAAGTTACTGCTTCTAAACCAGCAGCTGTGTGGATCGGCAGCAGCGAAGGGAAAAAACGTTTGGGTGGTGTCATGCAAACTTTGCGTGGAGGTTCAGGAGTGTGTGAAGGAAGACAGATAGAATATTGATGCTCTAGAAGTCCCAGTAGTCACACAGGAAAATGACACTCGGCTTTGCTATTCCCTTCGGTTTTCAAGTGAGATATTAAACTATCTTTCAACTTCAACTGCTGCTCATACTGAACGTGATCATTTTACGTTGGCCAAATTCCCTACATATTTAGTGTGTTTTCTATTGTGTCTCATCACATACGAAGTCTGAAGTTCCCTGGGACAGAAACTTGCTTATTGCATCTGTTCTCGGTAACTTATAAAAAAGAGCTTTAATTGCCCTCAGCAGGGCTTTTAGGCACAGCTATGCTGCAGCATTAGGTGCTCTGAAGCCCCAGACCTTCAAAGACAGAAATCTGCAGATTCTGACATTTACATTTCCCTGAGATGTCTACACGGTGCCTCTCAAGAGCTTTGCTTGTCCTGCTGGAAATGCTGTGAAATAGTCCTCTGCTGTTCATATTTTGGGCTAATATCCTTGAAACTAAATCAATAAATCGCAATTTAGGAGAATCTTTTATAACTTCCTGAGGAGGGGGGACTAAATGCAGGTATTTACACTTCACCATAATTATAATGGTGCTACTTCAATAAAAATTCTTGACTCCCAGGGGAGTTAGATTTTACCTCACTATGGATATTTTAAAAGGATGAAACTGGGTACATGCTCCATTTCATGTTGTTGTGTTGTGCCTTTGTCATATAAAATCCCATCGGATTATACATGTCAATTTAGTCACGTTTTCATTTTATATATTCCAAAAATCACTCATCCAGGTTTGGGTGTTCACCTTTACACTGAGTAGTGCTGTAGCCACAATAAACCTGGATGTGAGGGTTCTCCAAAACCACGTGGAACTGATTTTAGCAAGGCAAAAGTGTTGCAAGGTATTCAGTAGTAGGCAGAATTGTAATTTTACGCATTAGAATAAATGAGAGAATAAAGAAACACCACAGAAGTAACAAATAAAAATCTAGTTTGCTCAAACAAACCAACTACAAAGGAGGACAGTCAGATGTGTGTATTCAACAGCAAATTGTGACACAAATGCAAATCCTACATTGAAGGTAAGAAAGTGCATCACATGCAAGATTTTGTACTCATCACTTGTTTTTCTTGGTTTTATTTTAACTACAAAGATCAATGATGTTCCTTCATTATTTGTTAGCTAGGGAAAGACTATTATAATTTTTCCAACTCCTAAAGTGCTGCAATAGCACTGTGGGGGATTCACAAGTGCTTTGATTAGGACATAAAATCGCAAGGAAATTAAAAAAAAAAAAAAAGAAAGAAAAGCAGAAGGTGACTCTTTGTAAGTGTGGTTTAAAATAAAACAGAAAGGAAGGTAAGATGCACTCGAGTGTTTTCTTGCTGTGCAGAGACCTTCCCTATGGCGGCTGGGGGTCAGGAGGGCGAGGTGAGTAGCGCAGACTTGCTGTAGAGCTGGAGGTGCCGTGGGTTATTCTGCAGCCCACCTGAACAACGTCTGGTCTGCGCAGCCCACATCGTTTCTCAGGCCCAACGGGCTGTTAGTAGGCAGACACATTTCTTCAGGCGGCACAGGCAGAGGGACAGGCAGTGCCTACCACTGTCCCCAGCGTAAGAGAAGCATGGTGAGATGGCACCAGGGGACCTGGTGTGCGGGGCCACCCCGGGGAGGCTTAAAAGGAGCTGAGTTTGGTGCTGGCTGCCCCCAGCAGCCTGAGTTTAACCCAGCACACCTTCCCTGCAGTATCCCCTGTATGAAACGGGAACTTTTTAACTTTTGCTCTGACGAATGCAATATAGCTTTACCAGAGCCTTTTCTGCTACAGTGCCACTCTGCTACCTTTCCCATTTCTGCAAACGTTTCAATTCCCTGTCGACAGAAAAGCAGTGGAAGGCAGATTAAGGAAAAGCTTTTGGAGGGCAAGAGAAATTTCTGGATTTTGAGGATGTTGTGGTAAGATAGCAGGCCGCAAGACAGTGCCAGCATAGCAAAAGCCATCTCTGGAAGGGCAGTTTTGATGGACCAAAGTCAGAGTTTTTATGTAGGGGGGAAAAAATATCATAATCTTAGTAGAACTGAAATCCCGTTTAAATAGTTTATACTTGCATTTAAATAATTAAATAATTACATATTTAACTCGCAATGTTAATAATTTAATGTATGTCAATATTTTAATATATAAATATAAATTCCTTTAAAATATATATGTTCTACAGTGTTGCTGCAAAGAATAACAATATGAATAGATGAACACATGTTTAGGTTTTATTTATATTTTTGAATATATTAATATTGGACTTGTGAGGGTAAAGTATTTCTCTGTGCTCTCTTGTCCAGGACTGCTGCTGGCTCATCGCAGAAACACAAACCTAGAGCCAGACTCCAAGAAACAGTAAAACTAAACATGCTTCTTTCCTTAGCGTATCCTCACAGCATTCTGCAGTTTAAGAATTTTCTGTTGAAAGTTGTCTTCATAGGGTCCCGTATAGTAATGATTAATGAATCTTGTCCGGTTCCTCTCTAAATCTCTGTTGTACATAATATATACACGTTTATATAGCCCTCAGTGCTATACTAACTAGCATACTAACACCTGAGGAACAGTCCCAGATGAACCTCAGAAAACTCATATATAAACGGGTCAGTTCTGCTCGTACTCTCTCCATCTGCAACATAGATCTGTAAAATGCCTCAACGGGAAAAAAAAAAAAGAAAAAGGGACCATGAAAACAAAGTCTTGGTTTGAAAATGTCAAAGTGCTTCATTCTAATGCTGTTGGACTAGAATGGTTTGATGTTGCATTCAAAACAAAAGTTTTTGGTATGAAAAGGAAACAAAATCGGGGGAAAAAATGGAAAGGAATGTAGTTACGCACAACATATTTTGTTTTAGTTGAACGAATCATTGAATTGTTTAGGCTGTTTCCATCTGAGAGGGTAATATTTGTGTTGGCTTAATTAAAGCTGTTTGTTTCCAAGAGTGGGGGAGGACAGGGTAGTTCCTGCCATTTACCTGTGGACCTAATTCCCTGCGTTTATACACTTGGTCCACTGTCACTCTGAAGCCCTTCAAAAAAGCCTGGGTTTGGCCTCCTGTTCCTCTGGATCCCAATAGGTCCCTGTGGTCCCTCCCTTCACCTTGATTCTACCACACTTCCCATGAGCCTTGTGTCTCGCCTGCGTGTTCCCACAGCCCTTGCCTTTGACTAATGGGCAATCGCAAACATGGCACCTGTCCTGGTTTCTGTGCATTTCCCACATCTGACCAAGGTCAACCCATCTTAAACCTGCCTGGGGAGGTCATTTTACCATGCAATGTTCTCTATGATGCAACATTTTTTCAGTAGGGGCCTTTGTTTGGTTTTTGGCAAGGTGGTTTAGGACAGCACGAGCACTGGTACCAGTTCAGCTTTTAAAAAATGTGAGTAGGAAACTGCCTTATTTTTATCCTTGAATAATTTAGATCACAAACAGAGCAAATTATGTCAACAAGCAGCTACCTAGTGAGTTAATTAGCTGTGAATTTTGTGGTTTGAATTCATCAGCAGTCATATTACCGTAAGCCAAAGATGGGAATGAATGTTTTTGTCCTAATATTCACAGCTTTTACCTTAAATGAGAGAGAGGTTGGTTGACTCACTGCACCACAGTTTGGTAGTGAAGACAAGCTATGAGGCTTTTATCGCTTCCTGGGAGTTGACAGCAAATGGTGATGGTGTGACTCTCGTTTTAGCTGGAAAACCCAACCACTTCATGCAAACAGGTACAGAGGGGGAGAATTTCACCTATTTGTTTGTAAAGTCCAGCAAAGGCAGATCAGGGACGACACTGGAACTGTGAGTGTGAAAATATGTAACATGCTAGGAAAATATAGCTTTAGTGACCCAAATACTTCTATAAATAGTGCATCTGAATAAAGAAAAAAGGAATTGATGAGGAATGTGTCCCACACAATGCTCATAATGGCTCTTCTTTCTAAATAGACTTTTTTAAACTATTCTAAACTATTCTAAAATTCTAAACTATTCTGAACTATTGTACAACAATAATGTACAAGACTTGCTTTTTTGCAGGGAGCATATATATGTATTTTTAAAGACCGTTCAAAAGCATCTGCTTGTTCAAGATGTCACTCTGTCAACATGTCCCTCTGGCTTGTTTTGTTTTTTTTTTTTATTTTGCAAGATTCAATAAGTCTGAAGGCCAGTTATGAAAAAGATTTTCTGGGGAAGTTCAGGTAGAATTGAGTGATTTACAGTACCCTTGAGACTGGCGAAGTCATGTGTAAATTGCCTTCTTTCCTGAAGAACTTTAATTCTCTAGTGCCTTCTGTTGAAAATATCATAGAAGTTGGGAACTTTTTTTGTATTAACCTTTCTTGCATAAAATGCTAAGGATCTCTTTCAATATCTGGGTGGTGAGACTGTGTCCTGCTTTGTCAGTGGTGCACAGCATCTAAATGGCAAGAGTCACAGGAAGGCAACAGCTTCCCTGTGAAAGCTTTTCTGCTGCAGATTGGAGGAAGTGGATCATCTTGCACTAAGGCACTAGATCAAAACTCAGAAGAGATAGCTTACATTGTTTACTCTTTCTCTGAAGCTGCGATCTTGTCTCATACACCTCTGCTCTACAAAGGTGTTGTTAGGAGGGATTCTTTGCATGTTTGATCAGATACTGTATAAGGACTATAAATTAAACTTAGTAAAAATTGTAACTTCAGCTAATTGTCTCAACAAATTCAAGGGGGTCTTCCTATAATCTTTTCTTGCACCTCTTAGGCCAGGCCAACCAAAAATAGTGAAAACAGAGGAATTCTAGTTGATGTGCTGATATTCTTCCTAAGCTGAGAGGTTAAACTACCTTTTTCATTCCTTGCAGGAGAAACATTCAACAGCGCTGAACTTGAACTATTTTCACTACACTTCTTTTGCCCTTGTATTAGCTAAATATAGAGCTTCTGTCTTCATCATTATCAAGGTAGGTGCTCAGTAAAGACACAGTCTGATAACTAATGAAGTTCCACTGACTCTGATAGGAGATAGTGGTTGAAATGAAAAACAGGCTCAAAGTTTCTGTATCCTCCAGCCCAGTGTCCTTACTCATAGGCAAGCTGTCTGGCTGCCTCAGCTTGCAGTTAAAAGAAAGAGATTTCAGTGGGAGAAGACGTGTATGAGAAGCCTAGCACAAAGTGTCCAAAATACAGCAGTAGAGGGTAAAACAAAAAATAAAATCTGAAATAAAAAATGGTAATGAGCAGTATTCAGAATGGCAAATTTTTAAGCAGGCAAAGTAAACAGAGTCTGAAATGAATCCAGCCTGTTGTAAGACGCAGGATTTGCTTTTCTGCTGGATTTACTTTTCTGACTTTAGGATTCGATTTTATATGGCTCAGAAAACACAAGAAGAGGAAAGCACCACAACAGTCAGCACTTATACCTGGTGTGCTTTGTGAGCACGCTGGAAATGCACTTCTCTGAAATTCTTGTGCACACCTTGCAAAGAGAAAAAGATGATGAGTGTATTTCTCAAATTGTTTTGTGTATGCCCTCCTTCAAGAGGAACAGCAACTTGCAGTTCTTCCCCCCAGACATCTCAGATCTGGAGTTACAAATGAAAAGATTCCTTCCCTAAAACACCCAAATACACTGTGCCTCGAAGGGCATAGCACAGAGCTTGGGGGGCATCGGGGCAGTGCTATGGCTACCATTTATTTGCATTTTCTCCTTGACACTGGGTGTCTCTGTACTTTCAGTGTTGCATGTGAATCCCCTTTTGCCTTCTGCTATCAATGATTTCTTGCCAATCTATCTATAGAAATAACAGCAAGCAAACCAAACAGTAAAACTTCAGCCAGCTCTTCACTGATTCATGTTTTTCCTCTGTCTACTTTGATGGTAAGGCGAGATGTCAGTACCTGCCAGTTGTGCCTACCATGTTCTTCTAGAGTAATAAGACTTGAAAAATGTTACAATCTGAAATCAATATTCTTCCCATCTTTACAAAAGATAACTTATTATTGTAAACATAGATGCTTAAACTGTAGTAAAAAAACCTGAGAGTATCAAGATCAGGAAACTTAAGTTCCAGCCATCAAAGTTTGACAATGCTGACATGTAAATGGATAATTCCTCAAAAGTTTCTACTGTAGACTATTTCCTTGCATGCCCTATATAATCTTTAGATAAGTTATTCAAATGGGAACTTTTTCTTTCCATTTTATAGAGGGTTATACTCCTGCACAATTGTGTAACTGTTCCCCTCTGCAGATGAGAAGAAAATGCAGAGGAATTTATTATTTATGGAGAACAAATATTAATAGTTCATGGTGAATTTGTGATGGTATCTGGGCAAAAGAGCTACCTTCTGACACACCTTTTGCTGTGAATGCTTTCACTGCTTAACATTCGCTGTGTGAATTATACTCGATGGAAGACAAGGAGGTTTGTTTCATTATGACACCGGCAGTGACTGCTAACGCACTGATTAACTAAAAGCAATGGCATCATTACTGAATGAGTCATTGGCATCCTCAGAGATAAGCATTAACGAGGAGGGAAAAAACCCAATTGCTTAGAAAAAAGCCACAAAGCACATGATGGAGTATTTTAATTTGTTCAGAAAATAGCTACCGCTCCCCTGCTCCTATAATTAAGGTTTTATTAATTTAGGATAGGAACAGATGAGAGCATGAAGCTTTGTGTGTCTGCATCAGCTTGGGCGCAGCTCATAACCCTAAAGAGAGACACCAGTGAAGCACCAGCACCATGGCCACTTTCAGTGGGAATGGTTCCTTCATGGTACAGGCTGCAGGAAAAATGAGTCCCAGACTTCTCTTGTACTGACTCCTACTTCTATATCAGCTTTTTACAGCATGCCCCTATGGATGATGAGCAGACCTCAGAAATCTGACTGCTTAATCATGTTCAGTATAGTTTATTTTTCTGTAGGCTTCTAACAACAACTTACAATTAACCGGTAAAAAAAAAAGGCAAAATTCTATGCCTCTGCATGTCAATGAAAATGGGTATTGGAGTATAATCAGGAGTTCAACCATAGTGTAATGATCTCCCAATATCACGTTGAGTGTACCTGTGTTGAAATTACCTTCAGAAAGTCCTCAGGCAAAAAGGCACTGAAATTAAGGATGAACTCAATGTACTGCAATGAATGAGGTCCATATCACGATCAAAGTTTGGGTCTGGAAAAGGGAATTAATTTTTTTTTCCCAAAAAAGTCTGGATTGACATCCTGAGGTTCTCTGCAGGAGCACTGTACAGAAGCTCAGAAATACAAATTTTCCTGGTTAATTCCACTGAGCATATTTAAAAGAAAATCATGACCTCATCTAGATTGTCTATTTGTATGTGTGGACAACGAAAATGACTTGCGTGTTCAACATACCCAGAGAGGGATCATAATAACGAGTGAGCAAAGATTGAAGGCCCATGACTGCCAGGTTCAGTGTGTCTTGAATCACAGATTCAGAAAATCATAGAATAATTTAGGTGGGAAGGGATGTCCTGAGGTCCCATCTACTCCGGCCTCCTGCTCAGAGTAGGTCTAATCAGATCACCATTCTCAGGGCTGTGACCAATCAGGTCTCCAAGGACAGAGGTTCCTCAACCTCCCTGTGCCATGTTCTAGTATTGGACTACCCTCATGGCAAAAAAGGGTTTTCCTAATATCTAACCTGAATTTCTCATGTCTTCTGTCTTCTCAGATCCTCTGAGCAGGCAGCTGCAGACAGCCATATCTCCCTTGAGCCTTCTCTTTTTCATGGGCTTTTAAAGAAAAGTACGGTGCATTCAACTTCTACAGATTCAGGCTCCGCGCTGCTGCCTAGTACCAGGCAGCGATCCTTGTTGTGGGTAGCCAGACTGTGACATTACTCATTTCTACCCACTTTTCTCCTCTGTTTGTATCAGGTACCCTGTCTCTTTCAGAAATACTATTTTAAGGGAATCATGACTTTTAATCTGGTTGCCGGCATACCTCCCTCTACCCACGGGAAAGCATAGCAGCAACTCAGACAAGCACAGAAAAGCTGTGCCCGCTATTCTCATCCTATATTCCTCTGTGTGATGGTGGTCCAACCCTGTGCACGTGGGCTTCACCTCTGCCGAAAGACTCCTGTGAACTGAAGTGGGATTTGAGTCCAACACTTCAGGTCCGGATTTAAGAAGCCTAAAATCCATGTAAATCCCTGGGTCAAGAGTTCCCTATTGGCTGACTCTGCACTGTCAGGGCAAATATTAGGCATGGAGATTTGTCTGAAAAGAAGGTGTAATTTAGAATTTTGACCTTCTTGTTGCTAGGGCTTGTTCTGCTCATTGTTAGCCTTGTTGTATTTTAGCAGCCAGAAATGGGAATTCTTTGGGTAAAATCTCAAAATGCCTGCATTTTAACTGCCATGCTATGTGAGTCCACATGTGTTGAAATCTCAGCAGTGAGGATGTATTAAAATATTTTTTGAGGATCCAACACAAAATAAAAATGAGAGAAAAATAGGAAGAACAACAGAATAGCTGGAGGCTTGCATCTGTGGAACGCACTCAGTATTTTGCATTCTCTTTCCTAAATAACAGCTGGAGTCAAACAGTTGGATAGCCCAACTATTTCCTTACTGATCTTTAACATAAATCCATCTTTACTCATGATTACATTCCAGTTGAATACTTTAATACCAATTTCAAGCTGATTTGCAGGTGAGCCCAGCTAAAGATCTCTTTAGGCCCTCTGTGGGATTGGTTGTCGAAAGAGTAGAGTAACGTGGCAAGGAGGACTCATGCAGACTACCCAGGTAGGGCCTTAAAGCACCATTGCTGATGCCAGAATGACACAGAATCCAAGCATTACTTCAATGCTTCAGGTCTGGGCCAACACAGCTGAACCGGATGTCTGTTCCATGTGAGTACAGGAGCAACTGGGGGACCTCCAGGCTTCACTGTGTAGGATAGGTGTGCCTTAGGATCTTCTTCCTGGTGCTAGTGTTGCAATTACATGACAAGTAGCTAAGCTTTGTGCAGGAGATTGGACCAGCAAATGTGACACCCATCCACAAGAAGGGCCGGAAGGAGGATCCGGGGAACTACAGGCCAGTCAGTCTGACCTCGGTGCCTGGGAAGGTCATGGAACAGATCCTCCTCAGTGCCATTACACGGCACATGCAGGAGAACAGGGTGATCAGGCCCAGTCCGCATGGGTTTGTGAAGGGCAGGTCATGCCTATCAAACCTAATATCCTTCTATGATAAGGTGACCCACTTAGTGGATGAGGGAAAAGCTGTGGATGTTATCTACTTGGATTTTTGCAAAGCTTTTGACACTGTTTCCCACAGCATTCTCCTGGAGAAACTGGCTGCTCATGGCCTGGACAGGTGTACTCTTCGCTGGGTAAAAAACTGGCTGGATGGCCGTGCCCAGAGAGTGGTGGTAAATGGAGCTAAATCCAGTTGGTGTCCAGTCACAAGTGGTGTCCCCCAGGGCTCGGTGCTGGGGCCGGTTCTCTTTAATATCTTTATCAATGATCTGGATGAAGGGATCGAATGCACCCTCAGTAAGTTCGCAGATGACACTAAACTGGGCGGGCGTGTTGATCTGCTTGAGGGTAGGTTGGCTCTGCAGAGGGATCTGGACAGGCTGGACCGATGGGCTGAGACCAATTGTATGAGGTTCAACAAGGCCAAGTGCCGGGTCCTGCACTTGGGTCACAACAACCCCATGCAGCGCTACAGGATTGGGGCAGAATGGCTTGAAAGCAGCTCGACAGAAAAGGACTTGGGAGTGTTGGTTGACAGCCGGCTGAATATGAGCCAGCAGTGTGCCCAGGTGGCCAAGAAGGCCAACAGCATCCTAGCCTGTATCAGGAATAGTGTGGTGAGCCGGACTAGGGAAGTGATCATCCCCCTGTACTCGGCACTGGTGAGGCCCCACCTCGAGTACTGCGTTCAGTTTTGGGCCCCTCGCTACAAGAGGGACATTGAGGTGTTGGAGCTTGTCCAGAGAAGGGCTACAAAGCTGGTGAGGGGCCTGGAGGACAAACCTTATGAAGAACGACTGAGGGAGCTGGGGTTGTTTAGCCTGGAGAAGAGGAGGCTGAGGGGAGACCTTATCACCCTCTACAACTACCTGAAAGGAGGTTGTAGAGAGATGGGGGCTGACCTCTTCTCCCTGGTGACAAGTGATAGGACGAGGGGAAACGGGTTCAAGTTACGTCAGGGGAGGTTTAGATTAGATATTAGGAGACATTTTTTCACTGAAAGGGTTATTAAACATTGGAATAGGCTGCCCAGGGAGGTGGTGGATTCACCATCTCTGGAGGTGTTTAAAAAAAGGGTAGATGGGGCACTGAGGGACATGGTTTAGAAGTGGCTCTTGTCAGGGTAGGCTAAAGGTTGGACTCGATGATCTTAAAGGTCCCTTCCAACCTCAACAATTCTATGATTCTATGATTCTATGACCTCCAATCTAAATTTTTCTGTGACTGTCAACTGCCAAACTAAATTTTGAGACTTTCCCCTGCTCTCCAGCTGAGGTTTTCCATAACTTGACATCACAAGGGCTGATGATTCAAGGATGTTGAAGGAATGTTTTAGGTCAAACTCCTCCTGACATTCTCATAGGCTTTCACATCTGATGCAACATCCAGATCCATGTGGCTCTCATGAGCCTTTTGGAAAGCAGCAGTATCATACTTTTAACAGGTCTGTGTGAGAGCCCAGGTCCGTGGAGGTGAGCACCTACGAGTATCCCTGGACAACAGGATATTGCAGTATCTAATTTTTAGCCATGTTTCTCTCTAGGCCATTAAATTCCTTATTAAATTCACTGAGAAAATTAAATATCTAAGATGTAGTTCAATAAAATACAGCAAGTACGAAGGGAGCTATGTGGAACAGCTAATAAGTCGTGCTTATCATTCCTTATCCCA
This sequence comes from Larus michahellis, assembly GCF_964199755.1. NCBI lineage: Eukaryota > Metazoa > Chordata > Aves > Charadriiformes > Laridae > Larus > Larus michahellis. Next base: position 70,738,589 of record NC_133898.1, read on the forward strand.
TGTGAAATGACACAGTTCAAACCACAAGGCCTGAGGAACCTTACCCAAGAGTATCCCACAGCTGTGTTATCCATGAGGACATTGGAGATGTGGTTCTAACACCATGCAAACAACAAAGAGAACGACCCAGGTCTTACTCTCTCAGGTGAGCACTCTAAGTGGATGAGGCAGTAAATAGCACAGGTTCCCAGCTGTGCCATCCCTTTTGATTGCCAGATGTGACAGGGTTACGGGCATTCTATACCAACCCCAGCAGGGACTATAGCAGGAACGGGGATGGAAGTGACATCCCTGAAAAGGGGGCTTTGTGGGACTTGGATGCCACAAGCAGGAACCCAAGGGGCTTGTTAGAGGAAGTACCAAGCCCAGGAATGTAAGGTACTTTAAAGTTTGCAATGATGAAGGTTTTTAAGAGCATATACATTTTGGGTACAAGTAGGTAGCTAAATTAATCTCTGAAGTCAGTTTCGTTGTTTGGAATGGGCCCTCTTTCTTCTATAAATCAATAGATAAGTAAACAGAATATTGTTCTTAAATTACGCTGTATAACACATAGTACTTCAGGGGAAAAAAGGATTATCTACCTCAGTCTTTAAAATTTGTATAATTTTAGTTAAATCATATTTAAAATCCAGTAATAATTTAATTGCATGTTTGTCTTTTAAATTGATGGATATTTTCCAACATATTGTCAGGTAGTACTTTTGTATATTTTTGATATAAGAAAAAAAACCCCTTAAGTACTAAAAACAATGATTTTAGAGAGTGAAGGAGAAAGAAAGAGAAAGTAAAAACGTCTCATCACTTCTCTCCCTGAACAGGAAAGTAGTTCAAACTGATTATCATTTTTTCTTAAAGTGTTGCAGAATTCTGGTTACTGTGAACCCTGGAAACCCTGTGCATTTGCACTTTAGTTTAGCAAACAGAAGCCTTGCTGTCCTCTTTGTTCTGAAAGGTTTAGTTCAGGATTAACAAGCTGATAAAATACTTTGATATAAATTTTTATAAGAATCTACAATGGGTCACATCGCTAAGTTGTCATGGTGATGAGAAGTGCAGATGTCAAAGGCAAATGAGAAAGTGGTATGTATGATGGTCTGATTTTGAAAAAGATTTTATTAGAGCAGCTTTCAGGGGGCTCAGATGTTCTTTCTTACAACAGATTACTCAGACTGCAGTAGCTAGAGGCCCAACCCAGAGACCACCACACCCAGTAACCCTCAGGCTCTTGCTTTCAGTGGACTGTGGACATTGGCCATTAGGAAGATATTGATGTGAAAAAAATGCATTAGTTTTCTCTTTGCACAGAGACAAATCCCTCCTACGGACTGAGGCCCTAAAGCTGCTTGAAGGATGTGTAAACTTAATAAGGACTATTTTTAGATGGTTGTTATTTGATGGATGGTAAATGGAGTGTTACTCTTGGTAAAGCTTGCTGTTATGTGAAGGGTATTTTAGAATTAAATTAGAATTAAAATTCTAGTTTACTTAACACAAGTATAGAGTAAAAATATACTTTCACATACAAAATGCCAACATGTTGTACAAAATATGATGAGTAGCAATTTAAAAAGCAGCACTGTCTCTATTGAAGGTGAGGGAGACTGGCTGCAGGTAAGAAGTGACATGGATCAGGGGTGGAGTCCTCAACAAGGATGACGATACCAAAGCCATTCCTCTCTTTCTGTTCTGTCTTTCTTACCATTTTTTAGTACCTTCGTGTTATTTCCTTTGTGCTCGCACCAGAGAGGGATACTTTCACACATGTGTTTGATGTACGTTCTTTGTTTCTTTTGATGGGACTTAAAATTTATTCTATTCAGCTCTCAAGGTTGTATCCCTTCCATGACATGTACTTGTCTGATTGATTTGTATTTACATCCTAGGGCCCTCTGCTATGATGCCTCTCAGGTCTCTCAAGGCTTCCACCATCACCCTTTGCTTGTACCCTTGGGGGCCAAGGCCTACAGGTCTCTTGGTGGCATTATGAGTTCACAGAGCTGTCCCTCCATGATCCTCTGAGCTGAGCACCCAAAGCACTCACCACTGGTGCAATCCCTCCCAGCTCTGATGGACCTGAGGAGGAGCTTGGTCTATATCAGTGTCATGTGTGTTGACATAGCATCTCACTGCCAGGTTATCTTGACTCATCTTCTCAAGAGACACATTAGCTGATGACTAATGTGGAGGAGTACCAATCATGCCTGCAGCCAAAATTCAGATAGGGCACGACAGCTTTCAGTTATGTTTAAGTTAATGTTATTTGTCATTTGTCATTAAGTTAATGACTTTTTACCTTTTAGAATATGATCAGCTTCAGAGCAGAAGCTGCAATAGGCAAACACTAAATCACACCTGTTTTATCCAAGTTTCCATCAGTTTGCCTCTTATGCTTGGAATAATGGAGGAATAAATGCAAAACTGGATTATGCCTTTACCTACTGTGTTTTTCTTATGAAAATGTAACAAGCAGATTACTGAGAAGGTACCCTTCATGTTTTTTCATCAAGCATTTGACTAGCTGAACTTCTACAAGTGCCTTATTCTTCTCCTGTGTGCAAACACAAAAAAATTTTACCATCACACCCAACAACCCTATGTCAATTTTATGCAGGACTTCATCTTTCCACCATCTTTTTTTTTTGACCAAACTGGGTCCTTACCAGACTCAGTTCTTGTGGAGACAAGTAGACATGGTCACTACTGGCTATGAGGTCTAAGGTGAGGGGGAGAGGTGCCCGGCTACTGCTCACCTTGGTCCCGATAGTCAAGAGGAAAAGCTTGTGTGGGAGCAGACACATACTGTGGGTCAATACCTAGTGGAGTGCTTGGTGTCGCAGGAGGGCTTTGGTGTGTGTTCCCACTCTCTGATGGATGAGAGCTCCTGAGTAGAAACAAATCCACCTGACAAATTGAGCCAGCAATGTGCCTTTGTGGCCAAGAAGGCAAATGGTATCCTGGAGTGCATTAAAAAGAACATGGCCAGCAAGTCGAGGGAGGTCATCCTCCCTCTCTGCTCTGGTTGAGGCCACATCTGGAGTACTGTGTCCAGTTCTGGGCTCCCCAGTTCAAGAAAGATGAGGAACTAGTGGAGAGAGTCCAGCAGAGGGCTATGAAGATGCTCAAGGGACGGGAGCACCTCTCTTATGAGGAAAGACCAAGAAACCTTGATCCATTTAGCCTGGAGAAGAGAAGACTGAGAGGTGATCTCATCAATGCTTATAAATACCTAAAGGGCGGATGTCAAGAGGATGGGGCCAGACTCTTTTAGGTTGTGCCTGGCGACAGGACAAGGAACACAAACTGGAACACAGGAAATCCCATCTCAACATGAAGAAAAACTTCCGTATTTTGAGGGTGACAGAGCACTAGAGCAGGCTGCCCAGAGTCTCCTTCTCAGGAGATATTCAAAACCTGCCTGGATGCATTCCTGTCCAGCCTGCTCTAGGTGAACCAACTTCAGCAGGGGGGTTGGACTAGATGATCTCTGACAGCCTTTTCCAACCCCTACCATTCTGTGATTCTCTGACAAAGTATCTTTGCCAACAGCCTTGCAAATGTAGCAAGGAGGGCCTTAAAGAAGTTTCACTGGGGAATGGAGACCAAAGCCAGCAGATACAGGGGAGAATTCAGTAAGGGAGCAATGTGCTTGGGGCAGGGCGATGGTTGCTCCCCTTGAGAAGGCAGGGTGCCAAGAGCCTGGCTAGCTGCCTGTACCTGGACACACATGACATGGGAAACACAGAAAGCAGGAAGCTGAAGCCAACCAAGAGCCTGCTCTGCCCCATATGAGATTTCCTCCTGAAGCCTAAGGAGCAAGCTGACGGAAATTATTAATTTATGTCTAACTGGCATTTGTGAGACTGCATCCAGAGCACTGTGTTCAGATTTGGACCCCGCTGTTACAGGAGAGATGTAGACATACCAGCATCCAGAGACGGGCCACCAGGAAAGGTAGGGACAAGAAAACCTGAACTTGTGACATGGGAGGAGAGGCTGAGGGAGATACATTTGTTCAGCCAGGAGAAGAGATGACTTTGGGGGAAACTGTCACCTTCAACCACCTTATGGGTAGCGTTAGAAAAGACAGAGGCATACTCTTCTCAGAGGTGCACACTGAAAGGAAAGGAGACAACAAGCACAAAGTGCAACAAAAAAAAATTGTTATTGGACATGAAGAAAGGCTGAGGGATTTGGGTCTACTCAATCTGGAAAAAAACGATGGCTGAGGGGGGACCTTATCAACATTTACAAATACTTACAGGGTGGGTGTCAGGAGGATGGGGCCGGGCTCTTTTCAGTGGTGCCCTATGACAGGACAAGAGGTAATGGGCACAAACTTGAGCATAGGAAGTTCCACCTAAACACGAGGAGGAAATTCTTTACTTTGAGGGTGGCAGAGCACTGGAACAGGCTGCCCAGAGAGGTGGTGGAGTCTCCAACTCTGGAGACATTCCAAACCCGCCTGGACGCGTTCCTGTGCAACCTGCTCTAGGTGACCCTGCTCTGGCAGGGGGGTTGGACTAGATGATCTCCAGAGGTCCCTTCCAACATTACCATTCTGTGATTCTGTGGGGAGAAAAAAGTTTCACAGCAAGATTGGTTAGGCCCTGGGACAGGTGCCAGAGAGGCTGTGCATCCTCGGAGGTATTGAAACTCAGGTGGATGCAGCTCTCAGAAGTCTGCTCTAACTTTGAAGATAGCCTTGATCTGAGCAGGAACTAGGGCCAAATGACCTGCTGGAGTCCCTTCCAACCTAAGTTATTTTATGATATTGTGTTTTTCTGATTTAAATTGGAGATATAAAACAATGGTATGATAAGAGAATCCAGGCTTCTCCTATGCAATGTAACTGACCAACGAACTTCCTGCTTTTTTTTCTTCTGTTTAGATTTAGTGACATTTTTAAGCCTCTTTATGTTGACTGGTGGGTAAGTGTAAGTCTGCACTTCACAGAAATATCAGAGCATTAGCTTTAAATATTTCAGCCTGTTCCCCTCTTTAGGTCTGTAAAATGCTTGCTGCTCAGCCAGAGACCACTTCAAACAGCAACACAGACATTTCTGCTACAGATGAAGTCAGAGACTTCTGTGCGGGACCACGAGCCTAGAGCTGAATTCATTTGCACTGCTCAAAAGCAGCAGTGGGTCAATAGTGGAAAAGTTTGGGACCAGTTGCCATAAAGACCACCCATCCTCACTCTCCCCCACCTCCCCATTGTTGGCTACTTTGTTTTCCCAATGGAATCCACCCTGACAAAAGGCCAAAACCTGGGGACAGACCCAAGACCAGAAGCAGGTACATGAGAGCGGTACTTCAGGTGAGATTGACTGTCTTCCCCACCTTATAGCCTATGTTCCCTGCCCAGACACACCATGTTCTCATACCTTGGCATCAGATGAAACATCTCCTACCCCTAATGTTGACCGCAGCTGCCATGAGCCTCCTCAGATTCTGCAGCACCTTTTCTCCCTCTTGGATGTTATTTTCTAAGTGAAAAAAAAAATTCCTGTCAGCATCTGCCTCAAGTATAGTTGGGGTTTTGGGCTTCCCTCGGTGCAGTGTGGGTACCACTCACAGACATCTTATAAGTACTGGAGGAACATGTGGATTCATGTCAGCATGAACTGGGCTTTTGAGCTCAACTGTGCTGCGATTTCATTGGGGATTTTTTTCCCTACTCAAGAGATGAGTGAACAGGTATGACATAAGCAATTCTATGTGATTGTTTGTGTGAAGAGTGGGGACTTTCAATCCTAGAATCATTTAGGTCGGAAAAGAACTTTAAGATCATTGAGTTCAACCATTAACCTAGCACTGCCAAGTCCACCACTAAACCGTATCCCTCAGCACCACATCTACGCGTCTTTTAAATACCTCCAGGGATGGTCACCCAACCACTTCCCTGGGCAACCTGTTCCAATGTTTGATAATCTTTTTGGTAGAAGAAATTTTTCCAAATATCTAATCTAACCCCACCCTGGCAGAGCCTGAGGCCTCTTGTCCTGTCACTTGTTACCTGGGAGAAGAGACTCACCCCCACCTCGCTACAACCTCCTTTCAGGTAGTTGTAGAGAATGATAAGGTCTCCCCTCAGACTCCTATTGCCATCATCCAATCCTATGTATTGATGGGCATCTGTACAGTGGTAAGAGAGAGTGGAGCCAAGACCAGAGGGATTTACTTGAAGTACTAGAGGTAAATATCTAAATGTCTAAATAATTTTAAAAGAACTACAGTCCTCAAAGTTTTCCAGAGTTTCCAGGTCCAGTGCTCCTTGGCTCAGAATACACCTGATCAGATAGCAGTTCAAACTAGTGCATTCTGGCTGCAGACATTTCTTTCCCCCAACAATGATATCATTTTATGTGTACCACGTTGTCTTACTGCAGCACGTCACATGGAGATCTGTGCTTCTTTTCAAGAGTTGCATTTCCAAAAAATGTGATGGTCATTAAAGACGGAAGAAAGAGACAGAGCATGTATTTTTCAACAGAAATTTCGGAGATAAAGAGAGTGTTGTTGAAAAACTCTTACAACAGATCATATGAACCAAAGGCACATGTTTTGTATTAACCTGTGCTGCTGTGGAAAAACAAGGGGCCTGAGCCCTCCTGGAAGCCCATGGAGATACCTGCAGGGGCAGCCCAAATCCAGGCAGGCTGATGTTTGGACAGAAACTCAGTGACTGAAAATAATCTGATTGGGCAGGTGCACCAAAAGGAACTGAAAAGGGCTCTAGAGGTCAGAGTCAATAAGTGGAAATCTCATATGTTAATTCAAGTATGTTGGCCTCTGCCACATTATTTACAGATAAGTAGAAATCTGACTCATTTCCAAGATATAAAAAATAATTTCGTAGAATGGCAAAGGGAGTTTTCAAAAAGCAACTTGACTTTAAGTACTCGGAGGACATTATTAAAGACGTAGTTAGCTGACAATATGAATGAACTCTGTATACAGAATGACATATTGCTTCATCCAAATGCTACCTTTAGTGACCTGGCTTTTTGCCTAGCCCTTTCAGATGACATTTGGTCAAAAGCCTTAAATGAAACAATAATCAAGGGGATTTCAATTTAAATCATTTCACCGTGTAGGGGATAGTATTGAAGACTGTAATTATTCGTCAGCTATTGGGTGATCCTCAGCTTCCAAAACGAAGGGAAACCTTCAGCTGAGAGTACAGGCGCTGCAGTGGAATTAGCAGTGATGCGATGTGCCCTCCATTTTCTGTAATTGTCACAGCTGCTACCACAATTATGATCATTATTCCATCAGGAGCTAATGCTCCTGATACGCAAGGAAAGGGGGAATGTTTGGCTAAGCATTTGGTGATGGCTTAACTGTGGAGACTTGTTCAGAGGTCACAAGTTCAGTTGCAGTTCTGATACTTCTGCTGCTGGGTGAAAACCTTTACTCAATCGCTCATGTCTGTTAACAGTTTTTGTGAAAGATCTAGTGTTCAAAGCCTGTTTGTTCTGCAGTGGATTTTTGCATCCATATTTTAGGATTCAGTGCCTTTGTTAGTCTGCTAAGAGCCAAACACTGGAAGGTGCAAGAGACTTTCACTGGTTGCAGTGGAAATTTAAAGCAGCAAATCCTTCAATTTTATTTTTTTTTTTAAAAAAAGTCTTTATTCCTTAAGAAACAGCTTCAGTTTTGCACTCTTCAAACACAACCAGAAGAAATCAATACTTAACGTAAGTATTCTACATTGAATAATAACACCAAGCTCACCCATAATAATGTGCTTCATGAATAATCAAAGATAGATGTGCAATGCACTGTATTCACTGCATTAGAAAAATAGATTCAGGTCAGGTTCCAGGGTAACTGTACTACCAACTTCAGCTGCACAAAATCTCATTTTGAATTACATAATTCAATAAGATGTTTCAATTTTACATGAAAGTACTTTTTAGAAGGCATATTAGTGAGATCTAACTGAAGTTACGACTTTGTCACACCCCTGTGTAGTACAAAAGGCTTTTGGTCTGTAACAAACACCTCAAAACATTCATAGGGACTTACACAGCGAGCAGGAGTAGAATCACATGTTGTTTTTTTCTTGATCTCTTCAGGGTTCAAGTGTGCTTCCCACTATGTTACTGCAGCAGAGATTGTTCCTACCTAGCACGAGCTACAGAATCACAGAATCACAGAAGGGTTGAGGTTGGAAGGGACCTTTGAAGGTCCTCTGGTCCAGCTCCCTGCTCAAGCAGGATCATCTACAGCTGGTTGCCCAGGGCTATGTTCAGACAGCTTTTGAATGTCTCCAGTGATGGAGATTCCACAACATCTCTGGGTAACCTGTGCCAGTGTTCAATTACTCTTACAGTAAAAAAGTGCTTCCTGATGTTCATGTGAAATCTCCTGTGTTTCAATTGTGCCCATTACTTCTTGTCCTGTCACTGGGCACCACTGAAAAGAGCCTGGCTCCATCCTCTTTGCACCCTCCCTGCAGATGTTTGTACACATTGATAAGAGCCTGAGCCTGCTCTTCTCCAGGCTACAGAGTCCCAGCTATCTCAGCCTTTCCTTGTAGAAGATATGCTTCAGCCTCTTAATCATCTTTGTGGCCTTCGCTAGAGTGGCTTCAGTATATCCATGTCTCTTTTGTACTGGGGAGCCCAGAACTGGACCCAGAACTCCAGGCATGGCCTCACAAGTGCCATGTAGAGGGAGGGGAAGGATCAACCCCCTCGACCTGCTGGCAACAGTCCTCCTAATGTAGCCCAGGATACCATTAGCCCTCTTTGCCTGAAGGTCACACTGCTGGTTTATGTTCTACTTGCCATCCACCAGAATGTCCAGGTCCTTTTCTGCCAAGCTGCTTTCTAGCCAGTTAGCCCCTAGCATGTGCTGGTCCCCAGGTGCAGGATTTTGCACTTCCTCTTGTTGAACTTCATGAAGTTCCTGTCAGCCCATTTCTCCAACCTATAGAGGTCCCTCTGGATGGCAGCATGACCTTCTGGCATATCAGCCACTCGCAGTTTGGTGTCATCAGCGAACTTGCCGAGGGTACACTCTGTCCTATCATCCAGATCATTAATGAAGGTGTTGAATGGGATTGGACCCAGTATCGACTCCTGGAGTAAACTGCTAGTTGATGTCTGCCAACCAGACTTTGTGTCTCTGATCACCAGTCTCTGGACCCAGCTGTTCAGCCAGTTTTCAATCCACTTCACTTTCTGCTCATTCAACCCATACTCAACAGCTTCTCTATGAGGATCTTGTGGGAGATGGTGTCGAAAGCCTTACTGAAGTCCAGGTAGACAATATCCACTACTCTGATGCTCAAGTGTGAGCGGGATAACCAGGCTCTGAAACTGTCCCCGGTGCTGGCCTGCCTAGAGTGTTTTTAGAGCTTCAGCTCTCCTGCCCCTGTTGTTACAAGGAACAACTGTAGCACTCATCCTAGGAAAACTGTCCTCCTGTCCTGTCCTAGGAAAAGTGTCCTCCTGTCCTCTAAGGCTGAAAGATTTTTCCTCTCTTTTCCAGTATGGCTGGACACTGAATACCATACTGTACTGCAGAGCGGTGTCATTTCATACTTTACTCCTTCATAAAGTTAGAAATTAGCATTTAAATCTTATTTGATATGTTGTATATCTTAGCTAACCTGTTCCAAACCTGGGATTTCATGCTGATTTCTCTTTTCTGATGTCCAGGAAAACACAGTGGTATATCTGCAAATTGTATGTCATAAAAAATAGTTAAGGTTCAAGCTTCCTTTATTATTCATAATGTATAGTCTTGTGAGGCTTTGCACAGGACTTACAAATAATATATGAAGAGCACAAAAGCTTGCTCTAAGGATGGACTTGCTGGCTGAACACAACCTTCTCCTCCTTCTTTGTGGTACTGCTGGGATGCATTCATGGAGAAGCAGCATTTCTTTACCAGCTGACTGCTATCCCTTTTGCACCTAATACCCTCCTTAAGATCTACATCTTTCAGGGAGTGCTTAGATCACAATAGGATATTTAAGGATCCTTTCCTCATAAAGAATATTTTTTCTTCCCTAGGAGAAAAACACGGTCTTTCTGCGATCACTTGTATTAACTGTTACCACTGTAGATGCAGCTCCAACAACTCAGTGAAGTGAGTAGTTTGCTTACTGCGTAAAGAAATTTAACAGCCAAAGTCTGGCTTTACTGAGGCCAGCGCACTGCTTCAACAGCGCTTTCTTGGGTTGCCTTGTTTCCTCAGCGCTTGTGTATGGGCAGGACTTTTGAAATCAGAGTACAGTCCGCAAATCAGTATGAGCAAAATTTGTGGGCTATTTCCTACCCAGATCCGCTAGATTTATAGGACCTGTACTTCCAGAATTATTTGTGGGGAACAGGTAGCTATGCTGGGTTTCACACAAAAAGAGGAGATTTTGCTTTATAAGGTGGGGGTTGGTGCATAAGAAGTCAGGCTCCAAAAGAAGCTGGGCTAGCTGGGTATTCTTCTTCACTGACTTCTGCTGCTGAAGTGTGCGTGCCTTGTGTGTGCAGGCTCCTGAGACGTTGGCTGGGACAGCTCAGCTCTTTCTCCAGAGGGCAATGGCTTTGGTCAAGGCTGGTCAGCTCTGGAAAGGTCTCTGGTTTCTAGCTGAGATGGCTGCTCTGAGCCCAGCACAGAGCCCAGGATGGGGGTTTGTGCCCCTCTGCAGCCCCCAGGGCCATGAGTTGCTTCAGTGAGGGGCTGCACTGCCGCTGCATCCTAGGTGATCTCGGGGAATATCGTCCTATAACATCCATGCTGTTTCTACCACATCTGTGTTATTTCAGGTCACTGACGACTAAGGAAAGCTTCATTGTAACAGGGGGCTCCTGAATTTAAGCTACAGTTTAATCACAAAAAGCGGCTGCAGCGCAGCCAAGGTTTAAAAACAAAGCAGACCACAATGGGAGGCTGCTAAAGCAAACGTGGCTGTTGTACCTATCAATTGCCACCCTTGGTCTGCTCTGACCTAGCATACACTTCTGCCCACATAGATTAATTGCTGCCTCTTTCACAAAGGGATGTAACAGTGAAGGCATTTGCCTCCTTCTGCACACTTTGGCTTCAAAGGTGTTAATTTTCTTTACACAGTAAGCAAATTACTCACTTCACTGAATAGTTCTTGGCAGTCACCTTTAAGAACAGTGGTAACATTATCAGTGACATGCCATATGTGTCTGAGTCTGCCTGGTCTACGGATGCACGTTTAACAAAATCATCACGTTGGCAATGAACAGCAAGGAGAGCATCTCACTGTGAGAATTTCAGTGCTATGATGTAGCTTCACCTACTTACACGGTGAAGGGCAGCACTAACTCCTCAGAAACAGATGACCATTTCCTTTGGCTGTATGATCAGTCTTTCAGTGCTCCTGTCAGTGGAATGGATTGGAAGTAATCTTGCAGAAGAAATTTCAACAGAAACCTGCTGTGCCTGTAAATAAAAGCATATAGTACAGGTATGAGTGAGAAACATTATCATAACAATTTCAGAGCTTCACAATCCTCATTTTATGATTTAACGTTGATCTTTTGTCTCCTTGACACAATTTACTACTTGCCTTCTCTGCGGTAAATGTTGTGATCAAATTATTGCCTTTCTCCTAGCAGCTACTCTTGTGAAGTACATGAAGACTTGTAACGTACCCTTTCTGCTTCTTTTATTATCTAGGACAAACAGTTCTGGTTCTCTCCAACTTATTTTGTAGGTTGTGCTTTTTAGACCATTGATAATTTGTGTTGCTCTTTGGTCGACTTTCTCCCATTGCTCAGTGGCTTTCCTGAAGTACAAAAACTGGACTTCTTTCTGCAGTTGGGTTTCACCAGTACTGAGTAAATAAAGGAATTATGGCTAATTGATACGCCCTTTTTTTCATTCTGGGATGATGTTCCTTTTTTTCCTAAGGATGATGATTACTTTTTAACATGTGTTCAGGCTGTGATCGACTCTAGGCGTTGTGTTTTCTGCAGGGCAGCTGCTAACCAATGTCCCCTACTGTGTGCTTCGGCAATTGCTTTGTTGTGTAGAATATTTCACTTGTTAAATTGCAGCAGGCTTTGCTTTTCTAAAAAGTATCTCCAATTTTTAGAGTTCGTTTCTGTTCTCCTCTTGTACTCCAGTGTGTTTCAGCTCTTCCTGTGCTGGAGTTGCTGTCTCTATCCCATCACTTAGTCAGAAGTTTCACTCACCTGAAGTTTCCTGTGAGGATGGAGAGCATGGGGGGACCTTGCAGGTGTCCAGAAGGCCATAAAAAGACTGAGTTTGTAGTGGAGAGGTCTGCTTATCTTCCCACAAGTGAATAAATCTGCTGCAGATGCCAACACAGAAAGGTCAGCTTCAATGGGCCAAAGGTAATCACCTTCCTTTCCCATACTGTGGAAACCAGAATAACAAATGTTCATTCCCTTTCTCTGAGTGAAACCACCAAGTGTCAGGCCTTGGGCCTTTACCTTCTCCTAGATGAAGCTGAGCTACTTGCCAAATCCCAGATCAGGAGCTGGTGTCATATCCAGCCATGAGCTTCACCAGTAATACCAAGAGTTCAGCGTGGAAACCTGTGGCGGCAAGAGTTTAAAGGTAAAGTGACTCAGAGCCTTTCCAACGGAAGAATACAAAGCTCTGCCAGGACTGCAAGGCATATAGTGCCCTCATATAAAGTTAGATATGTCTCCTTAAGCGTACCCTCTCCACAACAGCTCAGGCATACCTGCCCCATCTGCAAGGAGCAGGACGCATTGCCACAGGGTGCTCCCCTTCCCCTGTGCTGATTTTCCCCATCTGTCTGTGTTTTCATTGATGCATCCTCAGTGCCCTCTCAGTGTTTTGAAGTTTTAGGTCTCCTTTGATTCTGGAATTAGCCTTGAGTAATACTCTGTCCTAGCCCAGCTAGAGCCAACTATTGTTATTTTAACACCTCTGAAGCTGTTTACTTGAGACCCAATTTCCTTATTCTTCTTTTTCCTTCTTGTTCTTCTCCACCTTATCACAGCCCCTGTGGACTCATTTCTAGGCATTCAGCCAGGCAATGGTGCAAGATCAAAGAAGAAAACAGAACCTCAAGTACATTCAGACAAAAATACTACAGAATTGTCAGTCTCACACCCACCATTTGCCACTCCTGTGATTCCCAAGGGTTTATAAAGCACGAAGACTTTGAAGCTTTGGGGATTTGGTGAGCAGAAGACTGTAGCTGAACCTGAGGAAATAAAGGCCTCTGAAGAACTTCCAAAGGAAGGGGAAGTTGAGACAACAAACATTGTTGTCTTCTGCACTTAGCTTCCAAAAATACCTCTTGATCATTCTCTGAGGCCCCAACAGAAGTTGTTTGGTCTGCACTTATACCTCCCAGAGAAGTTCTTCACCATGAGGGTGGTGAGACACTGGAACAGGTTGCCCAGAGAGGTGGTGGAAGCCCTATCCCTGGAAGTTTTTAAGGCCAGGCTGGAGGGGGCTCTGAGGAACCTGATCTAGTGGGAGGTGTCCCTGCCCACGGCAGGGGGGTTGGAACTAGATGATCTTTAAGGTCCCTTCCAACCCTAACGATTCTATGATTCTGTGATTCTAAGTTCGTGTCAATCCCACAAGCACAGTCTGTTTCAGAGGGAAATCTCATGAGCTGGAGATCTCCAGCCTACAGTTCAGTGGCTTGTATCTATTACTCTTCCCTGGAGATTAACATGCAAGAAACTGATATTCACTCTTTCTATCAAAGGTTTCATATGTACCGCCATGAAAGCTAAGCACAGAGCATCATAGTTTGCAAAGCACAGGTTATACATTCTTCTGACTCCATATTTTGTTACTGAAAAGAAAACAACCCCAAAATCCCTCTCTTCACTGTCACATTAAATATTTCTGTGGAGAACTGCTGCTTTTAATGTAGTTCATCAATTTTACAGAAGGCCAAGTCAGAAGAGGTGTCTACATCTGCATCATGACCTTCTGCAGATCACGACCTGGAGCTCAGGAGGCATGACCTGATACTTCAGTCTTTCAAAAATAAAATGGTATGTGCCAAGATGGGAGCCAGAGAGACCAGATGGTACCAGTGCCCAAAGGCACCTACAACTGCAGGGGTTCGCTGTGTCCAGAGATCCTGCAGACAGTGTGCCATGCTGCAGAGATTAACTGTGTCAATCTGATCTAGAGAAAAATGTGACACTAGAGCCACTGGCAGCAGTTTGTAAGTAAGGACGGGTTTTGTGCATCATCTCAGAGAGCTTGTCCACACAAGGACTTTCCCTGATAGTCAGGGCACACTTGCTGTCACCTTGACAATAGAATTGCCGTGTGTGAGAGGGGCTGTAGAAGTGCCCATTAGCAGGGCATTATCAGGGAGATCACAGCCAATTGCAGTCAGATAGCTCTAGAGAAGGTTGTTTCTCTGTCAGAAGTCGATAATTTCTCAAAAGTGTTTTGCACTGCCTTGATTTCAACAGAAAGAATAGAAATGATTCACCATCAATGTGTTTTTTCCTTTCAAAATGTGGTTTTGTTACAGTTTTTAAAATGTTGTGTACTTGTTAGATAAAATAAAAATATAATATTTTGTTAAAAACAAAACAAAATCACTGATAACTTTAGGGGTTATAAAATTAATTTATTGGGAAATTTTGTTTGCTTGGAGTCTGTTCTACCTCAGGTCAGACCCGTGTTCTGATTTTGTGGCAATCTTTGTGAAATGGGAAATCCATCCTTGAACTGACCAGCTGACCAGGCTTTGTTCCTGGTTTGTCTATAAAACTTAACCTGATATGTTTCAGTACTTTTAAAAAAATTGCATGAATTTTATGTCTGAAAGGTGTAACTTTGATGTGATCCTACTGTTTGTTCCTGGTATCTTTTATATTTGCGAAGCTAACAAAACCGTCTATTTGGGAAGTCTTTAGTGTCATTTAAAAATTGCTTCCAGGTAAAAGAAGAAAAATAATATTATCACGCCATGTATTGATTTCATTTGGATAATAGCATGAGTGAATCAGAAGTCATGATGTAATTTTGGTAACATGTTTAGTGAAGTACCAGAGGCTAAGGAAGCATGGAAATGGGGCTTTCGATGTGACTATGCTGTCTTTAGTAATGGTTGTGTTGTGCACATTGGCACTTCCCGCCATGGAAGTAATACATGCAAGCCAGATTTTTTAAATAAAATGACTGCATCTCTGGCTCAAGACCTGTTATTCCTTTTCCCAGAGCTGGCAAAGCTGTGCTGGGTGAGCTAACTAAAGCTTAGAAGTGAATCTTGAAGCAAGTTAGATCTTTCAAAAACTGAATCAAAATGGTCAGATGACCTCGAGTTTCCTTGTCAAGATAAGGGGGAATTTTGTCAAGAAACATGGTGATGTGAATACGCAGTGTGCCTCTGAGAGCAGAACCGAGCTCTCAAGAGTCTCTTCCCATTTTTCTTTGTAGCTCTTCTTTTCCCTTTGAATCTATTTTAGGAGCCTCAGCGCACAGTTCCCACCCTGTGACAGCAAAGGAGTCTTTATGTGGTGTAGGCTAGAACAGACTGCAGTGTGGGAGGATGGTGGATTACTGTAGCCTCGTATTACAAGCAAATTTAGCAAGTGCTTTAAAAAGCCAACATAAGAAATAACATCAGTAAGACCATGCCCTCCCCCCAAAAAAGTCTAGAAATATACATCTGAGGCTTATTTTATTTTAAGAGCATATCTAAGCGGAGAGAAAGGGACTGTGGATGGGAGGAAGAGCGCACAATTACAATAGCAGGAAAGAAGGTCAATCCAAATGAGTGATTTCCTGGCTGACTTAACAGTCTATTACATTAATAGGATCATTGATTAATCTTTAACTAAATCCTCTTTTGCCTTTTTTTTTAAATTTTAAACTATTCTTAAAGTTTAATGAGATAGGTTAGCTAGATAAACGTGTAGTTAATAGACAGCAGGGTGAAAAAAGGATTCAGACATTATTTATGGCTATTGGGAATATCAGAGTTCTAGGAAGGGCTTAATGGTGTGAGAAGGATGTAATCCTTTCTTCTCCATGATGTGATCCAGCCAATTGTTAATGCAGGTTAAGTAACCTCCCCAGTGATCCATAACTCCACAGTAACTGCTGGTTTGTCTGTGAATGAGCAACCTCTACAGAAAGAGTAAGAAAAGCCATACCAGCCTTTGTCATTCAGTAGATGGTGCTCTTCCCTTCTCCTGAAGTCATGGCTCGTGCTGCCAATGCCCTAGGTGCCATACTTCGGCAGTGACTTAAGTCTACAGTTCTTCTACCTTTTGTGCCACTGCTGCTTGCTGTGTTTTGCCAAGATTTGAAAGTTAATCCCTGTGCCCAAGCCAAGTCAGGTTTTATCTTGTTTACTTAATTTACCTAAAATGTCCCACCTTCTCACCTGACAAGAGCTAGTTAACAATATATGAGGCTTGGGTCTACCAACATTTTGCTGTCAGTCCGCAGGAAAGAAACAGCACATACATTGTGCACGGTCTTGATCTCTCCCCAGAAGTGAAGCTGCTGGTTTTCCATTGGGGTGCAGCACTTTCTGAAATGTCTCTCCCAGTCAGGCACCAATACAGACTTTTCTCAGCTATCTGGCTTTACAGGACCTACCTCTACATTGGTGGTCTCTAAAGGGTCCAAAGGGTGGGTGCCCATGTCCTGGCACCCACCTTGACTAACCTTATTCTGGACCTACGCTGGAGCAAGAACTGGTCATGCTTCAGCCTTCACCTGACATCCTGCCCCTTGGTTGCCATCAGAAGAAAACCTGGCAATAGCTGTTCCTGCCAAGTCCTCGATTTGGCTTTTGGAGGAGTGTTGAAGGCATGCAAAGGCATGCATCTCCTGCTCAGTCTGGAGACAACCTGAGGGATGGGGTTTAAAGAGTCAGAAAATTTGCAACCAAAGCCCCAAGCTAGAAGATCAAGCTCAAGGATCAGGATGTGGCTGGAACTGCTGCTAACAGGGCTTCACATGTAACATCTGATGGACAGGGTGGATTCCTAGAAGGCTTTATTGAAAAGACAAGGAGACATTTACTACTTGTGGAAAGAATTGTTGCTTTCTATATTGTAAGCTTATGTAATTTTGGGACCCACTTCTAGGCACATTGAGAAGAAGATGATTGGGAACAGCCAGCATGGATTGACCAATGATAAATCATGCTTGAGCAACTTGATTGTCTTGCAGATGAGGCAAGCGCAGTGAATGTCATTTACATTGACTTTAACAAGACTCAACTCTGTCTCTCACAATGGCCTTGCATCCAAGTTAGGACATGAATGTCTGGATGGGTAGACAACTAACTGGGTAAAAAAGTAATTGGATGATTGTGCTCAAATGGTATGAGGTAAATGGTTATGTTTTACCTGGAGGCAGGTTACAAGTGGAGAATTGAAGAAGTCTATCCTGGGACCTGTCCTGTTTAGCCACTTTTTCACCTGAAAGAGGTGATTGAGTGCACTCTTGTCAAGTCTGCAGATGAACTCAAACTGGGGACACCATCAATACCCTCCAAGGAGAGGGCTGCCACTCAGAGACATGTAGATAAGCAGGAGGAATGGGCTGGCAGGAACCTTTTGAAATTCATCAAGGACAAATGTAAAGTCCTGCACCTGGAAAGGAAGAACCCTTGGCAATGATGTAGGCTAGGGACTGGCTGGGGAGCAGCTCGGTGGGAAAGGCCTGGGGTCCTTGTGACAGTGACCTCAATACAAGCAAGCAATGTGCCCTGGCAACAAAGAAGGTTGAGAGAATGGATTTGTTTTAAAAGCAGAAGAAATACTGAAAGAGTAATGTGGCTATTAGTGATCTAAGGTGGGATTTTTTTTCATTCTTCTTCAAAGAGGCAGAACTTGCTCAGAGAAATGTGCACATGGGTGGCCTGCTCATTCGCACTCTACTGGGGGAGGAAGAGCTTGGAGACTTGCATTTGGGCTGGGGATGGGCCCTGCATGGGGAAGGGTGAGTCTGAGGGACTTCTCTGGTTCACAGGTTAGTCCTGGCTTCATTTACTTTGTTGTATTATTCAGAGAGGCAGAAATCCACCAGAGAATTCATTATGAAGATGAAAGAGGGGGACAACAGGACAAAAAGAAAGATCAGTCTAGGCTGATGCCAACTTCAGCAGTAGACCTTCGGTTTTCCTTTGAGAAGCCATTACATAGCATGCAACTGGAAGAAGAGTCCATCGTAGAAATTGAAAATAGCTGTAAGTATATCAAATGCTAATGGGACGTTTCATCTGTGAGCAAATGCTGCTGGTTGTTCATTTTCTATAAAAAATGGCTATCCCTTGTAATAAGGCAGGCATTATGCACATTCAAATTACAAGCAAAATTTCTAAAGTATGAAGAATCAAGTCTAATAAAAGAAACCATATCTCCCCATCAGTCTATTATAGACTAATATAATCTCTGTTTCAGCAGACTAAAGGATACTGCTTACACACGACGATGTCACACCATAAAGAGATGGATGGTTTAATAAGCACTAACTACGTATTTTAGCAGTATTGCTAGCAAATTTAACTGGTGCTCATGCTTGTAAAAATGCAAAATACATTAGGCTAGCTTGATTTGAAGTTACCAAGAAAGAGAGACTCTGTTAATTTTCCCACTGGATTCCCCAGCTTGCTGCTGATTTCTGCCACACAGTTTCTGCAAGTGGCACCTACTCCCACCTGGACCTGCGGAAACTTTTCTGACATACACGTGTCTTCTGTCACTATCTGTCTGGGGTGTGCATCACGACCCAAGTGTGGGCCCCTTCAGTCTGCACTGCAGGAAACAACCCAGAAAGTCTATGACAATAATTTTGGAGTGATTGTCTTGCAAAAATAATAATGGAATGAGATATTTGAAGTCTTTTGTCTTTGATACACTGCACAACAATGCTGCAATAGATAAAAATGATGCTAAAGGTGGGATGCCTCCATCACCACTACAGATGAGACAATAAATTCTGGAACTATCCCATCTCAGTCTCTAAAGACATATTTAGACACTTAGCACACCTTGCAGAACCAACTAGACTACAGACAGTGGACCAACCTTTATAGCAGAATAGCACACTCTTAGTGAAAAGAACACCATGCAAGAAGAGGGGTGGACCTAGTTTATACAGGAACTAGACCAGAAGCTCCCATGGATGCTCAACTTCAGATTTTCAGTCTGGATGTTGTCTGCGTTTCATCCCGTAAGTGAGCAAGGATTCAGAGACTCTTTGGAGCAGCAAACACATCTTTTTCCAAGGTGATTTGCTCATCCCTGTTCAGAGGTAAGCATTGGATACAGTCTGTAGTCTATCAAAAATAGTAAAAATAGTCATCAAAATCAATATTCATTATGAGCCATTTCATACTCAAAACAAAATGTAGAGTTGATTTTCAAAGGATTCCTTAAATTAATCACTTTGTATTTTGATTTTCTCTTTGTCTCGTATTTGACATGTGCTGTACCATTCTTTACTAGCTGGTTTAGCTGAACAGGATTTTTAAGAGCTCTGACTAATCTTTATAGTTTGGGAAAAAATTCTTCTGTGAACAAGGGGAAAGCAGGCAGGGCTAATTATCTCTGATAAAGAAACCCAAGCTTTGAAATATATTTTTCTGTCAAAGCTTTGTTCATTAATATGCTTATCAATCATGTACATATTCAAAGTATGTGTCATATAATACAAATATGAATGCGTCAGTGTCATGTGGATGGAATATACAATCCTTTTTTTTTTTTTAATTAAGAGCCTTTTCAGAAACGTATTTATGCTGTTGTGTGGTTGTTGTTCTGCCCGTCTCTCTCTCCTGCCAAGTCAGCAGGTGGGGGAGGGCTTCCTGCACACTATGAGGTTCTGGCTTTTCCAGCAGGAAAACTCAAGCAACCAATAATTTTTCTGATCGTGATCTCAAAGATCAGTAAGGGCTGATGTTCGTCTGTGTGGCAAAAAGCCTTGGCGTTAAAATATTTCTCCTTGTTTTCCTTACCCTTCCTCGTTGTCTCGTGTAAATATCAGACACCATAAACCACCTCAGAAGGCCAGCCATTTGAAATAAATATTTTCTTAATGTGTATACTTCTTCCCCTTGCGCATTTTTGCCGTTCACATCCCCAATCTGCTGCCAGCTGGGTGCACCTTCCAGCAGAGCCTTTGCTGTGGGCTGGACCAGGACCACCCACACAGTCCCTGCGGCAAAGCAGGAACACGTGCCTTGCCTGCAGGTCTCTGACTCTCATCTCCTGTTTATCTCCCTGCCCCAAAACCAGCAAGGGCTGATGTAGCTGAAGGAGGTGACTGCAGCTAGCAAGCTGTCCTCCTGTCCCTGGGTGGGCAGCATGCATGTGTCCAACACACTTCCCATCCTCACCAAAGGGGTTGATGACCTGAAGACCTTGGCAATAGGAAGGGCAATGGGACATCTGGAAGGAATACTACCAGGACCTCCGAAGGTGCAGCCTAAACAGCATATACGTAGGAAACCTTCTCCTCCAGTATGTAGAGGAGAGCAACCAGCCAGGCTCCTGCCACCATCAGAAAGCTTTTGGGCAGGTGGACGGCACTGATACCTCTTTGCAGGCTGAAGAAAATGAGCAGCTCTGCATCGTGTTTTTTTAAAGGACTGTAACACGGACAATAATTTTTTTCCTTACGGTCTCTCTTTGCCAGCCCCCATACATGATGGTTATCCATATGTCCCATGTCATGGCATCAGGTCAATTTGTACAAGAAAGAATGAAGTCTTGTCTGATGTCACCAAGCTTCTCCCAGCTGGTTTTGCAGCAGGGGTCAGTAAACGCATCTGGCAAAGCTGCCAAGCAGGGAATACAGGTGTGCGTTGCCTAAATCACGTCTGTCCCAGAGGACAGAGGGCAGAACTAAAAGCATGTTTCCCCTGAAGCCTCCTGATTCTGGAGCATTCCTTGTACTTGGCGAATGAATGTATGTCTCAGAAGAAGAACAAAAAAGGAAGAATGTTTTTTTCCCCTTGAATATTCTCATTACTTCATTTAAAGCTACCCGACAAGCACAGGCCAGGATTCCCTGAAATTACCTGAACTACTGCATACTTCGGCTTTTGCACAGATTAAGCAAAAAGGTGATTAAAGTCATGCTTATATAAACAGCAGTAGGTTAGTCCCCTCTCTTCTTCTGGTTTCTTACAGTGAAGGAGTACAGTCAATATTGAAAATACTGTGGAGACTTTTTTAACAAAAATACATTGAGTTAGAGCACCTTATTTCAACATTACATGCTTTTCACAATTTTGTCACTGTGAAGCAATTTATTTCCCATGTTGGAAGAAGAAGGCAAGTTAGTTTGGGCCTACATTTCTGTAAACATATGACTTGTATCTTCTAACTTGCAGCTCCTTCATTTTAGCCTCCATGCCCCGGCTTAAAGCACTCCTGGTGCAAAGGCTGGTTGATGTCTTCCATCCTCCGCAAGGCCTGTCCATCCACAAGGCCTCAAATCCAAAGCAGACTAATTGGTTGCCCTGACAACTTATTTCTGATTTAGGGCTTTTTTTGTCCTCCTTGTTGTTATAGTTACTCACAAGAACACATATGTACTCCTTGCTCTACCTGCTGTCTGAACAGGTATAATTTCCTGTCAAGGGCAGTATCTACCTTGAGAGTACAAGGGCTACATGTTTTTAATTAAGCACCATTTAAAAATATGTTATTCTCCATGAAAGATAGATGCCACATCACCAATAGATACTTGCTGATTATGGTCACCCCTCTGGCCCACCTGACTGATGTACTTTTTTAATGTGTTAGGTGGCTAACATTAAAAGCTAAGACAGCATTTACTTAAAATACGTAAAATTGCATTTTTTTGATTTAAGCAATCTCAATCCAGCAACTGATAGGGATTCATGCAAGAGACCTGTTCTTCCATCAGTCCTGGTTTTAAATATACAATTTTCAGACTGTAAGAAGTTGAAATCTTCTCCTGATGTGCAGGCTTTCAAGACAAAACAACTACATCATTATTATTATTTTCAGCTAGATAAATTAGTTACAAGGGACATACTGATACATGCACTTCCTCTTCCATCCTAAATTCTTGACTTCTTAATCTAAAATGAATCTGGCTGAACATTTCATTTGAAATAAGAGATTGGCATATCTATGCTGTGTATTTTTCACGCTTACATTTGTTTTTCCCATATTCCTCCAATATTCCAGCCCTACTTTCTTTGAACTCCTTGGATATGTACAGAAGGAAACCCCTTCTTTCCGCATTTAGACTACGCACTGGCAGTGCAGGTCAGGATCTTGGATTGCTTCTTTTATTTATGTTAAACTTGCACCGAAATGAGACCAGAAGCTTGTTTGGGAGGCAGAAGTGGGCACTATTCTGCTGGCAACACTCAAGTCTCAGCCAGCCACAGCCAGCCCAAGCCCTGGGGTGAGTTGTCCCAGGCGGTGGGTGGAAATGGCCATGTGCCCCAGACGGGACATGGTGTGTGACCCTGCTGCTTCCCCAGCCAGCCTGTGCGCAGCAGCACGGGAGGTCATCCCGTCGGACACAGGGCTCAACCCTCACTGCACCAAACTGAGCCAGAAGACGCTATCAGGTACTCCTTCGCCATCCTCACCACACACATCACACTGGGTTTTTCATCACTTGTGCTGTTTCAACCTTTAATTACCCCATGTAATGGTGAGTGGTGGGTATTTCGCATATTAGAAAAGAGATCTCTGAATCTGGGTTATTGAACAGCTGTACAGAGCAGTGTCCCTCAGGAACAATGAAGGGTCTCTAGAAATGACAGAAATATATGTCTTTATTGATTATTGTCTTAATTTTTGTAGTCAATAAACTAACTGAGCAGAGCCAGTTTGGTTTTCCAGGCTTTTATTTCTAATTAGAACTATTGAATAGTCAAGAGAACAACACAGAGGAGTCACTGATTGAGTCACATAACAGATTTCTAAATAAATAGGTTATTTGGTTCCCTCTGGGAAAGAAGTCAGCAGCATGTCACTCACAGAGGGTGTTACACTGACAGGTGACAGGGATAGTTTTGTTATGTAATATTTCATCCTAAAAATGTTTCTTAAGGCACTGACAGAGCAGAAGTTGAAACCTGTGTAATGTTATATTTCCTTTGAATTCAGAGAGAGAAGACTTTGCAACTATTTAAGTTGCCTATTTGAAACCTAGCAATTTAGTTCTGTGTTTGAACCAATTTTGGTTAAAAGAAGAATATATAGCTTTTCCACAGAAAGGTAAATGAACACTGTTTCAGAACGTACCAGAGAAGATTTGCTCTTGTGACTGGTTTGGATGTCACAGAGACTGCTTTTGAAGTCAGGTTGTTTTGTTTTGTTTTTTTTTTAATACCCTGTGGCTTACGCACATCTTGCAGAATCCAGCCCTGTGTCCTACCAAGTTAAACTGCTGATCCTCCAGAAAGAGAAAATGGTATAAATAGCTGTCAGGAGGGCAGGACAGATAAGCGTGCTATCTGGAGTTTCCACAGATCCTAATGTCAGACCAATCCTGTGGCACTGATTCAAAGGAAAAAAAATCCCACTGGTGTCAAAATGATTTTTCAGTCAGAAAGGTCTAGTCTGACTGTATTTTCAAATTTATGAAATAAGCTTAATGGTCAAAAAGGAAAAAAAAAATTCTATACTCCTAACTGACAAAATCCATGCAGGGTTTTATGCAAAGACGTCCTTAACTCTGATCTCTCCTGACAAATTCCTAAACCAGAAGGACTGGGGCAGGGGTACAATGGAGGACTGGTGTTGGACTCCGAGGCCAAAGGAGTTCTCTGCTCGTCATTTGTGTCTGGATTGCAACATCCCTGGCACCCCCAGAGTGATGCAACAGAAGTCACGACCTCGTTTAAAAATTCCATCTCATTGCAACAAACGTAGGGTTGTGGGGCAAAAAAACATCTTTAGTACTTCTTGGTGTTCCTTACGATCCACATTCCTAACTATGTTTGCTTTGATCTTTAGTGTACAGTTACGCATCAGAAAATAGTAGATTTCACCATGAATGGTTGGCATTAACAGCATAGGGTTTTAGACACAAGTTCTGCTTGCATTTCTTAATGAGTACAGCTGTTACCTGATGCAGTATTTTAAATGAAAAACTGGAAATCTCAATGGGATGCACAGCTTTTGCACCAAGAATCTAAAAAGCCCTCATTTCTTGGGTACAGAACCATTTTTTCATGTTTTTTTGATTACTTTGTTTTGTGAGAGTTTAATACATTTCTGTGTCCTAATGATCCTTGTAGAGATCTTTTGGATTTGCTTTCTACTATATTCATTCTCCATCTTCCTTCTTCTTTGTATCTACTTTTTCTTAATCTTTAGCTTTGCTGCTACTGTTGTTACTGGTAGGGAGATTTTGGAAGGGCACATCCATACTGTCCTCTATTGCAAAGGCAAGGACAGAGGAAACACGAACAGACACAAAGAAAGGGACACAGTGTCTATGAAATCCTCAGATTGGAGGAGGAAATGCAAATAAAGTAAGAAGAGAAAAACTTGCATTTTCAGATGGAGGGATTTTAATAAGATAGGGCATAAAATTGTAAGAAACCATATGGTATTTTAAGCTAATTGTGTCTATTTTGAGATGTCTCACCCCAAAAGCATTGACCTAACTTTCACCCCTTAGTACCTAAATGTCACTCCTACTATTCAGCCACACAAGTCTAAAGCTGACAATATACGTTTCCACTGCATGTTATCTTTGACAAAACCAAGACCTGGGTGCATTCATTACTCATGGCTATGAGATACCAACGTGATACAGTAATGAAAGGAGCTATTGAAGCTAAGGACAGCCTTATTACAAAAAAATAAAGGTAGGAACCAGCCATTTATAACCATGACCTGGAAACTGGGAGAATTTCTAAGCATCGAAGCTGTGAAGTGCTGGTCTGCCGTCCTGCAGCATGGTGAGGGATAAAACTCCAATTCCACTTAAGGACAGCGCTTGAATACTTTGAAGGAGGTACTGCACAGTAGTAGCAGGACCTACACCCAACAGCCCAGAAAGATCCTCATGTCCTATGCACCTTGGAGAAGGGGGGATCTAAGTCCGCAGGATATAGGACACAGACCAAATTCCTGCACTTCTTTTGCTTTCCTCCTCCTCCTCTTTCAATTTTTTCCATTTCTTTTCATCCTGGTCTGACCTTTCATCACTTTTCCTGCTTCTGTCCTTCTCTATGAGGCAGGAATATGCCTGGCTTGAGGAAAGTGGGAAAGCAGAGTAAGTACCACGAGAACAAGTAGAGAGGTGGAAAGGTGAAGAACAGACTTAATGAAAATGATCAAGGTCTGTATCTTAGTGTTATTGGTGATTGCTTTTTGGTATTTCAGTCTCAAAATTTGGCATTTGATTTTTTTTATTTTTCAGGCTCAAAACTATACTCAGAAACTTTGGGATCAATGCTCTTTTTTTTTTCCCCTTCCCCAAAAATGTGAGAGTTTCTGAGTTTTAAAAGTTGAGTTTACATGGCAGGAATTTATCTGAAAAAGCACCACGAATCCCTTCCTGTCACCAAAGTCATCCTTCCCCTCCAAGAAGGAAAAACCTGTTCTTCTCCTGCAAACACTTGCCAAAAATTCTCTGTGAAGAATGGTTGCAGAGCGTCTGCAGCACTAATCCTCTCTCCCAGCTTTGGCTGTAAATGCAGTCTCTGAATGTAGCTACCTTTCTGTTTTGAAGGTCCGCCACGAGAGAAAGCGATGGAGAGCGTGGCAGTGTGAGAAGATTTCGCAGACTTCACTTATAATTCCTTAAATAAAATTTGTGCTATAAGGAAGTCAATGTAATTTCTTTCTACCACACTTTGATCTGTCAAAAAGTCATCATTTGCCTTTGCGCACTGGCGGTAGGCAGTATTTATGGATTTAATGGTGCGTTATGCATGGGTGTCTGGCACAGTGACATGCCTGAGAGCGGCTGGAAAGCACCAACCGATGTGGCATTCAGCCACAGGGCTGCACCGGCGCTGGGCTCTCTCTGTTCTTTCCTTCCTGGGTGGCAAGGAGCCATGCCCTACCACAATGCCTTCCTTGTTGAAACATAAAGAACAAAAAGCGCATGTTTAGCCTGATCACTACTGGAACAAATCACTCGTGCTTATCAGAGTGCAAGGCCTTTCCTGGGAACAGAAATTTGGAGTCCTCAAAAACTCGATCAAAAAAAACTCAGAGTAAAAAGCAACAGTCAGGCAAGTCAAAAGACAGTGAGACAGCTCTACCTTTGAGTCACGGTGTTTCACCAGTTGCTCATTTGTGTATTATAGAGCTAGGGTGACGCACACATCCAGACACCCGAACTGGAGGAAAGCAACTTTCTTATCATTAAATACTAATCCTTACTGCCTAAAAATACATTTCTCCCTGTTAGGAAGGCAGATATGAACTAAAAAATTAGGAATTGCCACCTGGGACAAGGCTAGTCCAGTGTTCTCTCTTGCACCACTCCATGCCTGAGAAGTTGCCAAAAGGCCATTTGTGGGTAATTAATGCCCAGGAAGTTCCTTCCCCTACCAGCACTTCAGATATAATGCTGATGCCACATGCTTCAAGACTAAATACCCTAGCATGTCTCAAACTGTGACACAGATAAAAATCAAATATATGTCATCTGGGTAAATGGTTGTCCTTTATTTAAATTTTGCCTGGGAAGGAATGGCCGACATTTTTATTAGTCCTGAAACTAAGCAAGCTTAAAGCAAAGCACTTAAGAAGAGGATCACCTGATGCAATTGCTGGAATCTGTGGTTCAATGACCTTGGCAGTCTCCTTCAGTTTTGTATTATTTCCAGGTCTCTGCAAACAGATGTTCGATTGTTACTAGCCATCTTCTGCATCTCTAAGTAAGCTATTATATATTTTTTTTCCCCAAGTTTGGTGCCAAAGAGCCCTTATGAGCAGAGACCAGTCAAGTATGTTCCTTGTCGAGCTTCAGAAATAATCTGTTTATACCCAGAGCCTGTCCAAACAACATTTTGCTTTTCTTGGAGTGAAGTTCATTTAGTGTAACAAGTTCCCTGAAGTTAGTGGAGTAAAGACTTCACAGCCTTCCTCCTAGCGTTGTCTCTCTAATGCTGCCTTTCTCAGCCCAACAACTCCACCTTTATGCTTAGGATCTCCACAGCTTGTATCCTTAGGCCTTCCTTCCCTCCTTCCTTCCTTCCTTCCTTCCTTCCTTCCTTCCTTCCTTCCTTCCTTCCTTCCTTCCTTCCTTCCTTCCTTCCTTCCTTCCTTCCTTCCTTCCTTCCTTCCTTCCTTCCTTCCTTCCTTCCTTCCTTCCTTCCTTCCTTCCTTCCTTCCTTCCTTCCCTCCTTCCTTCCCTCCTTCCTTCCTTCCTTCCTTCCTTCCTTCCTTCCTTCCTTCCTTCCTTCCTTCCTTCCTTCCTTCCTTCCTTCCTTCCTTCCTCCAGAAATGGATTTTTCTGAGTCATCCAGCCAGTCCTAACCTTAGCTTTTCTCTTACCAGATAAACCAAAGGATCCTAAATGCCCGACTGGTTTAGCCAGGAGAGAGAGGAGATTTAGTTTTTCTCCTCCACTCTAAATAGCACTCAGATATCTTAATGCAAACAGCTCGCTGCATTTGGAGTGCATATTTTGGTATTATCTGTAGTGTTCACAAAAAACTTTTCAGTAAATGCATCTATTTTTGCTCTTCAGCTGACATAAGAAATAAGTAAAATAAAGTAGTAATTCTTTTCTGTTCTTATTGCCTTTTTCTATTCTTTTTGTTATTGCTAGTTCTCTTTTGTAATAATTCAGTAAAATTTCTTCAGTGCAATTCACAGCCTCCCTTCACCATATGAAAAAATGCTGTATTTGGATATTTAGGGCATAATCACAGTTTCCATTGACACATGCGTGAAGAATGTCATTCCCCTCTTCCTAATGACTGGGTTAGGTCCTGCAGGTGCCAACTGCCTCTGGTTGTGATGTCCAAAAGAAGCCCTACCTTTTTTACCATCCTGGGAAAAAAAGTTTTTTACTGGTTGTCCCACTATACTAACTGGTTCCTTTCTGTTAGTTCCACAAAAACAGCTAAAGAAAGTGATTAAATGTGACAGATACTGTTTTGTTTGGAGATCTTCTCATTCCCAACAGCTGGACAACTGAAAAATGAGATTTGTGAGCAGATAGCAATGCTGTCTAGTACAGCCTGAAAGTTTTACTATTGATTTTTATAGGATTTTGTAACGTGTATATCTCAGTCAGATAGAATGAGGTACAGCCCTAAAACCTGCTCTGTGTATGTTTGCAGATGTGTCTAAAAATACCAGAAAGAACAAATCTGATCAAATGCATTCCCGTGATCCCCTTCTTTCTCCCCTATCTTTTTCCTTAAGGCTTTTCTTCTGTGATCCGCACTGGCAAAGTAGCACTAGTGATACAAACCAGTAGTTATTAATTTGTAGAAGGTACAAACAAAATGTCAATTTTGCAGCTACAGTTTAGTTCTTGAGGTTTTGCTCTAATGTGTGAAAGATAACTTTTACATATTTATCAATCCCTCACAATAAAAAGACATAACTGGACAAAACAGGTGTTGATTTCCCCATCTATACCTGACCCTTTGGCAATGTTTTCCTCATTGGCACAGAAATGCTGGGGCTGGAGAAAGCATTTAAGGAGGACTCATAGATCATGCAAGCCATTTGGTTTGCTGAAGGAGCCGCATGCAGGGAGCCCCTGTGCTCCCCTTCTGCAAAATAACCCCATGCAGTGTTACAGGCTTGGGGAAGAATGGCTGGAGAGCTGCCTGACAGAAAAGGACCTGGGGCGGTTGGTCAACAGCTGGCTGAATATAAGCCAGCAGAGTGTCCAGGTGGCCAAGAAGGCCAACAGCATCCTGGCCTGTATCAGGAACAGTGTGGTGAGTAGGACTGAGGAAGTGATTGTTGCCCTGTACTCGGCATTGGTGAGCCCCCACCTTGAGTACTGTGTCCACTTTTGGGCCACTCACTAGAAAAAAGACATTGAGGTTCTGGAGCGTGTCCAGAGAAGGGCAACGAAGCTGGTGAAGGGTCTAGAGCACAAGTCTTATGAGGAGCGGCTGAGGGAGCTGGGGTTGTTTAGCCTGGAGAAAAGGAGGCTGAGGGGAGACCTTATCACTCTCTACAACTACCTGAAAGGAGGCTGTAGCAAGGTGGGGGTTGGTTTCTCCTCCTAAGTAACAGGCAATAGAAAAAGAGTAAACAGCCTCAAGTTGTGCCAGGGGAGGTTTAGGCTAGATATTAGGAAAAACTTTTGCACTGAAAGGGTTATCAAGCAATGGAACAGGCTGCCCAGGGAAGTGGTTGAGGCACCATCCCTAGAGGTATTTAAAACAAAGGTAGACATAGTGCTTAGAGATATGGCTTAGTGATGGTCTTTGTCAGAGTTAGGTTGATGGTTGGACTAGATGATCTATAAGGTCCCTTCCAACCTAGGCAATCCCATGATTCTATGATTAATTCTGTTAAGATCTCCCTTGACGAAAGCAGTTACTTCATTGTCTGTGAGCCAACTGAGGTTAATGGTCCCTTTACAGCCAGAGGTAGAGGAGAGGGGTTTGAAATAAAAGAAGGGCACAGGAGGGTCATGTCCAAGCTCGGTGTTGAGAGAAAGGAGATTCAGCAATTGTGATATTTCAGGCCCTTTTTCCATCCTTCCCTGGGCTTTTGTGCTCATCATGCAATTATTACCCATGGTGATGAGGGTGTCTGTGGTGAGAAGTGGGTCTATATTCTTCAGCTGCAGTGACAAATTCTGCTCCCTACTAACCTGATTCATGTTTGAACCAGTAACCCAGAGCTGGGAGGCTGCCCAGCTCATTAAAAATTCCCTGAGCGAGTTTCCTGACCCAGTTCCAAAACAGCAGAGAAAGCTTTTTAAGTTGGTTTTTGGAATTCATGTCATAAAAGATTCAGGCAACATATGGATTATTTATTCATGTAAGGGATTTAAAAATGCTGCTTTATTAAAAAAAAATGCATCTGATTTCCAGTACTGTCTTCATTTTACAGCTATTCAGGCAGCTACTAAAGGAGCGGATGGAGGGGGAAAGGAGGAAACTGGGACAAGGTCTTGGGCATGACTGCAAGGAGCCAACAAATCCAGTTCTAGTGCCAAATTGTTTTAATGAAAGAGCTGACTTTACTTTCTACTTGCTTGTGAAGGGTAAAAGGGCACATTTATTATCTCAGCTATTTTATTTGATTCTTTCTATATAAAGGCTGTGTCCCATTCTCCATGTATTTTGGATTAATCAGAAAAAATAATTGCTCCCATGTTTGCTGGTGCAGCATGTCCTTCATTTCAGAGTCAGACCCACAACAGATGTCACCAGGGACAGGTTCATTGGAGACAAACCAGCTGTCCTGATCTGTACCAGCTTCAGCTCTACTCCATGCTCTGTTAATGAAAATGAATACACGTTTGTGGCTTCACCAAAGGTATTGTTCTTGGCTTTGGGCTCTAGTTGGAAGTCCGCTCCTATTGCAGATGTGATGCATATCTAAATCCTTTTGAGGAAACCAAAGGTAAAAATAGGAAAGTAATATTGTCATTCCAGACAAATCTCAAGCAGACAACAGCCTCTCTCCATGACCTTCTTTTGGGGCTTTCTGTGGGTTATTAATCTGTATCCTAAACACACCATTCTGGTCAGGGCCTTTGTGCAAGGGAATAAATGGACCCATGTGTCCAGCTCCCCTGGTAGGGCTTCTCCTCATTCCTCCCCACGAATTCAACCCATGGGGCCTGTGCACAGTGATGTCCTGTGGTGTGAAGGATGGAGAGGGTCAACCTCATGAGCAGCATTTATGGTGGGGAGTGGACAGCGATGGCTGGCACTTGTGAGGGACCCCTCCGACCACAGGCAGAAAAGGCATTTACAGATTCACACAGAGGAATACGTGGGACGTTAAGAGCCCTCACAGTAGGGATGGTATCTTAGCCTTATTGACATTAACCTCCACACATGTGGAGCCTAAGCACTCCTGGTTTCTCCCCTGGATGGAGAAGTCCTGAACAGCTGAAGAGCCTCAGGATGGACAGGGGTGTCAACTTCTCCCTACTATCTGCAGGCAGGTCCCACTCTGCAGGTCCCACAATGCAGGGACCCCAAAAGCAGCGCTGCCACTGCGGGGCTCCCAGCTGTGCTCCCTGCACCCTCGCAGCCTCCCTGCACGCTCTCCCCCTGCTCTCCTGGCATCGGATCCGAGGTTCCCCCCACTCCTTTCCTTCTGGATAAAACTCCTCTGACCTTGGAGGACAAAGCGTTCCGTTTCTAAAGTTTTCAGCCCAGGAAAAGCAAAGGAGCTGTGCAGTGGACCAGAACCCAGCAGCTTCCCAGTTGAAAAAAGGCTGATGTCTCATGCATTCATCTTGTAGTTCAAAGATTCCCAAAACAGTCCAGCTGAGGTCATATTATAACTTGGATAAACATCTAGCGGTGCACCCATGGAAAAAACAAGTAATCAGCTGTATCTTGCCAATCTTCTCAAGCAAGACAAATAAAAGAGTCCATGTAATTATAATCCTGGTAGCCTGAAACTTAACCCAGGTAAAATACTCTATAGCTGATCTGAGATTCAACTAAAGAAAAATTAAAAGAAAGGGACGTATTTAATGCTGAACAAAGTACAATTATGAAAAACTAGCTTCTTATCTGTTGATAATATTATGAGATTGATTG
Organism: Larus michahellis; assembly: GCF_964199755.1. Taxonomy (NCBI): domain Eukaryota; kingdom Metazoa; phylum Chordata; class Aves; order Charadriiformes; family Laridae; genus Larus; species Larus michahellis. Next base: position 70,770,246 of record NC_133898.1, read on the forward strand.
CAAAAGCTAACTGTGGCTCTTATAATAGACTCTGCAGGGTATGTGGTGTGGTACAGCATGGCATTTTGGTTAAGAGACAAAAAATGGCTTACAGGTCTCAAAATGTAATGGGGATTTTTGTTCTAATGGTTGTATTTCTACTGGTCCCCACAGAGATAAATTTTTAGCATTGTGCCATTTAAAACTGCTCATTAACAGCCTAGAGAAATGCAGTAGTTTGCAAATGTTAAAAAAAAAGGCAGTAATCAATTTTGAAGAAAAGATATCTCTGATACAGAGACATATGTATCAGTCAGTAAATAAGATGCTAGTAAGCAATATACATTTGCATGTGGCCTGTAATGAAAGTATGTCTCTACAAAGACTGCAAGTTAAGTCCTGAGGAGGACTCTAGCGGAGGCTGGAGGTCCTGGTGCATCATCTGCTGAACGTGAGCTTCAGAGTGAGGATGGCAAAACCACCTGATGCTATCTTTGCTGTATCTTGATTTTAAAAGCGCAAAGCAAAAGGTACAGAGAGGTTTGTGTCATGCCCACAGGGAGGCTGCTGCTGTAATGTTTGTCCCATCTGATGCCTACGAATTCAAGGAAGATGCTGATGAAACTGGAGAAGATTGAGGAAGGAGACACATAAATTACCGAGGGACTGGAAAACGTGTCTCTTGAGAAAGAAATCAAGGGATTTAACTTATTTAGTTTATTCAAAAGTATGTTGGCCAGGGAGCTGTTCACTTTTTAAACATAGGGAATAGCGATATGATAGTCTTCAAGCTAACAAACAAATTCAAAAGCTGGAAAATCGAACTGGCCAAATATAGGGTATTTTTCACATGGTTTCCTAGGAATAGCAAAGTCTATGCGACTGGGCTGTCCATTCATCTTTCAGTTCCATCCCTTGTTTTTTCTCCTCCTCTCCCGCCCAGGCAAGTGTAAAATATCTCTAGCATGTTTGTCCAGCTGCAACCAAACTTACTGGGGTGACACAGTGGGAAAACAGAAATCTCAAAGATATGACAAGTCCATAAGTGTCCTGACAATGAGCGGCTGGGCAGAGCACTGTGCGGATTCAAACTCTTACGCAGAGGAAAGCAGCTGGTGATTACACTTCGTGCTGTCTAGCACAGATGCCAGCTGGCCGGTCAGTGCACACACACACACACGTACTGCCCAGTTAGCCAGTTCGTGCCCCATTTGGCTTATACTAGACTTTTCTAAAAGACTGACCAAGAGCGTAACAAAGACTGGATCAGAGCAGTCCTGTGGTTTATATATTATGGAAGACATCTGTGGTAGCCTTTCTGGTCTTACTGCCTCTGAATCCATGACCCATTTAACTCATAAAAATGAAGCCAGTGAAGAAAGCAAAAGGAAAATAAAAGTTAACCATTCAGCTTGTCCAAGGGAAACAGCCATGCCAGAAAACAAAGAGGAGTTTAAATGTCCCACTCCAGTTTAAAAGTTGCCACTGGGTCTGACTTTGCCCTGGTCTCCACAGGGATGGCTCCGAGCTGTGTGAGAGGGGCTACCAAGGAAGTCAGAGATGTAGCCATGGCATTGTCTCATCTATGTCAGACTTTAGCTGTCTGATGTGGAAATGAGGGCTGCCCTGCCTGCTGTCCTGGCCTTCTGCTGCATGGACGGCGCAGACATCTTAACAGGACAACCTTCCCCTCACCAGCATCTTGGCTCTACATCCCAGCGCAGCCATGGACTTTGCCAGTGGCTCCAACTTACATGTAATTCCCCGGCCTGGAAGGTCCACCATCCCCTGCTATTTGAGCAACAGCTTGTGGGTGAGCAGCTGGGGCATTAACCATGGCACCTCTGGCTGAGACTGCCCAGCCAGCACAAAGGCAGCTTGACCGGCCCCACGCAGCCCTTGTCCTGCTCCCCTTCCCTCTGTGCCAAGGCACGCACTCACCCCGGCACGGCTGCCCACTGCTCGTGCTGAGGATGCTTAGGGAGCACTTCCAGCTTGCTTATTCTTCAACTGGACCCAAGTCATGATGCGACTGCAGAAGTGACACTGCCAGCACTAAAGGACAGGTAACACAAGGGCGGGAGCAAGCAGCTGGGGGATGCAGGAGCTAAAGGAGGCTTGAGCCAGGCATGAAACACCCCCACAGCAACACTGTCTGCCAAATCCACAAGCAGACGCAATTCACGGCCCCCACGCTGTGAGCCCAGGCTGAACTCAGCTGCTTCAGTGACACTAGTTTTTGAGCTGCTACATTTAACACTAACTGAGGTATAACTACACGAACTGCGGTCACACCTTTCAGTCTCGTATGGGCATGGCCTGTGAGAGTCGCGTACACTGTAAGGAAGCTTTCTTCCCTAGGGCATTTCATTTATCCTGAATAATTCACTTGCAAAGCAGTCTCCACAGGAGGAAGGAAGCATCCTGGGCGCCGGGGCTGTGGGGCGAGCTGGTGAGGAGCGGAGCCCCACCTGGTTCTCCTCAGCCAGGTGCCTGGGGCCTTTGAGAGAGGCAAAGCATCGGTTTGCACAGCCTCCCTCACCAGGGAACAGCGTCCAGCACTCTTTCAGAACATGCTGAGAGGTAATTTAAGACTGTGATTGACACATTTATTCCTATTTCCTTTTCAGACAAGCGCTTGGTAAATAGGGGTCACAGTACTGGAGCTGTTGTAGGTGCAGTGACAGACCGGCTTTACCTGAGTACACGTGTGACTTTGGTGTTCGGGCTGATTACAGCCATCTAAAAAAATGGCTTTGAACCATTATATTACCTCATATATTTTCAGTACTAGAAACGGGGAAGCTTTTGGTTTGAGCAGGCCCATTCCACCTTTCGTCTCCCATCTTGAGCCATACATGGGAATTGGAAGGTATCGCCTGATGCCACAGGGCTCCACTCTCGGCAATGATGGAAAAAACTGGACAATGCAGGTATTGCTGCTTCTGAATTCGAGGCGGAACCTATGCTCCTGCACTCTGCAAGCCAGCGTTACGCGGCTCCATGAGGAAAAGCAGTGTACACACTGGTTGGCCAGTCACCTCTCCAGAAGACACAGCCCTGGGTAGGTTGCCCAGTGCAGCAAGCTATCAGCTCAGGCTTGGGTTAAGACATAAGCTCTCCAGTTTTGTATGGTGTAGGCCCACTGCTGATAAGGCAGTCCTTACTGCCAGCTCCGCGGTGAAAAAACAGCTGAGCCCTGGAGAACAGCAGGGTCATTTTGTGTCACCTATTTTTCTTGTATATTTGGAAGGCGCAGGGCATAATTAATTTTCTTATAAATGTAAGCAAATGAATAAGAACTCAGTAGCTTGTAAAAGGTTGTCCGCTGTGCTTGAAACACAGGAAACTCGCAGGGCCCTGGTTGGCCCAACAGTTTCTCCAGGTCTCCAGCCCCACCAGTGCAGCTATCTGCAGGCTGATGGGGTCATCTTCAGGATGAACCCCAGGTGCAGCCCAAATTCTCCCTTTTCGGCGTCGCAATGCAATGCCTTAGCTGCTCTGCTATTTCAGCAACGCCCCAGCCCCAAAATACTTTGCAACGGCTTTGAGCCACGGCGCAGCCAAGGTGTGTTTCGAAAGCTCACTGGGCTGCAATGTGGGCCCCAGCAGATGCCTTGCAGAAGACCTGTGGGTAGCTCTCCTGATGCTGTTTGCTTCTCTCTCACAACTCCTCTGCAGACACCAGACACCAAAGGGAAGGACTCTTCCTGAGGAACCTGCAGCTCAAAAGGCCTCATGCCAACCTAGAAAACATAAGATAAAAAGGAGAGTCTGGTTTTCGTGCACAGAGAAGAAGTTTACAGGGCTTGTTCCACCAAAGAAAAGAAAAAGCTCTGGGGGATGGTGCAGGAAAGATCTCTAAACACTGGAAAAGGTTTTAATAGCAGTATATCCACCTGAATCAACACAGGCAACCAATAGTGTTACAGAGTTAAATATCACACTGACTTCCTTCATATCTTCCTCCCTATGGTCCTGACCTTTACTCTTCCATCTCTGCTACCTGCATTCTGTGTTTCCTATCTTCTTTCTCTCTCTGAGCCCGTTCCCCCTTCCCTGCTCAATGCCCACATGTGCTCCAGCAGTAAATACCAGCTGCTCTTTGGCAGTCAGTGATTGATGGCGGGGGGAAAAATGAAAAAGCTGAAGCCAAATTTTCTGTGGTTGTTAAAAGGCACTAAACCTGACCCTGGAGACTCACCAGTTTGAAACTCCAGGGCTCTCTTGTCAAAGCTGTCGGACAAGGAAAACGTGTGTGGAGGGGAAACGTGTGTGGAGGTGGTGGTCTGCACATCGCTCACAGCCGTGAATTGAACAGAGCAGAATTGAACAAAGCGGTGAATGGAACAGAGCAGAAGGCAGCACCGAAATTTTGTTCCGCTTTTCTCTGGGAGCCAGAAAGAAGCGGAGACTTGCTTTCAAAGCAGTCATCCTTCCCTGCAGCAACCTCAAAGGACACATCTATTTCTGCCTCAGGAGGTGTGTTAGTGAGGGATGGGTCCAGAGCTCCCAGCTCTTTGACCAGGTTTCATCTGATTAATAATGCGGCTGTGTGAAATTTCCTTACCTCAAGAAATACAATGTCTGTAATGGGCCTCAGAAGGGCTTTGGGGAGGAGGCTTTGATGGGGATTAAGCTGTGCAGCATAAAGGAGTTGCTTTTCACTTTGGCAGCATGGACAACCTTAGTAGGTATTCCACTCAGCAAGTCCTGTCAGCGTTTAAGGATTCAGATACTCAACTGGGATTTATTATTTAGTTGAAACAGAGACAAAATTAGCAGGGATAAAAGAGAATTTACAACAGCTATGTGTAAATCTCTATCAAACACGCTTTTTGCTCAGAGCTTAACCTACAAATGTGCCATGTAGTCCTCCTTTTCATTGCCGAACAAGTGCGTGGTGTCTTTATAGTGGCGAGATCTAGCATAAGAATAAAGTCTTTTTTGCATTCATCTTCAATCACACTGATATAAACATGCAGAGGAGTCTATAACTGTGCTTTAAGTGAAGAGCTAAGAAAACTGCTATGCATGTATTTTTTTCTAGACTCACGGGAGCTGTGAGTCAATCACAGCTGAATATGCATAGAAAGTCCCAGATAACCTTGTTGGAATTTCATTACAGGCTCTGTGTAAAAATTGTGCAGAAGTGCAGAAGTTCAGGGAGTATAGGGAGATCACAATACAGTATTTTAAACATTTAAAAACTGCTGGTAAATGCAAAGGAGTTCCCCAGCCAGCCTTTGTTAGTAAAAAAGATGGTTAATTTTTCTCCTGCTATTACTACAATGTTTTGCTTTTCCATCCTCATTTCCTCTAATTGTTTCAGTGTTAAACATAACACCAGTGTTAGCAAAACTAGTCTTCCCTTGTCATCCTAAGGGGTCGGAGTGACTGTGGCCCCTGAGACCTGCCGTACATTGGTCCATGAGCACGATGGTCCCTGTGGGGTCCTTGTGGGTGCTGCTCACCTGCTCTTGCCGAGCTGCGTTGCCACAGCTCCTGCCAGGTGGCTCTGCCTCCTCCCGTGACGGAGACAGATGTGTAAAAACATGTCATTGTGAAAAATGGGATGGCATTGACTCAGGTCATGGCTTCACCATCTGCAGGGTGGAAAGCTGTGCTGGGAAAAAGGCTTGCACCACCAGCTTCCCTCAAGGAGCAAGCGGAGAGTCAGCCCCTTGCTCTGGAGCTGGGTTAGGAACCTGCGTGGTGGCTGCCCTGAGCTGTAAGCAAATACAAAGGCACTCAGAAATAGTCAGCCTTGCAGGCTGCTTGGATCATTTTCTCTTCTTTGCTTTTCCTTCATGCTAAGTACCATCCCTAAATAGATTAATGAAGCACAGCCTATAAACTCTGCTATTAAATTAGTTGAAAAACATGCCAACTTGACAAGCCAATAGTATATTAATTGAATAAGTTATTTGAATAGCAAGGCATGTGGATAAATAGATTTATTACTGAGCAAGAATTTAGAAGACATGTTATTCATTATGTTCTGTTCAAAGATATTTCTCCTAGCTTGCTGTCTACATAGAGATGTGTATATATTATAGTTAATATCTTATACATTTTGATATTTTTCCACATGCATATACATTTGGAGGAACACAAATGTGTGCAACTAGTTTATAAGATATTAAGTATGCACTCACTGTAGGTATTCTGCAACACTTCTTCCATCAAAAGAATGGTTATTTTACATGCTCACAACTGGAAAGGCACAAGTATTTGGCCTACAGTTTTCTGTGCCTTAATACCCTAACCAAGAATGTTGTTCTTGAAGGAATAAATAACATTTCTTGAGATTTTTCTTTTTGATGATGGAAAAATAAAAACTGAAAATCTTCTGTCATTGTTTTTTAGAACTTAGATACTGAAATTCAAAAGTTGGGGAAGATACTATTGAATAACTTACTGAGGATTGAGATGTGAGAAATGCAACATCATAATAATAATAGTAACAGTGGCAGTAATAAATAACAATAACAACAATGGTAATAAATAATGCAGAGAGGGCCTGGGCATCCTGGGGATCCCCTGCAGTGTGATGGAGGGTGCTGTATCTCATTGCCAGGGTCAACATGCCCTGTTGTGTGGCTGCTCTGCAAGGGTAAGGGAGCCAGGGGTACTCTGCTTTGACAGGACTTCCTCCTGCAACTTTACCTTAAGGAGAAAAGTTTCATCTCCTACAGTTTCTGGTTAATCTCAGTGGATTTTTGACAAGCCATGAGATTCATACCTTACATTTTCCATGTTCACACCACTACTTCAAGTAAGGGTGTAAACTTGACTCTGCCTTGCCTAGGCTGAGAGAGATCCAGGATTTTACTCCTTAATTTTTCCGTTTCCTCATCTTGAGATTTTGAATCAAAGACTAGAGAAATCAGTGTCACTATTTTACAATTTCAGTAATTCATTAACGGTACTTTCTTCTCTTACTATATTCAGGACAAGTGATTGCCTGGGTGAGCTCAAACACCTATTACAACATGCTGTATAGGAAGTGACCCAGTGCAAGCCACAGCTTTGACGGGGAAGGTCCATGACTGCACTCAGTGTTATTTGGCTCAAGATTCTGCTCTGTCATCTCTTAAAGCTGATTTATGGGTGGGCTAGTGTCAAAAGAGGTGGTTTTGTCTTCCTCAGTCACCTTTCAGTCTGCCACTGGCAGTATGGTGTTGTAGTGTCCCTCAAACAGGTACCAGTGTTCACGTGGCCGTGCAGTGAGCTGGATCCCAGTTTATCTGGCTCAAAGTTCATCTTTACTTTTGTAACTGCCATTGACAGGTTAATTTTCAGCAGTTGTCTGGGCGAATGTAGTGTTGGCTCAAGGAAGGCAGTAAAGAGAGTGAGGAGAAGGTAGTGAAGTCTACAAGACCAACCATTTTAATAAAAAACAGTGCACATATTGATTTTAAGTGACCAGGAGACAATAACACCCTTGCAGACGATGGCTGCAATAGGTAGTACTGTTAAAGGGCATTTCCTCCCTTCCCCTCTGTTAAATTTGCTCTTGCAAAATACACTATTGTACAGACAACTAAAACACTATAAAATCAAGTCTGTTTTTCTATGCTTCGCTGTTCTTAAATTCTCAAATAAAGAACAGAAAAGGAGGGAATTAAGGAAAAGAAAGAGAAGATAAAGGAATTTCAAAATGAGTCTTTGACCTGCAAAGCAGTCATGAAAAGAAAACGTTCTCTTTAGTTTATGGAAATTACAGTCTGCTGCCTAGATAGAGATAACTCTGCAATGTAACTTCATTCTTGCTGAGCTTTTCTTTCTTTAATCCGGCTGACTAGAAACAGTCTGTTTCTGTACTGTAAGCATCATCTACTTTAACTGAAAAGCCTTAATTTAATTTTTCTAAACAGGACTCTGAGATGTCTCTGTGGTTGCTATTATGAACAGAAGAAAGCTAGGTAAAAACTATTTATTTCTCATATCAAATACAGTAGTGACAGAAGATTTAAATCCCATTAAATTGGACAGCGTATTTTTGATTCTTCCATATCATCTTGAGAGATTCATATATGTGACTACTGTTTTCTGGCTCCATAGAGAGAATAGAATGCATAAATCAGGTACTGAAGTTCATCCGCATTTCATCTGCTGGGAAAGGGAGAATAAGAGGGAGCCATTGTGGAAATTCATTTGATAACAAAATTATAAGCAAGATGCTTGCGTGGCAGCAGCAGTTGTGAGATGAATAGTGTAATGCAGAGTACAAAAATGCATAGCTAGCTCATGAACTAGTCATAGCTGGCTCAATTTCACTGAAGTTGCTGGAATTGCACTTGTATTTTTTTCCAGCTGAAGAGCAGAGAAGTGAAGAGCTTTCATCAGAAACAGTGTAAAAATCTGTTTCACAGAGACATAAATATAGGGCTAATGGGTGTGAAAGACACAAAAGAGAAGACTGTAGTTAGTTTTTCTCCTTTAGGAGAGAATTACTGCCACAGACTGACACAGCACAGACAACTGAATTAATCCCCTCAATATCACTATAGGAAAAGATGGAGGAATTGCTAATGGTGGTGGAAGGGCCGGCAAGACAAAATGCTGCAATGCTGCAAGAAGCACTTCATTATGAGGCCCTCCTGCCATGGTCATCCATACAAATATAAACCCAGGATGGTTGTTTTTCCACTGTCACTGTGGCTTTGCGAAGGCTCTGACCGTGGCTCAGCACTCCGCGAGTGGGTCCCAGCAGCCGGGCTCTCCCCGCTGCAGCTCCCGCAGCCGCAGTCACTGTACATCCCTCCCCCGCAGAAAATGGCCCTGCTCCCCCAGTGATACATTTATCAAATTTTAATCTCCAGTGTTAGCTAGAATTTTTCTCAAATGTCTCTCAAGTTTTGACACGTGTTTTTTTGTCATTGTGCTTGTCTTTCCTGCGCTCCTCACCTGCAGGCAGAGAGTCCCGTCACTCTCTGTAGCGCCCGGTACACAGCTTTCAGAGGGTGTAAATCGTGGAAATGGTGACCCGGTTATGGATATCATGGATTTGTCAGCAGCAGGTGATGTGCCCGTTTCTAGAACATTTGTTGTAAAACATGGACGCCGCTCGTGTCATCACAGGAGCCTTGTATTTTATGTTTGCTGTCAGAGTTGTTGCTGTTGCTGTTGCTGTTACGAGTGAGAAAGTGGAGCAGCCAGCCAGCAGCTCCCACCTGTGCCCACACTGCAAAGAAGGGAAGCCTCACGGGGGAACTGAAAGGAGCAGAAAATGATGTCCCCTCCTTACGTCATTTGTAAACTTCCACATGCAATGAAACAGAAGGTGATAATCTTAAGAGAGGCCTTTTGATGAGAAGCAGAGTGGTACCTGCAGCCACAGCGGCAAGCTAGGACACAAAGAAAGACATGGGCTTCTGTCTCATGTAGTGTGTGGCTGAAATTAGGTGAGAAGCAGGATTTTAAGACCTCCCTCCTGTAGCATTTTTTGGTGAGAAATTAGACCAGTGGTGGCCAAACCTTTTTGATTGTGCAGTAAAAAAATTTTGAGCGCACACCCACAATATACATATATTTATTTATTTATAAATTATGTACATGTACGACTGTACTAATATAGTATGAACATTATAAAACATACTCAAAAATAGAAATTAAAATAGGATGAAATAAAGGTGAAACAAACACTATTTACATTTTATTTTATTTTTAAATTTAATTAATTAATGGTACAAAACCCATTTTCTTCCCACAAACCAATGGCTTGTCTTGAGCAGCCTTGGTGTGCTCACACTCCGCTTTGGAGACCACCAGTTTAGACAGCCCCGGTGCCCCAAAACCCTCTCTGGAAAGCAGTGTCTGCCCCTTCCCCACAGGAGGCCATGGATGTTTGCCTTGTGTCTGGCCACCTTCTCCCCACCCACCCGGCTCAGTGCAGAGATGACTCCACGCCTGCACTGACCACTACTCCTGGCAAGCATCGCCTCAGGAATCCCCTGCCCTGGGTACCTCTGTTAATCACTCTAATGTTGCTTATATCAGATTAATACAAACACTTAAGCAGCAGGTGCTGACGTTTTAATTACATCCATGGTATGTTCAGCCTGTGCAGCACACAGATGTGTTATTTTTCTACTTGATATACCCATCAGTTCTAATTATTCCAAAGAGCTGGAGGCAGAACAGTGCAAAAATGTCAAGGTATATTCTTTTGATTTTGTGTGACTAGTGTTCAGGCAATAACCTTTGGGTCCAAAAATACCAGACCTCTTCATCATTCACTTTATCCTGAAGAAGCAGACCCCCACCTGCCTTCTAGAAACATTTTCTACATCCTACCCTAAGCCTAATGCCACCACTGGTCACAGCTCAACCACAACCTGTAGAGACCTTCCCCAAAACCAAGCACCCAAAAGACCTAGGCTAACACGTCCATGACCTTCTCCACCCTCTCCAGCTCTGCAGCCCTAGGAGGGAATCGGTTTGCAGGCCTTCCCTATAAGATGGGCAAAGCCCTCAGCTCTCATCAACCCCAGCTTTCTTTTTACGCTGCTTTGCAACCTTCCACTGTCCGTCCATCTCCTAACCCTAAGACCAATTTTAACCTCAAAGACAGCCGGGGCAGACCAGACACCTGGGCATGGGCCAACTTGCAGTGTCATCTACTGTTTTCTTTGCTCTTGAGGGTACTTTTTTGTGTAACTTTCACTTAGGAAACTTAGGAAACCTAACCACAGTTATTCCCTCTGGAAGGTGTTAAAGGTGTTTGGCTCTGCTCTGTGCTAGGGCTGCTCCCCACCCACCAGGCCCTGGAGGAGGCAGCCCCCACCATGGCTTGGGGGTGCAGTCTCCCATGCCCAGGGAGCGGGAAGCAGACTGTTGCCCTAGGAGGCAATGGCTTTGCTTTTCTTTCTCAGTAGAGTTTGTGTCAAGTTATTGTTTCTGTGATGGTTATAAAAAAATGGTGCAAAGCCTAGAAGTTTTTCACTAATTTAGTAGGACTTTGACTAGTCCACCAGGAGTGTGGCTGATGGGTTTTTTTTCGTGTGGGTGGGTCTGTGGGCTGTCATTCTGCTTAGGGTTAGGGTTTATCTGGTGTTTGATTTAAGCAATCCAAATCTTTCAGTCCTGCAGCTGGGGACCTCACTATGCAGGAGCCTGAGCTAGGAAGAAGGATGGCAAGGCTTGGGTCCAAAGCCTTTTCTTTCCTTTTGCAGACTGAGTCCCGTGGTGTACCTCAGGGATGGTTCTGAGCTGACCACAAATTTAGGGTTGAACCCCATGGGGAAAGAAGACTAATGGCCTCATGAAATATCCCCACCTGCACTCTTCATAGCTGCTCATGTCCTCTAAAATCTGATAACTAAGCGAGGATGTTTACTCAAACCTGCAGCACCTGAGGGGTTATGAAGGCAGCTGCCTTCAATTACAGCCCATGTTTTCTCTCTTTTCTCATGTGTAGTTCTCCACCTGGATGGACTTAAGGGCAGGGTACTGATTAGCGCTGGAAAATCAATAGCCTCAAGAACGAAAGTCATTGCTGGCATTTGGATAAACTGGAGTTTCCAGGAGAAGAGGAGCTGGCAATATTAACCAAGGTTTTTGTTCTCTTCCTTTCTTGCAGTTCCTGAGTGTGTTACTCAGGCTAGGTTAGGATTTCTTCTAACTGGGAGTTAGGAAACCTGCATCCTTGGGAAGCCAGATTCATCCTGGGCAGAACTGGCCAAGGGAAGATTCCCCATGCTACTTGCAGGAGCCAGAATCCTTCATATGTTGGAGCAAAGACCAGTTGCCTCATTAGTGTTGGAGTTACTTATGTTTTGCCCTAGAGTCAGGCAAACCTGGAAACATTACAGAACACCTAAGTCCTCCATACACAGAATCATAGAATCATAGAATCTTCATGGTTGGAAAGGACCTTTGAGATCATCTAGTCCAACCATACACACACAAAAAAACAAAACCCCTACAATCTCTGCCACTAGAGCATGCCCTGAAGTGCCAAATCTAGACACTTCTTAAATACCTCTAGGGATGGTGACTCAACCACCTCCCTGGGCAGGCTGTTCCAGTGCCTGACCACTCTTTCAGTAAAGTAATTCCTCCTGCTATCTAATCTAAACTTCAGACCATTTCCTCTGGTCCTGTCATTATTCACCTGGGAGAAGAGGCCAACACCCACCTCTCTCCAACCTCCTTTCAGGTAGTTGTAGAGAGCAATGAGGTCTCCCCTCAGCCTCCTCTTCTCCAAGCTAAACATGCCCAGCTCCTTCAGCTTCTCCTCATATGACCTGGTCTTCAGACCCCTCACCAGCCTGGTAGCTCTCCTCTGGACAGACTCCAGCACTTCAATGTCCCTCTTGTACAGCAGAGCCCAGAACTGAACACAGCACTCGAGGTGAGGCCTCACCAGTGCCGAGTACAGAGGCACGATCACTTCCCTGCTCCTGCTGGCCACGCTATTCCTGATACAAGCCACAATGCTGTTGGCCTTCTTGGCCACCTGGGCACACTGCTGGCTCATGTTAAGCTGGCCGTCCACCAGCACCCCCAGGTCCTTTTCCGCCGCGCAGCTTTCCAGCCACTCTTCCCCAGGCCTGCAGCATTGCTTAGGGGGGTTGTGACCAAAATGCAGGACCTGGCACTTGGCCTTATTAAACCTCATACAGTTGGCCTTGGCCCATCGATCCAGTCTGTCCAGGTCCCTCTGTAGAGCCTTCCTACCCTCAAGCGGATCAACACTCCCACCTAGCTTGGTGTCGTCTGCAAACTTACTGAGGGTGCACTCAATCCCCTCATCCAGATCAAAGTGGCCCCAAAACTGAGCCCTGAGGGACACCACTGGTGACCGGCCGCCAAGAGGATTTCACCCCATTAATCACAACTCTCTGGGCACGGCCATCCAGCCAGTTTTTAACCCAGCGAAGAGTACACTTGTCTATGCCATGATTCGCCAGCTTCTCCAGGAGAATGCTGTGGGGGACGCTGTCAAAGGCCTTACCAAAGTCCAGCTAGACAACGTCCACAGCCTTCCCCGCATCCAGAAGGCGGGTCACATGGTCATAGAAGGAGATCAAGTTGGTCAGGCAGGACCTCCCTTTCCTAAACCCATGCTGGCTGGCCCTGATCCCTTGGCTGCCCTGCACTTGCCGTGAGAGCTCACTTAAGATGATCCTCTCCATGATGTTTCCTGGTACCGAGGTCAGGCTGACAGGCCTGTAGTTTCCCGGATCCTCCTTCCGACCCTTCTTGTAGATGGGTGTCACATTAGCCACCCTCCAGTCATCTGGCACCTGCCCTGTTGACCAAGACTGTTGATAAATGATGGAGGGAGGCTTGGTGAGCTCTCCCGCCAGCTCCCTGAGTACTCTTGGGTGAATCCCATCCAGCCCCATAGGCTTATGTGCGTCTAGGTGCAGAAGCAGATCATTGACTACTTCCTCCTGGATTATGGGTGGGTTGTTCTGCTCTCCATCCTTATTTTCCAGCTCAGGAGGCTGAACACCCTGGGGGTAGCTGGTCTGACCATTGAAGACGGAGGCAAAGAAGGCATTAAGTATCTCAGCCTTCTCCTCGTCATTGGTTGCAACTTTCCCCCCCCCATCCAATAAGGGATGGAGATTCTCCCTGGCTTTCTTTTTGTTGATGTATTTATAAAAACTTTTTTTGTTGTCCTTATGACCTCTTCAAAACAATTTCTGTACCAAGATGAAACTAACGGCTTTATCGCTCAGCCTATTAGAAAACAACCAGGTAAAGCAAGACTGCTGCTGTTGATTTTGAGGTTCAGAAAACATGCCTTGAAATAATTTTCCAGGGAAGGTTTCATTTTTTCTTCCTGAGAAGTATTTATGACAGGATTTAAGTTTGTAAAAAGAAAAACGTTGACCTGTGGCAGAGCTGTGTCCTTTTAGTATCTTAGAAAAATAGTTTCAGGAGAAGACATTTATATAATGAAACAGTTTGTCTGATTACTTTCCTGATTACTTGTCTTAATTTCTTGACCATGACAGTAAAATGATAAACTTTGTTGCTAGCACATAAGGAGCAGTCATGTTTCAGTCTCTTTGGGCTTTTCAGGTAGCCATAAGACAGTAAACCTCTTTACGTTTCACAGCTTTTATGGTTGGCCTTATTTTAATAGTCGTATCATTGAAGAGGGTGAGCTTTTTCTGGTTCCTAGGTGAAAACATCAAACTCTGAAATTCGCTCAGAATGTCCTCTTTGTCCTCTGTTTATAGCGTTTTTATGGCACATATTAATAATTCATGGGGACAAAAATAATTGTGGTTAAAATTCTACTCCGAGCTGCATAAAAGCAGCTTATTGACCTTTCTAAAGGCTTTTCTTTCCATTTTTTTGTTGGCTTATCCATAAGTTTTGTTGAAAGTTGAGCTTCAGAGGTTCCTGATGCATAGCACAACTTCTTGTTTGTGTGACAACAAGATGATAACCTAGAAGTACCCTGAGCCAACGGAAAATTTGGGAGGGAGAAAACAGAAATAGCAAATTGAATGACATATCCTTTCTGAGGTGCATAGTATATGCCTGGACCAGCAAGACGGGGAGTATACAGTGGGGTATGTTATCAATCAGGGATGTTTTGGGACCATTTACATTATGCAGAGGATAATGTCATCAGAATAAAAGATGAGCGCTGACTGCAAATACTGTCAAGAAATGTGTTCTCAATGGCACTTGACATCCAGAAATGCACAAATATTTTACATGCTTCAGTTCTTACAATACTACCTTGAAGTAGCAATATTTTACCTAGCTGCACATGAAGATGGGTAAACTGAGGCATCAAGGAGCTTCCTTGTCTTACTCCAAGGCCTTTGCTGAGTCCCCTGCTCTGAATTCCAGTTTCTGCTCACCCCTTCAGATGTCAAAAAGGCAAATGGAAAAGACAGCTTGTAGGCACACAAACAGCATCCTGGTTTTGACAACTGCCACGTGCTGCCAGGCACACAGACTGATGCATTTTGAACCATCTGACATGCATGACACAATGCCAGTTTTTCAGGTCTGCTCCTGAAGCTATAGCACTAGCCTCTGGAGCTTTCAAAGTAGTGGGTTATTTGTGACAACACATGGAGACACAAGCACCAAAAATCTCAGTGATTTTTTTGAACTATTTTTGGGGTGGGAGATTAGAAGAAGGCAGAACAAAGTAGTAATAATCTGGAAGATTTTTTTTTTCCTTGAGCTATCTGCATCCTATGTAAGTTCTAAGGTCATTTTCAACACTGCATCCAAGATTAATTGTGTTTTTTCTCTTCTTTGCTCTGGCCTATGCCTTAAAGATGGAATAGTTTATGGGCTGACTGTATGGAATTGGAGCCTGTGGAAAAACTGTGGCTTTTTTCCTAGAAAACTTCTTACTCTGCTTCCACATTATCATTCAGCTCTCTGATTGAATCTAGTCTGCAGTAAACAAGAACTTACTGTAAAGCAATCAATATTCTGTTCTAGCTGGGTCTGGAGGAAGAAAAGGTCGTGATGAGCCATTAACATCCGTGGTGCCAGCAGAATTTACACTATCTGATGATCTGTCTTCTACAGTCTGATCTCAGAACTGTTTTATTTCTTACCCTTCCTTCCATTTCCCGTGTTATTGAAGCTTTTCTTGGAAGAGGTCCAGCTCTCCCCCGGGAAGTCAGCTTTATGGTACCAGCTACACCAACACAGGCTTCAGGCTGCTGTGGATTCAAGTTTAGCATGTAATGAAGCTTTTTCCGCTGTTGCATTCATAACACTTAGTGAGGGATGCCAGTTAACAAGGACCCCGCTGGCCATGCTGGCTGCAAGCCGCTCACACCTGGAGAGCAAATAAAAGCGCTGTGTGCCTCCCCAGTCTATAGGTACAGCCAGTTGTTTTCAGCACATTCAGCATCTCTCATTAAAAAAAAAAAAAATCACACACACAAAGCCCCAGGGAATTCAGTTTCATTTGTACGTCTGGGGATTAGCCCACTGTAAATACACCAGATGCAGCAGTCAAGCTAAATGCTGAAAGGCAATGCTGTACCATCACTGCATTAATTCACCAGGCTCATCAGTATTTTAATCACAAGATCCAGGTGGTTTTTCTGAACCATGGGATTATTAAAGCACAGTGGGATTTCTTATATCTGTTGCCGCTTTATTCAGGAAGCAAATATTCTGCAGCAACAATAGATTTACTTCCTACAGCTGTCAAACGTTGCCAGCAATACATATGAATGTTTCTGAGCACCTGCTATTCCTCTGAGCTGGAGTCTGTCGGACCACAGGGTCATAATCACAACGCACATCTCAGATCTGCAGCCTGCGGTCCAGGAAGGCTGAGAAATTGATTCTGATATTAAGAAACTAAAAACAAAGTCATGTTTTCTCGTGGCCTTGGAAAAAAGCTCCGCAGTCTCAGTTTCAGCCTCCCTCTGCACTGAATCTGCTAGCTGGAACAGCTCGGTTTAGCACAGGAACATGGTGAGAAAAGGGACTGGGCCAGGTCTGTGTGCCCAGCTGTTCCCAGCTGTTGCCCAGTGCCTCAGCACTGCTGCATCCAGCGGCACACATGTACCACCAGACTGAGGAGGAGGACAGAGAACAGCAAAGATGCTCTGGGGTGCCAACACTACACGGGGGCTTGTCCAAGCCCTGGGCTACTGGACCATCAAGGCAAGGTAAAACACATTAATGCAATGCTTCACATCACATGGACAAAGCCATGGGAACAGGCAGGGTCCAGCTGAAGGCAAATGATATACAACAACACAAAATTTTACCTAGTCCTCTTTAGATTCAGATAATCAATTAACCTGTTGTGGAGAAGGGTTATGGACTCCTCATCCTTGGAATTATTCACAACTAGACTACATAAGGCTCTGAACAGCCTGTTATAATTTACGCTACTCCAGGGGCCCCTTTCACCTTAAATTGTTCTATACCCAAATAACTCAGGATAATAAGTAGATAACAGATAAAAATAGATAAAATATTTGCAAGAGGACATTGTTGTGAACTCTATGATTACAGGTATTGATGTGAACCCTGAAATGTGACAGTGTTTTTACTTCCAGAAAGGAGGTATCTATTAGCAACACCATTAAAAGTAAAACTTCACAGTATGGCTTTCTAAAAAGACGTATCCCATACTGTATTTTCCTCTAAGAGAATAAGCTCTTGTTCACGTTCTTCTGTGTATATATTTTATGGTTCTTCACTGAGTACTATTACTTTAGACCAAGTAAATGTGCACTAGTATTTTGGCAAGACAATAGCAGATCTGTGGTCTCAGCATTTTGATTTGCTGGAAAACTCTTTTTCTTAGGGGGAAAGCAACAGCTTTACTAAGTCTAATTAAGCAGTAGATGTGAACTGAGTAGACTTCTTTTCTCATTTTGACCAAAAAAAGTAATTATTTTCCTTCTGCACTACTAAGGACAGTTCACGGCTCAGCTATGGTCTAGCAGCATCAAGCTCCACCAGGTTCATGGTGGATTCCTGAAGTGCTTTTTTGTTATGTGTCTAAGTTTTTATTACATACCTTATATATTCCATCTGTCCTACTGTTCCTCTTTTAGAATATATATGTACCTTTAGCCTTAGGGTCTTTTTAGAGCTGAAATGTTTTTATTGACTTTGAGCAGAGGAAAATCACCGGGAGTCAATTGCATGATCATGAGCTGAGCTGGTAAGCTGCAGTGGGTAGACATGATGCCTTTGTGTAGGAAAAAGCCCTTCGAAGCCAAGACCTGGTATAGGTTCTATTGCTGCTTCTGAAACTCAGATTACAAATCATCAGATATCTTTGTACATATGGGAAGCATTTTTCCCACCTAAGACATTTGTAGACCTACTCAACTGCACTTTAGTGACATTTCTCACTCACCTTCAACACGAAAAATGAATGCCTGACCTGCCTGAAAACTAAAAAAACCCCAACATTTCCTCTCCTTTTCTGTTCCTGGTATTAAAGTATTTGCTTTTATACAAATTTAATATCCAGAAATCTTATCTCTTTCTTTATTGGACATTTTTTTGGCTGCCCTGGAATACATCAAATGACTGGAGTTTGTTTATCAGTAGAGAAGCTGCAAATGGTTATTTTATTTCTCTCTTCTGGCACCAAGAATGCCCCTCTAAAATTCCAACCTCACCATTACTGTCACATTCATCTGTCTTAGGCTTTAAAGTGGTGCAAGGCAAAGTGCCTTGCAGGGCCATACTCAAAATCTTACTCTGATCCCCAGCATCACATAGCTTCTCAGCAGAGAGGGCTGTACTGAGAGGACATAGGCAAACAGTGACGGTGGTGGTCCTTGCATGAAAGGCGGAAAAGAAGCCAAAGGGCAGCAATGACAATTCGGCTTCCAGAAAACACTAATGGGAATGTGCAGCCAGCACCAGACAATGGCAGCCATGAAGGTTGTTCAAGTATCCAAGCACTGTAAAAGTACTTTATAGTATAGTATAGCATAGTTATAGTATAGAACTATTTATATAGTTCATAGAATCATAGAATGGTTTAGGTTAGACCTTGAAGATCATCTAGTTCCACCCCCCCTGCCATGGGCAGGGACGCCACCCACTAGACCAGGCTGCTCAAAGCCCCAGCCAGCCTGGTCTTGGACACTTCCAGGGATGGGGCATCCACAACATATCTGGGCAACACTGCTCCAGTGTCTCACCACCCTCATAGTGAAACTTTTTTTCCTGATATTTAATCTAAATGTCCCCTCTTTCAGTTTAAAACCATGAGATCTCGTTCTGTCACTAACTCTCCCTGATAAAGAGTTCCTCAACATCTTTCCTGTAGGCCCCCTTTAGGTACTGGAAGGCTGCTATAAGGTCTCCCCAAAGTTTCCTCTTCTCCAGGCTGAACAACCCCAACTGTCTCAGCCTGTCCCCATAGGAGAGGTGCTCCAGCCCTCTGATCATCTTCGTTGCCCTCCTCTGGACTCGCTCCAATAGGTCCATGTCCTTCTTATGTTGGGGGCTCCAGAGCTGGACACAGCACTCCAGGTGGGGTCTCAGGAGAGCAGAGTAGAGGGCACAGTCACCTCCCTCAACCTGCTGGCCACGCTGCTTTTGTTGCAGCCTAGGATGTGGTTGACTTTGTCGGATGTGAGCACAGGAAGTTCCAACTAAAGGTTTGAATGCATGCCATGCTTGTTTCTTCCCACTTTCCCATGCCACGTGGAAGGCCCTCGGAGTCATTCTGCATCCTCTTCATTGCAAGGTTTGTGGCAGCAGCAGCTTCTCAAACCTCCAAAAAACAAGGTAGAAAAGGGGAGAGGAGAAGGATAGGAATAAGTGGTGCGTAATCATCATGGTAAAAAAAGTCTAAAAGAATAAACAACAGCAAAAGTTTCTTTAAAAAAATGTTATCTCTGATCAGCTCGGTTTAAAAAATAATGGGAATTGAGCTCCTGCTCTTGTTTCTCCCCACTCCAGTCCCTCCAAGCATTACACAAGCCTCCATAGGGCCCGTGCCAATGTCTCAGACACCTGTTTCCAGAGCAAGGCAGGACAAAGAAAGGTAATGCTGTGGTTCTGCTTTGGCATCTTCCTGCACTCTTGGTTTCATCAGATCATTGAATTGTTTTCTTTTAATGTGTACTTTTCTATTTAGTTAGTGCAGACAAATCTAAACTGACCTCAGTCTATTCAGTATGCCAGTATAAGCCAAAGTAATTGTCCTGAGACAGATTGATTAAAGAAGTACCCATAATTGTTTGCTATAAGGTTGGACCTGCTACTGCTTTAGAAAATCCTTCACTGGAATTAAGTTTCTGTAGAAGAGAAACCCCTTCTCCCTGTTTCACAGCTGGGCACAAGCTGCCACACGATTCCAGGAGTTTAGAAATATCTGACACCTGCCCCAAATCACTTCATTGTATGGAAAGGGATGAAATGAAAAAGAAATACTTCAGTCATAATTTTCCATTGCTCTTTTTATTGCTATAAGAAGATTAATTCAAATATCAAATTTATTTTAGATGTGTTTATGTTAAAAGTCTTGCCAGTCTGTTAACAATAAAAAGTTTGTTGGTTTCAGTCAAAATATTGTTTTAAAAAAGAAGGAAGCAGTAAGACAGAGAGAAAATTTCATTTCACACAAAACTGGTGACTTTCAATCAGGAATATTTTAGAGAAGAATCACATCATAAAAAGTAGCAGTTTCCTCTTAGACATGTTGATAAGATAAGGTTTGTAGGTTCAGTTGATCATTCACCGAATGAAGTAGCTTAGCTGGAAAAAAAATGATGTTTTGGATACATAAACCCTCTTCCCAGTCACTGAAGAATCTGGAGATTTGAGGATTGTTTAATTTGTTGGTACCTGTTATTTTAAGAGGCTTTTGTTGGAGAAGCCCCCAGACCGACTCCTCTCCTAAGTTGCCTCAGCTTGAACATTCAGAAACTCATTTGAAAGACTGCGTTGTGGAAGATGTAAAATAGGCACAGTAAAAGGGATTAGCCATCTAAATAGAGTAGTTAGAAAGACACAGTTAAGCTGAATTGTATCTTCTTTAATTTCATGGTCCTTATTAACTTCTGAAGGAGCTTGGCAAATATACCCAAGGGCACGGTTTTGTTTTTGAAGTGTAAATTGACCCCTCCCCATCCCAGTTGAAAGCTCTAGTGTATCAATTTGCAAAACCTAAGAGAAATTTTTTCACCGTACTTTGGTAATATATTCCATGAATTGTATCTGCAGTGGCAGTGCTATTACCGCTCACGAGGCAGTTAAACACGCAGCTTCTTAGACACCGGTGCACAGAATTCATCCCCACCACGGCCCCGCTGGAGGTGACGCTGATTCCTTTGAAGTCAGTGGAAAAACTCCAGAAATTCACCTTGAATTTCAGTGGAATCTGTGAAAGGTGGGATGAAGAACATCTAGAAACATCCTCAGTGCCAAAGGGACTAATAAAGACTGTTGCTTTTGTAATTGCCACTTCATTAGACATGTAATGATTTCTTGCCTGGAGAATTTGAAGGAACACTGTAGCGAATACACATGCAAGCACGCACTTTCTTTGCTCTCTTCTGCTAAAACTGTATGTTCTGACAGCATTTCTGAACAGCTGGAGGATTAATACTCATTTCTGTAGTTTACTGAAAGAAATTTAACACCTCCCCTGCTGAATCTTTTCTCTGCTGCAATCTGCCCTTTAGGCTGCGTGGATGAACATGCTCCCACTTTATAATAACTCCATTGCAATCGTTTATAAAAAAACCTTCTATGCTTGTCTGAAAAAAGATGTTTGTAGGATATGAAAGACCAAAGACACATATTCTACCTCTGTTTAATTCTAATCCTGTTAAAAAAAAAAAAAGCTCTTGAAGGATTTCTTATGATTATTTGAAAATACAAAACTGACTAAAAAGGCAAAGGTATATATTATTGCCACCTACAATGGGAAAAGAAACACCAAACATCTAAGCTGATCATACCTAAAGCTTCAGCACCTGCAATTATTTAAGCTTTTGAGCTGGTATTCAGTAATTTTTGGATTGATATTCAGTAGTTTCGCTTCTCTTTCCCTTTAGCTGCTCTCAGCTCACCAAGGGACACCAGCTGGTGACAGTCTTTGACACCTCTGGTTGCCAGCCCGTGTTCTTCCTTCACCATCCTTTTGCAGCCAGTCGCCCTCCGTGAAGTCCGGGCTGGCCGAGTGAGAGGGGCAGGAGCTGCCCCCAGCAGGGTGAGCAGAAGAGCTCACCCCACAAAGCCCAAATGGCATTTTTGCTGTACGGATCGTCAGCAAGGCACACGGTTGGCAGCCGCCAGCTTTTCACGTCAGCCCACGTCTACTGGGAGCAGCAGGACTTGCAGTGCAGGGGGACAAAGGGCGTTCAAGAGATTGAAGGGAATACAGTGTACTGAAGGCAGCCCAGCAGCACTTTGATGTCCTTGGATAAAAGCATAAAATGCTTTCTGACACACACCGGATAGGTCAAGGTGGGGTTAGTCTTGTTTCTCAAAAAGACGACTTGTTACATTTTGATCTTGGAAAACAACTTTTAAAATTCACATAGATTTCTGAATACAGACTGTGTCACTTTCCTCAGTCTGACTGAAACAGCGTCTTATTTGTCTTATTTTTATTCCCTGAATGCAACCAAGAATAACCTACTATGAATATGCTCCTAATAGCTAGAAAAAAAACCCCATGCTCAGTGAAACCCTCATTGACTTTCCAGGGAAACTAGCAGGAATGGGACGAGAGGACAGGGATGGGGATGCCTTCCCTGCTCCAGGAGTTAGGAAGCAAGGTTCAATTAGAAAATGCTGAAAGCCTCATGGGCAGCCTCCCTGCTGCGGCTGGTGTCGGCACACAGTAAGCCCCTGAGGCTGGAGCAGAGTAAGGGAGAAGCGAGTCGGGCTGGCTGGCTTTGTCTCCCTGCAACCTAATTGCATGGAAGTGTTTTGGGAACACACAGCTGCCGTTACACATGGCACTGGCCCATACTTGAAAGCAGACAGAAATGCCTATTTAACCAACCCCAGGATTTCTACATGGCTGCAGGAAGATGGGCTTTTTCTAACTCCAACAGACAAGCCCCTGACAATTCATCCATCCACAGCAGCCATCTGTTTCAATAAGGATCATCTGCACCCAAGGACAAGTGGGACCCCAAATCTGCATGGCAAAGCTAGTGTTTCCACTCTGTCTCTTAAGACAGAAAGCTGCCAAGTGACACCTCTGCCATCACCGGTCCTTTAATGAGGAGCAGTGATTGCTGGAAGCACTTTGGGAGCCCAGTTAACATCTAGCCTTTTCTGACCCTGAATCACCACCGTTGATCATCAGCAAAGCTCTGCTCTTTGGTACTTCACCTACTGATTTCTCCACTTGTCCGTGCTGCTCCCACCCCAGAAACATTCTCCCTCCATCAGCACTGTGCCGCCCGAAGTGCCGGGCACCTGCCAGCCCCATGGACACGCTGCAGCCCATCAACCCTTCTGCCCTGTGCTGGGAGGGAGACCAGGGGCTCCAGGCCACGCCTGACCCTTGGCATCTCTTGCTCAGCCATTCACCTCTTCAGGGAGAGGTTATTAGCTCTCATTGTTGGTTTTTTGGGGGGGGTGTATTTGTACTTTGCTTGCTTTGAATTTTCCCCGTCGTCTTCCCATCATGGCACTTCAGTAGTGGTGCCCGTTTCCCACAGCCCGTCTGGAAAAGACACTGGGATTAAGGTGGTGAAAACATGGCCCTGATTTTCTCCAGCCTGCTAAGCCTCCTGTTACTCAGGAGAGACAGAGCAGTTGCTGGCTGCATGCAAATTTAATTGTGAGGCTTTTTAATGGATTTAAATGGGTTTAGCTATTCCAAAGCAGCTTTTGTATGTGTCTCAGCTGCAGAGTGTTTAGACCTCCATGGAGAATTTGACTTCTCACAAACTAGCTTTGTTAGTTTGTTTATGCAAGGATCTAGGCATTTGGGGTGTTAAAGAAGCTTTAAAACATTATTGGCTGCAAAGCAAAGGGACTCTGTTGTTGGCCCAGGGCAGAGGCAATAGCTGATCTGTCTGATAAGAACAGTTTATTCAAAATTAAATCAGTCACGCTTCAGGCTTACCACGAAAAGTGCTCTCCCTGATCATCTCCTAAATCCAAAGGCAAGCCTGTGCTCCAGGATAAAGACTATGCACAGAAATTAAGTACCTTTTGCATGGAGGCAGAGAACAATTAGATCGCAGCCTGCCCTAAGATCTTAAACCTGTTCAGTCCCCTAAAGTTTTCAGCAATGACAAGAGCTGCTTGGAAAATGCCCTTTTCAAATTGCAGTCACTGCCTGAGATGTGCACATGCTGCTCAGCCCCTATAAGTTGCTGTTTCACACTGGCTGCTCCATTTTCTTCCCAGGATCGCATCTCACTGGATTTGCCCGAGAGGATCACATTATCTCTGTATAACTCCAATAGTTTTTTCATACCAGCCTTATCGCTCACAGCCACATGGAGTCTGGTGGCTGCGCTGACCTTTGATATGTTTATTATTGCTCACCGCTGAGGTAACCCTATAAATTTACATAATGTTTTACAAACATAAATACGTTGTTCCTGTTCCAAGGAAGGACCGGTTTTAAAAGTGCTGTGCCAGGAGAATAGTTGGATCAAGGTTAATGAGCTATTCAAGTATGATCAGAGAAGCCGCATGTGTGAGGACGTAGGTGACTTGATTGATCTCAGCCTGGCAGAGCTCACGCTAGTGCCACTCTCCCCTGGTATCACCAGAAATAACAGCCAATCCAACGCCTGAAATGGCAATGTTGAAAAGTTGAAGTAACAAAGCATTCAACGCCAGGCATTTTCCACCTCCTTTATCCATCCTGCAATAAAATCTGGCTTTGCATGAAGGAGGCTGCATGTAAGCGAAAGCAGCGTGGACAGAAACAGTGATGCCAAGAGAGGCACCTTCCACAGCATTTGCAGCTGAGCAAATTGGTCGAAATTCTTGTGTTGCTTCAGTTCATTGGGACGCCCGAACACCCACCTGCTGGTGCTCCCTGCTCTCCTCACACCACACCTGCTCTCCCAGCAGAAGAGGTTTCTCCATCACCCACCCATAGGCTGAAGGAGGGGTGGCTGGGGAAGAGGAGGGGGCTCGGTAGAAACCCTCTCCCGTGCCTCCCCGTTGTGTGTGCGAGATGCTGAAACCACGCATCTTAGCCTGAGACAGCCCACGCGGGGGGAAGAACTGAATCTATTGTGAAGTTTTTTGCCCTTGGAATAATTTTGACGTAAAAAGCTGCTTGGAGCCACTGGTGCCCGTTCAATTGTTCTTCCTCCGTACCTTTCTCTGGAGCAGAACAATAAGCGTCCAGGTCTGAGGCCTTTTCGTCTTCTATCCGGAGTTCTAGCGCTTGCAGGGTTTTACCTCAGGTTTCAGAAGCATGGGGTTTTTCTGTGAATGTTGAACAAACTGTAGTGCACAATTACCTACAAATTGCCATCGGATGGATGTTGATTACAGTAAATAAGAACTGAAGAGATTGTACAGAAGCAACTTGAAAGCCACAAAAATGAAGCTCATTTATGTTTTCTCAGCCTGCCTTCAGTAGCTTTGTTGCATGTACACTACACTTTCTACCCTGATTGAAATTCAAATTAGTTTCTATGTGGGAAGGTCTAAGGATACCCTTCATCTGCAGATTTGGGAATCTTGTATTTAAAATGTGTTGTTTAGCCAAAAGGCAGGCTGTCAAGCCAAGCAGCTTCACCTCAGCAAACGAAGGGGAAGTACTTCATCAAAAGGAAACCTTCACCACAGGGTTTGGGCAGGGGGGGCCCTTGCCCCCACCCCATCTGTTCCTTCACAAAAATCTTACTTCTAGGATGGACTAGACAGGCACCACAGCAAGGAAGAGCAAAGGAAAGGCACAAGAAATGAGTCTCGTGTTCAACATGTGTAACTCAGCAGGCCTCCTATCTGCAATTAGCCCTTTTATATCACGGCTCCTCCAGCACGGCAGAGCCTGCCTGTGAACTGAGAGCCAGTAATACATTTTTTTCTTGGTTGCTTGCTGTGAAATTGCAGTGACACAGTACAAGGGAAGGAAAGGGCTGGTGTCACCAGCAACGAAAGTACCGAGATGTGTCTTCAAAAGAGGATGAAATTTTATGCTTCCAAAGGCGAAGAGGCAAGAAATAAAAAAAGCAACAGCTCCCACCACCTGCTCACACTTCAGCAGTGATGGATGTCTGGAGTAAGTGGATGCTCTTTAATATTTACAGTGCCATATGTGAGAGAAGAGAAAGCCCACTAGGGCATTGCTCAGTGTCATGCTCCCCGTTAGCACCAGGGGAAACGTGAAGCTCCCTCTGCCCCTGAAGAGTGCTCACACAACACAAACCAAAGTCATTCTTTCAGAAAGAACTCCCTGTCGCCTGACTTCAGGATGGTCTCTGCCTGCAGCGACTGACTTTTTGGTTCCATCATCTTGAATGTTCATTTGTGAGCAGATCACTTGACCCTTGCAGGGAAGAGTTAGAACTTGCAGTCCATACTTTTGTCTTCAGAACATGTTGGCTGTGTTCTCCTTCCCATACAGCACAAATAAAACCCATAACATGTGGCACTCTAGGTAAGGACTCAAAAAAGCCCCAAAATTTCACAAGTACTTGTCCCATCGTCTTTCTGCCCCTAGAAAACCCTTCCAGCTGAAGCTATGCAGTGGACGCAGAAGAAACAGCACAATTAGACAATAATGGTGAGAAATGGGATCTGTTTAATTCAATACTTTCCCACTTGCAGAAAAAAAAAGTTGTATTTTTTTCCCCTTTCGCCCTTTGATTTTAAATTATTGATGCCATAAATTAGCAGTAATTAGACTCTGTAGGTTTGCATTCCTCAACAGCCTCTAATTAGCGATGTAGCGCATCACACAACTCTGCCTGGCCCCCAGGCACTGTGTGAGACGGCTCTTCTAGGGCACGCTGCAGCCTCGTCACCCGGCTTGTGGAAGCCGTGCCTTTCCCTTCGGGAAAAGGGCACGCCGCAGAAGATGCCTCTCCAACGCCTCAATGGAGCTTTCCTTTTGTCAGAGTTTGCAGTTGTGTCCCTTATCCCTGTCCAGGGGATGGAGCTTCCCAGCTGCAACGTCTCCCTCAGGCCTTGCTCCCTCCCTCCCTCCTCCTCCTTGTTCACAGCTGTCTGCAGCCACCTTGGTGGTGAGGTGGAATAGTGACAACGTGAGGAAATGTAAGGCTGTAGCAGACATCCTTGAGCAAAAAGGCCTCTGAAAGCTGTAGATGTGTCTTGACAAATGGTAATTCTCTTTACTGATAACTCCAATTTCAAGTGACAGTTTTTAAAATGGCTTTTGGATCTGGTTTTCAAGGTGGCCTGAGCCATATTTTTTTCCCTTTGGGCCATGATGAGGGCAGGAGAAATCTGGTGAACATGAACTTCAATTCTGACTCTGACTCCAGAACATGGTCACAGTAGAAATGAACCTATTAACAAAGCTGGAGATGTTCGAGGTGCCTGCCTATAGATGTTCCTGCCCCTCTTCTGAAGGTGATCTTCATGTATACAAATTAGGGATTTCTTTTTATATTTTTTTTTTGGTTTATTTATATTTCTTTTTTTCACTTTCCTAGACCACAAGTGCCCTGAGAACCTGCAGCTTATGAAGAAAAGGCTTTTGTCAGCTCTCTTTCAGTAGGATTGCTCCTCCCTCTTAGGTTTAGGGGGGAAGAGACTGGAAGTCAAATCACCAGATAGGGAGGGCTCTACACCATGTACTTTTGCATTTTATTTTTGCCAGTTTGGTATTTATTATTTTGCTATTTTCACACCTGGATTTTATCCTGTGATTATGACCTTTTTCCCATAGGTAAGAAGATAACATTTCCCTTTTTCAGTTGCAGTTGTGATTTCTCCCTTACTACTCCTGCTGTCAGTGTCCTCCTCCAGCATGCCTCAATGTTCCCAACATTTGTTCCCAACTCATGCTCAGTACGTGCCCTTCTCCCTCGGGCACTTCTGATGTTAATGAGCAACAAAGGTTATACTACCCAGCATTAACAGTGCTGCAAGCACTAGGCAGCTGCTGCTGGTCCCTGTCACACCTAATGCTAGCAAAAACACAAGTATTGCAGCAAGGGCTTCCTTTGCGCCCCTATATGCCGTGCAGGAGGATGAAGTGATGCAGTTGCGTGAGGGGCTTGCGCAGCCCGGCTGAAAGCCCCAGGCCAGCGGTGTGCAGAGGAACAGGAATAACACAACCAGACAGGTCTGCTCTGGGAAATGTAACCTTGTGGTTCATGCTCCAGCATGGCATAGTGCATTGAGAAAAGGTAGCAAAAATACCTAATGCAAAATCAGACTGATTCTGAGCACAAGGAGGATGAGCAAAGAGAGAGGAAGCTTTGCCATGAAGGGCAATGTGATAGGCAGTAGTCCTCTTTAAGTGATAAACGTGACCCATGTAGCCCAGAGGTACGAGCAGTGACGATTTCAAGCTGGATGGACAGAGCTGTGCAGCAGTGTTTTCTTGTGCTGCATCAATGACCTGGGAAGGCATCAGCTGGAGTCGGCCAGGGATAGCAAGCCCAGCCCTCCCCTGGCTACAGCAGCCACCCTTCTATAAGAAGTCTCTTTCCACAATTTTTGTTTAGGGGGTCAGCCATGTAATGCTGACAATGACTTCATCTCAGTATTGCTTTGTGAGTTGCACAGTTTTCAGGCAATAGGAAAAAAGACCCACCCACTCTGCTGGCTCCACGTGAGAGCTCCTAGCATGCTTTAAGAGAGGTATGTATTTGATACAAATAAACGGTGTGTTCAGAACTTAAGAGTTCGACCCAGCATTTGGGTTTGCAAATTATCATAATCGTAGCTAACCCACACAAAACATTCCTGAGGTGTTGTGACTGATGGGAAAGCTTTAATGTCTCATAATGCCAAGGTCAGAGCACAGATCTGCAGCTTAACTACAAGACTTTGGAAGGTACTATTTGGAAAGTCTCTCCAGTACTTGAAAAGCTTAATAGTGGTCTGCAAGCTGTTTACTCATCCACAATTATTTCGATAAGGATTTCAGAGTACATATAATGCTTTTATGCTAGCATTGCTGTCCCACGGCATTGATCCTGCTATTGCTTTCAGGAAATACAGATGAGACTTTTTCAGTCTAAAGGCAGCAATTTTTTTCCTGCAAAATATAAGGTTTGAAGACCAAATTGTCTTCACGGTTAAATCCCAAAAACCCAGTGAGCACCATGGTTATCGTATGACTGCATCTTTGCAACACACAGCTGGAGGGTCCAGGAAAACAAGCTGGTCGGCAAATCCCAGCCTAGCCATGGCAACAGGCTTCAGTCTGGTCAAAGGGACCAATCTAACTGGGGTGGGGGGTGACAAGGCCAGGGTGCCGGGTAATGCCCCCCCAACTCCTCAGGAGTCCGCAGGGTCCCAGGAGCAAGCTCAGCTGAATTTTTTTACTTGGGTAAACAAATGTTTTGCCACTCAAACATGGGCCCTTGGCTGTGTAGCACCCCTTCCTCTACACCACACCCAGCCACATGCGCTCTGCCAAGGACAAGGAGAGATATTCCTCTGCTCCCGAGCTGGGGCATCCTACCACATACAACTACCGCGGTCTCCCCAGGGCTACCACCAAGGTGGTTTTCGTTACAACAGGAGCCATTGAATTAGGAACAGCAGGAATCCTGTCAGAGCAAACTCTTTTTGATTGATATGTTTGTTGCACCGTAATGATAGCAGTAAGGCAGAAATAATGTGACCTATCCTTGGCTAATTTAGTCATCCGGAGCACTTTAGAAAACTGGCCCAACTGATCTAATCATGCTGTGGAAGTAGACTAATGAACCATCAGAGGTCAACTAGAAAAACAGCAACTGCATCTCTTTTTCCCACACTCCCTCTGTCTAACAGAGATGCCAGATGTGGCTCTTTGCTCCTGTTCCTGGCATCTTCTCTCCACTTGCCAAGAGAGCAGGCATCTGTGCTCTGCCTGCTGGATAGATGGGACTCTGGAGTGTCTCTTCTCCAGGCTTTGAACCTTACCCATCTTTCAGAGGCATAAAAACTATGTATCTGGGAGAATGGGCACCATGGGAGGATGTTTCTAATAATAGGACTTCTCTTAGGGAATTCTGAGCATTTTCTGTGCCTGTGGTGTCACCTGCTCACAGAAAGAGCTGGGAGCACTCCTGGCAAAACGCGTTTTCTTTTCACATTCATGAAAACCATGTTAATGAAAGACTACAAAAATCTGACTGCTGTGTATTTAGACTACATGATAACCATAACAACTGAAAAACCCTTCTCTTCCTGAATATATGCTCTTTATATTACTTGCATGGGCTATTCAACTATACAATTGTGTAAATATTGGGCAAGCCTTGCATAGATTTTCTAATGTGTAAAACGAACCTGGGGGGGGGGGGGTGGAGCGTGAATCCAAGGGAAGCCATTGGCACAGTGCTCCTGTAACCTAACCGTGCTTGCAATATTTTCCATCTGATGCCCGAAGCAACGGTTTGGTCTAACAGAGATACGCATGTTCAAAGATCTGTCTCTCCTTTGATGTTGTTAAATATGATCATAATATATATCAGTGAAATTGTTAAAAGCCTGATGGATTATTACTGCCAACAGGATCTCTTCATTTTATCAGTCCTCACACTTGGTCCAGATTCCTATTGTTATCAAAGAAATAGGCTGAATTAATGAATGATGCAATAACACATTCTGGTTTAGATCTTTGCTATTAAAGCAAAGAAAAAAACAGCTTCAATCCAGATAAGTGACTGAAGCAAAACTGAGACAGAATACTGAAGGTTTGTGTTAATGGACAAACCTGTACGCTTATTTTATGTTCATATTCTAGACCAGTAGGACACAAGCCACCTCCAGGTTAGAAGCTGCAGAGCTGTGACTGAGCAAACCAGCCACAAAACCAAATTTGTTTACATGGTGTCCAGGCTGGACCTGCCTTATGTTCAGCCAAGCTGGAGTGCACAGAGTGGGCTGTGTCTGTGAGCACACACCTATGTGTGCTCTTGTGGGTGGGATCCATTAATTATAAAATAATTTTACTAATTTTTAAGCATTTTTTTGTTTCAAAAGAAAATTTATTATAAATAGATTCATTTGCTAAATTAAAAATGTACCTCAAACACTATACAGTTATAAAAGCATAGTTTTAGAAACTAGCTCTGCTTGTTGCATTTTTTTATTATTCTTTCTTTCTTCATTTCTTATGTCCTTTCTTTCTCATCCTTCTTTTCTCTCTGACTTTCTTCCTTCCCTCTTTCCTGACATTTTTCTTTCCTTCCTTTCTCTCTCTGTTTTTTAATTTATTTTTTTTTCCAAGCAGATTTTATTTGTACAAGATGGCTCATTTTTATCCATTCTCCTGCCACGCACTGTCGTTGGCTGGATGGGGCTGTTCAGGGAGGTTGTCTCCTGGAGGAGCAGCTCCATTGCCAAGCCAGAGAAGCTGTAGGTGCCTCCTACCAGGCAGCGCCCTCAGCTTTGCCGTTGATACACCTGGGAGGGCCAGTGATGCACCCTGAAGGGTGTCCCTCAAGGGACTGTAACTCACACATTCAGGCTTGGTTTCATAAGGCCCCAATTTTTTCCTTACGGGATCTTCCATGTCTTTTTCTGAAGTCACCCTAATGCCACCGACCACAGCCAGGCTGCACTGCACCCTCTGGTTTGGTGACCTTACCTTCCAGCTCACACTTTCTTCTAATGGGATTTCCCCCTCCCCGCCGCCTTTTATGTTGTTCTCAAAACATACTTCCCATAGCAACCACCACATCAATAGCCATGGATATCATCTCACACAGTGCTGCTGGCTATGAGATCTCCCCGAGTGTTTTTCCTCCAGCTAAAAACCGGCAGACCGTTCTCACTAACAACTGTTTCTCGTGCCATTTGTAGCTGGCCTCTCCCCACAGATCATCCCTCTGACATTTGATGCATTCAGCGCCGCGGTGCCATACCTAATTGTTGCAAACCAGCCATAAGACTGAGATTCACGAGTGCTGGTTTTGGCTCAGCAGTTACAGCGGGACTACTTGGCTAGCAAGGGATGCTGCCCGTGGGTCAGCAACGTAACCCGCATCTCCCAGAGGAACATGGCTGTAAATGAATTTTTTCTCTCTTCTGAGCACATTGTGCTGATGGCCCGTAGGCTCCCCCAGCTGCAGTAGCGTCACTTCTGCTTGGTCTCCCATGCGCTGGCTCTGTTGCTCAAAGTGACACAAGCCCATTGATGGTGTTCAATAAAATTAGTGGGTTTATGCTCTCTGGTTGCTTTTGAAATATCCACCTTGTAACAAAAACTGAGGGACTTCTTAGCAAAAGGGTTTGCACATTCCTGTGAATCCCATTGACAATTAGTCAACCGTTTCAGTTCTATGAAAAAATAAAAAATCCTGCATGTTCAATACAGCTTTTGTTCTGTATTTGGAAATAGGTTAAGCTACCTATAGCCTATTAGGATGCCACTAGTAACTCCTAAGGAGGTTAAGCAAATTCAGGGAATATATTCAATTCAGTAGATGTAACCAATCTATTCCCAGCTCCTAAAAGAGTTTGCTGAGAAGACTTTTCCCCATTAACAGCACAGAAGTTCCAGATGATCTGGAAGAGTGATAATATAGTGTCAATAGTTTGTAAAAGACTATCAGTGTAAACAATGTAATATACATATATAGCAGCCTGCCACAAATCCTAGGAAAAATAATGATGGAAAATACAAATCACGGCTGTTAGAATTTGTTCAGTCCATTTCAGTTATCAGGTGATGGACAGCGGCCTGATTGCAGCATGTATCTTTCTAGGAAGAAAATAAAAGATGCAAAGATCTTCTTTAGTCTATCAGAAAAAAAATAATCAAAAAACCATCCTGGAAGGCAAATTCAGAGGAATTCAATTAGCAATTAAGATCACATTCTTAACAGTAAAAGCACTTAGTGGGACAAGTTGCTTACAGAAAGGAAGGGTTTGCCATCTCTTGATGTTTTCCAGAGAAAGCTGGATGCATTTGTATGGAGCAGGGCTGGGATCCACGGCGGGTGTTGAACATGTCAAATGAGCAGGACTGCATGGGGCAGGGAGGCAGAACCAGTGTCGGCAGCCCGTGTCGCACCACACCGCCGGGCACGGGCAAGTCACCCCTCTGCTATTCGGAGAATGTCCTAAAATCTGATCTGCTGCCTTTCAGCTCAGATGCTTTAGTCCATGTGGTGGCTGAAATGTAAATGCTTTGAGGTATCTGCAGGTGGGTACTTCAGTGAGCTGCAGCTTACTTCAGATAAACAATCTCCCCTTCCCCAGGGGCTACGCACCCAAAGGCAGGGCATGGACACCCTGGTACCCCCAGCAGTAACAAACGCCTGGGCAGAATCGCGCTGATCTTTTCTGGGGATTCCTTCCTGCGTGTCAGTGTGCCAGGACTCCACGCACTGACTGTTCGGGGTTGCTTCTCATGTCTCTCTCTGGCACAGTCCATTTTCTGTGATTGCCCAGGAGTTTTATTTAATATATTCCCTGCAGCAGTGAACCTAGAACATGGGCAATGCCTATGAAACTCTCCTCTCCAGCACGTTATACATGCTGGTCTTGACCTTTTGCAGCAGGTTTTCAATTTGCTACGAGCAATTGAAAATGGCTTCAGTAAATGCCCTTGGATTTTTCTCTCTAGCCACCCATTTCCTGTGTACAAGCCGGTCCCTTTCAGCTCAGTGCTCCTACAAACCCAGTGCTTGTGTGTGCAGTGACTGCAGCGTTGTGTTTTCACTGCTGTTTCAGCCTATTAGAAAAACAGTTTCCAAGCTGCCTTTCAGCACTGCCTCTGAAAAGACGATGATTTTGGCTGTTTGGTTTAGTTCTGGTTTTGTCATCCCCCTTCCAACAGACGGTCATGTGGACTGCACAGAAGTGGGAAAACATAATCTGTACCAACTGTGGCCCCTGAGGGTCTAACGACACCTCACCTCAGAGCCTCGGTGTTCATCCCATGCCAAAAGAGCCCTGGTGATTTCTTCTGCTCAGTTAGCTGCTGCCCAAATTAGCCGTGCGACACTTAAACGCTTGCCGTGCTCAGCGCCAGGTAACTGGCAAGCCAGAGCCACACTTCCTCGGCTAACCTTCATCTGCGGGGGCTTTGAGCCCTCATTTTG
The DNA here is from genome assembly GCF_964199755.1 of Larus michahellis. Classification (NCBI taxonomy): domain Eukaryota; kingdom Metazoa; phylum Chordata; class Aves; order Charadriiformes; family Laridae; genus Larus; species Larus michahellis. The sequence goes on from NC_133898.1 coordinate 70,803,854, forward strand.
TGGAGTGAAGTGAGGATGAGAGAAACTAGAGGAGCCTCGAGCAGCCCTGCAACGCAGTGCACGCAGCCCGGCTCTGGGCCAGGGGGCTGAAGGAAAGGGTTTATGCTGCAAAAAGCTGAGCTTTCACAAAGGTGAAGAGCATGCCATTTTTTCTCTGGATGCCATTGAAACATCCTCATTCATGCAAGCTGCAGTAGAGAGAATTGTGTTTGTTTTAAGGATTGGAAATGGTGAGGACCGTGTGGCTGTAATCCATCCTGCTTCCAGCCATCACCAGAAAACATGCATGTAAGTATGCCCAGGCGTATGCCCCGGGGGCCTCAGAGACCACCAAGTGCTTGGTTTCTTGGAGACTACTGACATGTCATTTTTGAATACACGGGATGGCCCTAAGGCGCTCTGCAGGGATGTGGTGGGTCTGTAATGGGGCTGGGCTGGAGGGCCCTCAGCCAGCCTGGGAATGGCCGTGGCTCACACAGGACGTGTGTTTTCCTTGAAGGAAGACGAAGAGCTTGTCCTAGACAAGCTCAGTGACTTTGTTTCCATGGAAAAGAGCTTTGCACTGAATTAAGCCATTTCTGGCCAAGCTCGGAGAAGAAACGGAGTGTCCCAGCCAGGTGGGAGGTCTCCCACTTCAAGGCAGCCCACTGTTCCCCCAGCCTGGCAGCCGCCGCCCTACCAGCATGGTGGTCAAGAGGCACTGTGTGCTGGCAGGGAGAGGAGACGGACACTGGTGCCATGTCCAGGGCAAGGAGATGCCCTGAACACCACGAGCTGCTCCCTTACGCTGCTGGGGGCAAAGCCAAGCCAAAAGGGCCAGGTGATGGGGGCCCTTCCCTGATGCTCCCTCTGTCTCTAACCTTAGTCTCGTATTTCCTCCTTTCCCTGCTAAGTGTTCAGGCCTCATTACTGTCAGTGATGACTGGTACAAAACCGAGATGGAGCAAGACTCTCTCTCTCCAGACATCCACCACATTGACTTTCACCACAGCTATTGTAGTACAACGTGGACCTTGGTTGGCGAAGTGTTTTGCAAGATGATTTGAGCAACTTGGTCTAGTGGAAGGTGTTTTGAAAGGGGTTTGAAACTAGATGATCTTTAAGGTCCCTTCCAGCTCTAACCATTCTATGATTCTATGATGGGCATCAGGAGATTTTTTTTTTCAATAACAGCAGTGGGAAGAGTTGTTTCTGTCATGCCACACACTTGTCAGGAGGGGTGCTCAGTGCCCCAGCATGTGCCCATGGGTTGGCAAAGCACAACTCTGCCTGCCTGCTTCACCCTGAACCACGACAGGTGGGAGGGCACAGAGGAAAGAGACGAAATCTGTGGGAACAAACCTCATGGATAAATATGAAGTGCTAGGAAGCACGGGCAAGAGCCAAGTAAAACCAGACAAATATAAACAGTAAAATAATAATAATAATTAAAAAAAACAAACAAAAAACCCCAAACAACAAACAGATCAACAGTTTCCACATTGATGTTAAACTCTCAGCAATATACCACCTTGACACTTGGGATTTTCATACTGCAACCTGGGACTTTGGCAGGAGGATTTCTGTGCTGGACCAGGGTGGAAACTCAGCTGACATTTCCCACTGGCATCAGGAAAGGTCTTTGCAATGGAGAACTTCACCACCAGAGCTTTTCCATGTCCGCCCTGTTACTTTTCTGATAAAAAAAGTTTGTAACAACAATTTAAATTTCAGGATCTGATCTTGCATACCATAAATTAATGTCAATGTTTATTCATATTTTTTCTTAAATGACATCTGGCTGAAGTTGAGTCATTCTGGCAGAAGGAGTCTACACTGATGAAGTGGCATATTGCCACCTCCAATGACTTTCAGTCCTTTTCTGTGCAGGTTGGGGGACGTGAGAAAAAACAGACGAGGCAGTTTAACACAGTTTTTCCCTACCAGCAAGGTCAACTGTCCTGTGTCCCTAAATCTTAGTACACCTTTCAAAGTGTATGTTGTGAGTCCCAGTCTTGCTTCTCACCTGAGAGACATTTAAGGTCACTATGAGAATTGTGGGTCTCAGTAACTCATTAGAAACAATAAATTAATAAAACTGTGAAACAGCCCGAAGACCATGATGCTGTCAAATGGCTGCAGCCCTTTTATTTGCTGGCAGTTACCATACAGTGACATAGTGCAGCTGCCTGCTGTTTTGTGATGCATCTGTTGAGTCAGATGGGGGCAACCACCAGTAACCACCAGCCCAACAATGGTGTCCCTGTGAACATGTGTCCGTCTTGCAGTGGAGACTGGTTGTGTCTGGCAGCAGCAGCAGCAGCTGCAGGACATGTTGGCAATGTTCCCTAGGTACCAGCTCACCTCCATCTGCAGTATTTGGTGGTGAGCCACCGAATGGGGCATACTGTGCATACCAAAACATTTGTATGTATCTTTAGCTCTTTTAAGGTGGTTCGGTAGAATATGTTGCTCTCTTTCCCCACTGTTTTCATTCTTTCAACAACAGACGCAGCCTGCCTGGTGGGCCCTGCTTGGGTCTCTCAGCCAGAAGTAGGGTGGCCATAGGCACTGCATCCTCTCCTGGGGGAAAGCAGCTCCCCAGGAACACGAGAGAGGTCTCTGAGGCCACACCACTCCCAGAGACCTCTGTCCCTTGCCACTAACACCAGAGAGAGCGTGGGGAGGGACGGGGACATGTGTCTGAAATGTCCAGACTTTGGGGGATCGGCTGCTCTAAGGGGGCAAGTTGTTTCCTCAGTAGCTACATGGATTTTGGGACCATGTTCAGGTCCTGCCTTACAGCTGGTCACTGCTCCAGTAACTCACCTAAAGACTCTTAAATCCAAATATGAACAATTTAAAAATAGTGTGTGTAAAAGACATACTATGAATTTGTTGGGGTTTACTGTAAAAAAAGGTGAAAGAGGTTTTTCATTTTTCCCCTGTGCTACTGAGCACCTAAACAATACGTTCTCCTAGACCTTTAGTTGCCTAAGCTGTTTCAAAAGCTCAAAACTCAACTAAAACAAAACAAACCAATCTCAGAAAAACTTTTGAAGTGAATGAGATTTTTAATTTGAAAACTGAAAACAGAAAGTCCTACTCTCCGAAGACCACAGAATTGGAGTCAAACACAAAACATAGGGTGGAGTCATCCCACCATGACCATAGGGAGACAGGGAGCCTGGTGTAGCCCCAGCTGCCGCGAGCATGTCGTCACCAAAGGCGTGGACTTTCTTCACCGAGCTGGAGGAGCCGTTTTCCCATGGGTCAGGAAATGCCCTAGAAATAGAGAGGAGGCACCAGCTGGAGAAAGGGACATACCTGGATAGGAGTGCTGTGGCTTTATGCCATGAAAGAAAGCATGGGTCTGTATAAAAGTCTGTATTTCAAATTAATGTATTGTAGCGACCTCTTGTAACACCCCCTGGCTGGAACAAGGCAGGTCAGGGTTTTCCCATGGCTGCTCTCTCACCTGGCTCCAACGAGGTTGCATGGCAATTGCAGACACTTGTCTGAGATCTTAGAGGCCCCCATGTCCTGGCTAATGACATCCACAGCGTGTCAGGGTGCTGTACTTCCCAGCACGCGCTAGAGAGTAGCCTTAGAGGCCATGCTACAATATTAGTTCATGAATACCCTCAGCTAGGTGAGGAAAGCCTCTGTTTCCCAGCCCAGTATTTGTTTTAATAGATGCTGGGAGGGAGGCAGGGAGGAGAAGAGATTTGCTACGGGTTCAGAGTAAAAGAACTCGCAGGGACAGGCAAAATTGCTTAAAAGGTTGATTTAAATAAAATGTTAAATAAAAAAGCTGCTTTAAGTACCACTAGGCAAGATTAGCATCCAATATCATCAAAATGCCAAAGAAACAATAAGAAGGTCTCATTAAACAGCAAATAGCAAAAGGAAATGTACCTTTCTCCGCACAGCAGGAAGGAAAAGGAACCAATCGATAAAGGACTAATGAAAGTATTGAACAATTAAATTGCCTCTGGCATTGCAAATGAGAGCTGTAGACAAGTGTATATATAAAACTCAATTTACAAGGTCAGAAGAGGACTCCTGCAACATGTAAAGAAGTGGCATCTGATCACACTTAAGAAATTAAGAATATTTTAACCGAACAAAGATCCTCCCAGCTGGAAAAACCTATGGAGAACCTATGGTTGTTTCTTGTTTTCAGCATTTCTCTGAGGGAAGAGAGATCGGTCCAAGAAAAGAAAGGTGTGTTTTCCTCAAAGGAAGATTTCCACGTCAGATTTTCATTTCAAAATAATAACTGATGTAAAAAAAAATTCATGGGATTTTTAAGACTTTTGCTAATTTTTGGTTTTGATGTTTTGTTTGTTTTTTTTTTTTCTCTGTTTCACAGATGCTGCTAGGACTGGAATTGCTACATAGTTGTGTTAAACTGTTCCCAAGGTATTTTCAGCCCAAACAGAAACAGGAAACCCCAGTAACCATAAGGAGAACTTTGTTCTCATCCAGCCACAAGGTTTAGGTGCTTTTTTAGTTGCTTATCTAAACACCTGCTGTTATCTCTAAGTGGATTTTCCAGGATTACTTATCCATGGCAGTTGTGATATCTGGAGGCATGAGACTGTTGCATTTGTTTTAAATGTGTTTTAAATGTATTTTAAATATTAAGAGGACGTATCCTGTGAGCCAAAGTTCAAGCACTCGTGCTCTTGCAAATGAGATGTACGCTGTGGACTATGTCTAAATAGACAAGAAAACTTTTGTATGGATAGATCTGTTTCTCTGTCATTGTGGAAAACGTAACCCTAAAGGCACATTTTCAGGCAGGTTTGTTCTGAAGCAGAATAAACTCAAGTCAATAAAACTACATTTGCATATGCCAAAGATCTTCTTTGGTGCTGAGTTTTGCGTTTGAGAATGAAGACTTAAATTGGATTCTGGCATCTGTCAGTCTTGCCACGTCCTTCAGAAGGCTGATGGGGTCTTTCAAGCTTGCTTTCCGCAGCGGTAGAGTAGCAGGCAGCATTGCCGCTATACGAGCAGGTTCAGGATCAAGCCGTGGGGTGAACTCTGGTTCTGTCCCTAGCGCTAGCAGAAAGGAAAGTGCTGTAACGGGCTCCTTGTCAGGAGAACAACTCGCACACTGAAGAAATGGAATCTCTGAAGAGAAAATCAATCTAGTATTTGATGTTCAATATTTAGTCTGACTTAACGCAATATTATTATTGTAACTGAGTTTTAGAGATCACTGCAACTAAGAGATGAAGCTTACACGGGAATGAAAATATTTCCTGCCTGAAAACTGGAACAGAAGTCCAGATGGTACAAAATGGCTTTAGCATGACAGAAAATTGAAAGCAGCTTTCTTTTTGAAAGCCAAGAATAAATTTTCTTGTATGAAACATTATTAACTTCAGCATGCGGCATTTTTATTTTTGTTAAATTCTCTCTCTCTTCTCTCTCTCAGACCCTTATTTCCTACCCCTCAAATTGCCTAGATCTAAATACAGTCAAGGGGAAACGAGTCTAGATCAAAGCTAATGTAAATGCTTGGAAGATCTCCCATCTTCTCTTTCCTACAATGAACAGCTGCCTGAGTTTGTGCCCTGGTTTCACCTGCATGAGCCTTGGCAGAAGGATAAAAGGGGACGCCCGTACAATTTGACCTCCACCAGTATCTCCATTTTCTCCCCTTGGGAAACTTGGGAGCTTTCATTAGCCAAACTACTAATCTGAAAGAGAAGAAACACTCTTTTTTTTTTTTTTTTTTTAAGTTGCGAGGCCATCTATGGTCCAAAGTTCTTCTGGTTATTGTTGAATTGAGAAGTAGGTAGTTGCACACGAGCTCAACTATTTGAGCTCCTCATACAGCAAAATAAAATAATTTGTGCCAATTTTGTTAAATTTGTTATTTTAAAGGTTCTAACCTAGTTTTCACAGCTTATTTTGACACAAATAGCACTAAGACCTTTCTGTTGGAAGAGCACTGTACTCTCAAGGCCACTGGCAACAGGTGCCTGTTCTTACTGCTTTCTGTTTAGTCTTTAGAAGTATTCTAACAAATCCAAAATAGTCCTGGCATTGAAAACAACTGTGCTCTTCTGCAAGTGGATGAGGTGCTAAGCTTGCAGTGTGGCATTGCTTTTCCTCTGAAATGTCCCACAGCAACGCAGCAACACAGAGAGAGTGAAGTCTGGCTACCAGACCCTGAGTAATTTCTGCTTGAGGATGGTTTGAAAGGACCAAACTCTAACCCGTTGCTTAGAATTACCTCAGATCCCAAGGACTGGAAAATGGTAAATGCGGCATGAATATTTAATAAGACCTCCCGGGGAAATTTGGAAAATTACAGGGAGATAAATCTGCCTTAGGTACTGAGCAGATTAATGGAAAAAAATATTTAAAGATAGATAAATATGTTATATAGAAAATGAATCAACAGGGCTTTTAGAGTAAAATCTGTTGGAGTTATTTGAAGATACGAGCAAACACACAATTAAGGATGAGCTAATCACCAAATCATTTTAACAATGTCTCTCCTGAAAGCGCATTAAAAAAACTAAGTAATTATGAGTATAAAATGAGTAGAGTAATAGGAAATGGAATAGCTGTAGAACTCCATAAATGTTTGCAAATGTTCATGAAAAGAATGTGAAGAATCAGGAGACACTTTTTGCAGATGATATTGAATTATTCACAGTAGTCAAAGCTAAATCCATCAAGAGCGGTAAAAAGATTTTTTGAGAATATCAGTAAATAATGCAATTACTGAAGAAATTCAATACTGATAAATACAAAGTAATGCAAAAGCTACCCTAATTACACAGTCACAAAAATGGTCTCTATATTAGCTATTACTACCCAGGAAAAAGATCTTGCAATTACTGAATACTTCTTTGAAAATTTCAGCTTAGTCCAGGGCAGTGATCAAAAAGATAAACTGAATGTTAAGAATTATTAGGAAAGAAGTAGGGAATATAAAAGAAAATACCATCATGACAGACTATATATGCCTTTGAAATGACAATGGTGTCGTCAGTTCTAGTCACATCAGCCCAGAGGGCCTGGCCTAGAGTTAGAGAGGTATAGCAATGGCCAACAAGGGTAAAAATACAGAAATACAGAATGGTTACAGCATGAAAAGAACACACACTCCCCAATAAAAGAGAAATAACAAGTAGGTTATTTGTATTAGTAAGGAATTGAACTAGGGGGCAAGGGGCGGAGGATAAATCTGTGTGCCAGCGGTCGGAGACACACTGCTGAAGCATGAAAATCCCCTCAGGCTATAAGAGAGTGACTTGCACATCTCATCACCTCCAATAGGCTGTCCTGAATTTACCAGGTCCATGATTATATTTTTATTTGTTATCTGATCACAGCTTGGTAACAATATTTTTCCTGCGTATAATCAAATGTATAGTACAGCAACTTTCCAAAGCCCAAGGAGTAAGGGTGAAAAAGCTCACAGATTTTACTGAGTGGCTGAATTAAAATCTTAAATAATTTCATATTTTGAAAGACAGAAATAGCTTTACAATTGGGGCTTTCCTGAAGTGGATCTGGTTTCCATATCAATCCACAATAGATTTCCTCTCGAAGTACTCATCCATTCGTCCCCTGGAGCCATGTAAAGATTTTCCACTAACAAGATCCTTCTGCAATAGGTTCCACAGATCGATTATCTGCTGCACGATGAATCCCTTCTTCTGTTTGTTTTGTGTCCTGCCAGCTTCCCCTGATGCCCCTTACTGCAACACAGTATATTGGAAGGATCCAGGCTGTCGAAGCACAAAATAATAATATGCACCCAGCCTGTTGCCATGTATTTGAGAAGAACCATAATTTAGAGGAACATAAATAGGAAAGGAGCATAACAGAAAAGGAATATGCATAATGCTGTCTCTCCAGTTAGCACGTTTGGTGCATTAAAAAGAACCAGACTCTTCCGCTAGTGTGGCAATGTTATTTCACCCTCAAACCAAATGGAAAAACAAAAGTGTCTTTTCAATTGTAATTATTATTCAGGCAACATTTCTCCTGACCTAATAGCACAGTAAGAACATTTTCTTTCAAAATATGTCTTTACGTTCTGCAGTTACAAATCTATCATACATTAGCTATTTTGCCTAATGAATTGCATTTGACCCTCTGGTCTAGTTGAAACCCATTTGCCCTGGGAGGGTGTAAGTTAGCCGAATTGCTTACCTGTGAGAAGGAGATCTTGCTAATGACACCACATCCACGCCAGGCAGAACTGCATGACTGCTCCTTGGCTGGTGGCCGTGGCCTCTGGGCCTCCCAGGTAGCAAGGATTTGCAGTGTCCTGTTTAGAATCATAGAATCATAGAACCGCCTAGGTTGGAAGGGACCTTACAGATCATCTAGTCCAACCATCAACCTAACTCTGACAAAAAACATCACTAAACCATATCTCTAAGCACTATGTCTACCCATCTTTTAAATACCTCTAGGGATGGTGCCTCAACCACTTCCCTGGACTGCCTGTTCCAATGCTTGACAACCCTTTCAGTCTAAAATTTTTCCTAATATCCAGCCTAAACCTCCCCTGGTGCAACTTGAGGCCATTTCCTCTTGTCCTATCACCTGTTACTTGGGAGGAGAGACCGACCCCCACCTTGCTACAACCTCCTGTTTGAAAAACAGAGCTGCCCACCGACTTGTTGCTGGGAGCAGCCTCCTTACCACAGCAGCCAAATATTTCTGATTCAGCATGGCAATAAAAGGACAGCTGTCAATCTCAGTATTTAAGTGCTCTGGGCAAGGCTTGCTGCAGGATGCTAAGAAATGTGGTGTAGTACGTGCTTTGCCATTCCAGGTGCACACGATGGGTACAGATTCATAGCCGATAGTAGTCGTGCCTATGAGCAACCCAAGCCACTCAGCATTTTGCAGCCCACCCCTGCTTCTGTGAGAGCAGGGAATATACCAAATAATGCTCAATTCATTATTATTAAACAGAACTGAGTTTCTCTCTAGCGTATTAATTCACTTATGACTTCAACTGTCTTTTATTATCGTCTTCTTATGTGTCTTCTCTGCTCTTTGGAAATCACTTTCGTTTTTGGTAATCAGGCTGGTAATCAAAGCCTCCAGCTCCATACGCAAGCTCCCACTCACAAAATCCCTGATGGGTTGATTGCTGGCAACTGGGAGAACCTGCCAGGGAGAGAAACACTTGACTGCCCCTGTTTAAGCAGCCGCCGCTGGCTGCTCTTACAAGGCAGCAACACGGACCTTGGCTCTAACTCAGTTCTTAAGTTCACATGAGTGAAGTAGATGGGGAAAATTTCCAGTTTCAAATAATATGTTTATTCATGTAAACTACGGTTTGATACGTGTAATACCTGTTAAGACAGGGGATAGAATTCCTATTCTCATTCGGCTCTGAAGTGCTATAAGAAGGGGAACAGTCAAAAACAGAAAAAAATTGTTGAGTTTCCCTAATGTTTTGTTTGTCATAAAAACTGGGCTGATTATTCTTGCATAATCCTATGCATAATGATTTTTGAGCCCATAAAAAGCAATAATGTGACTTGTGGAATGAATGTGTGAATACATCCACAGGTTTACTTTGCCATTGTTCAACTGCATTTATCCCAGAGGCTCAGAACAGGTTTTAAAAGTATTCACTATTGGTCTAAGTCTACTTCCATTTCTGTTAATGTAAATGTCCCATCCTGGGTATGTTTTTCCTGTAGCCTGTTAGGTGAATTTACCTCAGTTGGGTAGCAATGGCATTTTCAGTTTTTAAACATAGTCTAAAGTAGTCTGATTAAAAATAGGCCTACTTTATACATCACGCCAGCAGCCCAGTCTATAAACAACTGCCTAAGAAATATTTACTGGTTCAGGTCTGGGATTCTACTCCTACATCTGTCCTCTCACCACAGAAATCTGAGTGATGAAAGACCCTCCGGAAAGTTATTTTGATTTGATATCGGTTTCTCTAACTTTGGTGTCTCCTAGCCCAGGTTTGCTTAGCTTCTGGGTGTGCTGCCGCTCTGAGCTTCTTTTTCTCCCCACCTTATGGTGGTCACATATATGGGCAGAACCCTTCTTGTCACACAGGTAACTTATGTGACATGGACTTCTGCAGCTGCAGTAGAAAGTGGAGGGAATACAAGTGATTACTTGAGCCCAGGCCCACGTGTGACCATGCAGGACGCTCACCCGTAGCCACCAGGCAAGACTCTTTGGCCTGTGCTTTGTGCGTAACCTGGCGTGCCCACTCGTACAATTAAGAGAAAGTCTGGATAGCAGCTAACCCATTGGTAAGTTTTTCTCTCTATGGTTTAAGAAATGGTTTCTTTTGAAAGCTTCTTAAATTATTTGTATGATTTCCAGGGTAAGTGTTGGTAGGAAATGAGGTTTCTTTAATATCAGGGGAGTGTAACTCAGTTGCTGCAACATGTTCACACCAGACTGTGCTCTGTTGGGCTCGTGTTTCTTTTTAAATTGCTCTTGCACAAACCTACAAATCTAAATAACATGGATAGTGAGGGATGAATTACACAAAACGGCCGAACATGAGCATTTCCACGTGGCATAGCCCCCACCAGAGGAGCACTGCAAGATGACTCTCAGGCAAGCCAGAGAAAGGAAAAGACTATGTGCAACGTGGAGATTTTATCTGTGTGTTCAGTGTCCATCTCCCCAGGTTTCCATTTGATTTTGGCCACATGTCTCTGTGCCTAACCCTCTGGGGCCAGCCATGGCAAAGGCAATCTTCTCTTTGGATTTCTCTAGAGCGAGAAAAGGAAACAGAGTAAGAAAACGCCAAACATTTTGGCGGAGCTAAGTGCCATGGGATTTCTTTCAAGAATAATGATTAACAAATGTCAGCTAACACTTTTTTGAAACCTCCTTTTTCTAATTCTTGCAAGAACCAGTTTGAGTCTGGAATATTAATAGTAACATTAACCCACTCGTGCGTAAGCTAATGTAGTATTTGGATGGAAATGTCTGCTGGTATGGTGAACAACTCACATGCCAGCTGTGGATGTGGCTAGGTTTCCAGTTGCGTTGGGGCTGTGGGGGTGATGTGGTGCAGGACCAGCCAGCGGAGGCCGTGGGGAGCATGCTGTGACCCACACGCCACCACTGTCCCCACCTCTCCGTGGTCCCGGCTGAACACGCACTGAGCCCACAGCCCGGGATGGGCACCTGAGCACACGCCACAGGCATGGCCGGCCTTCCTCAGCGCTAGTGCTTGCTCCTGCTCCTCCGGGGAGGAACAGCATGGATGTCCAGCCAGCACTTGGCTCTCCTGCCTGGTACAGGCCACCTACAACCAGGTCTTAGCTCCTCTTCCCTGCCTGTGACTTTGCCTTTGGCTCACAGCTCCCCCCAGCTGGGGGTCTGCCGCTCACCCGCCCCGGAGCTGAGGTCCTGCTCTGACATGGGCCCCTGCACAACTCTGACTCAGGCTGACGAGGATGATGTGAGACACCGTGGCAGGAGGTTGGCAATGCAAAATGGCCCTGCTGGGAATCGCTGGGTCACACGGTCAGCGCACCAGCGTCGGTGGAGCGGGTGACCAGCAGCAGCTCAGCACCGGGGATGCTCCGGTCCAGGGCACTGTGGAGACCAACCCCCTCTCCTCCTGTCTGATGCCCACCTGGCCAGTAGAGAGACTATGGGGTGGGGAACAGGCTAATGCTTGGCTTGGTAGTTATCAAATCCCAATTTGTAATGTGTTACGCAATAAATGATCACTTTATGCTTTTGAGTTGTGCATGTTCTGTTTGCAGACTCTCTTTGTGCCTGGTTAAAGGCACCCAAACAGACTGACCCGAAAGACAGGCCATAACACATTTGGAGCTAGGACCTACTTGTGTTCACCTTTCCAACCCGGGTTTTCCTGTGCTGGTGGGGTAGGTTGTTCACCCAGATTGGTAGAGCACTTTGCTCTAGAGAGACTCCCCATCCATGGTCTTTTAGTCTCTCTTCATGACCCTGGTGACTTCATTGACTACAGAGAAGATCCTTCTTCCCTTTGATCCCACACCCTCCAGCCTCTTTTACTCCATCAGACTCCCCAGTATGAATTATTAATGTATATAAATTATTAATTTGCATTGACAATCCAGAAATGCTACACTAGTAAAAAACCCAGAAGCTTAATAAGTAATTATGAAGGAGTATCTTCACAGCTACCACAGATGAAAGCGGTCTTCCAATAGCCTGAAGTTACAGGATAGCAACAAGACAAAATTATGGGAATTGATCTGTGGCTTCTCTGTATGTATCTTTTGTGTGACCTACTAAATCCAGTGATGTCCAGTAACATGTGTTTAGTCTGTGTTATTCTGAAAGCAAGAAACTCTCATATACTGAAAATGCCAAAAGTGTCTAGTATATAACTAAAGTTAATTTCCAGTCTCTCAAAAAAGCGCATAACTTCATTTCCTTCTTTATAATCTTCTTTTAAGGTACAAATTAGGTGGGTGTCCTCTGTATTTCAGTGCCTTTCCTGTATTTCTAGAAAAATTATTATTGAGTCTACACAGAAAATTATAGAATACACGTGTAACAAAAATGCCAGGTAATTTACAATGAATGTTAGCTTGATGAGCAATGAGTCTATTTCTATATGTCCGCTGCATCTGCCACTAAGAGTAGTTTCAGTTATGTGTTGCCTTGATTAACACATTTTTTAAGGTTTAAGCGTAACGGAGCTATACATATTAGAGCCCTGCCCTGCACTTGAAGCTTTGCCAGGAAGGCTGAAGTTAAGAATATCCGGATTTACCAAAAAATTAATCCCTTTTTCCTTTTTTACACCTTCTCTTTTTAAACGTCTTCCTTGTCTTTGCAGTACTATTAATTTACTATGTTCGTTTAGCCATTCTCCACATATTCCTTTGTTAGCAATTGTTCGAAAAACCAAGAGTTTCCACCCTGGTGCAGTGATACATCTCATTTTAGAGCATAATGGTAAAGCGGCTTTTAATTTATCTAGTTATTGTATTTCCTTGACGATTCTGCCTGGTTTTGCAGTGGAACCTTTTTGGTAATTAAGCTAAATAAGTTTGGTGACGTTACCTACACAAAGAATAGACATCTCATTTCCTCTTACCCATGATTTGTATTCCAATATCCTGTACTTTACAAGCACAAAATAACGCAGCCAGCAGCTTGATGCTGCAGCCATGGCATGTGGCTGTTTGCAAGCATTCAGCCATCCCCTCGCTTCCCGCCCCGCTCCGCTGGCTGGCAGCTTGCACGCCACAGAATTCAAGATTATTTGCACTGAATTTCTGTAGTTCTCTGTCCACATTTAAGGATTTAACTACCCAGTCCACTTTGATTTCTAGATGCAGAAGTTCAGTGGACCTACGCAATGATAAAACATATCAGTAAAAGGAGCTTGAAATGTACGTTTTGATTCCTTGCTTCTTCCTGCTCCTCTAGAGATCATCTCCCTGAGCGTTGCCTTGACTCTGCCTTGACTCAGCCTCTATCCTGCAATATTTCTTGTAGCCCTTCACTTCAGCGCTCTGCCAGAGCGGCATTTCACAGCCACGTGCCGTTCAGCCTTCCCTCTCACATGTATTCGACTGGAAAATGTGACTGGGAAATGGGACATTTGCCTGTACAGTACAGCTGAGCGACACGCACAGGTGTGCACCATTTGACTGACCAGATGCAGAGAACGCTATCGTTTCACTTCATTTCATCCTTTATTCTCCTAAACATTTGGACTTATTACATCTTTTTTACACTGGCAGCTAAAGTTTGAATTTTATCAGTAGCTGCTGGCGTTTCCTCTTGGCTTTGTTTTTCTGTTACATTTTTGTTGTCTGAGTTATGACTGATGTTAAATCGTATCAGCATGCTTTCTTCTTCTTCTCTTCTGACTGTTTCAGTGCCTCAAGTTCTCTGTATGGCTGGGGGGGGAAAGAAAAAAGAAGAATTAACAATAAAAAGGATTCTGCAAGTGCAGTGCTTTCCCTTACTTTTAATTCAAATTGTAATTTTGCTAAAGAAACCCCACCAGAATCTCTAGAGTCAATCCTGACCTGAAAATATCTCTGCCTTTCTTATCTGAAAGAAAAACTCCTTTTATTTCAAATAAGTTTCTGCTGAAATCCTCATGTGTCGTTTCTTAATCAACTCCTTTTAACTACCCTAATTCTGCATTTTTGAATGGTTTAATCCTTAATCACCAGGGGCAAAAGGGGGGGTTTATTTTCCAGCAATGAGGGGAATCCCTTGCAAGGAACAGTTCCACGTCCCAGGCTCTGCTGATGCATTTTTGCACCCAAGAGTCACTGAACAAAGGCCGCAAACAGCAGCGGGAGCAGAGAGCAGAACGCAGCAGTCAAACCCCAGCCTCTTGCTGCAGAAGGTTTGCTTATCAATGCCGGAGTGCCCTTTTTGCTATGCCAGGAATGGCAGGCATATCACTTTTTGTTTTCCCATGTACCGTTCTAATTATTGCTCCGCTACGAGTGCGCTTTATTTCTCAGCCCAGATACCTCTCAGGACTGATTTTCATTCAGTACAAATGTTCTCACTATAAAGACTTAACATGAGGAGAATATAAATGAGAAGCTGAGTGTACGCTAAGAACTTGCTTATACAGAAACTGTATTGACCAAAGGAACAGCGGAGTAAAACACATGTCAGCATTAACGGGCTCCTACTTCCAGGGTTCAAACAGTTTCCTTTCCCATAAGAATGGTGTGACTCCTTGCCTCTGAAACCAGGCCAACACAATGATTTTGTTTAACTGAAATGTTCAGTTTTGGTCCCCGCTATACAAAAAAGATGTGGACAGGCTGGAGAGGGTCCAGAGAAGGGCCACCAAGACGATCAAAGGACTGGGAAGCCTGCCATATGAGGAAAGGCTGAGAGAACTGGCTTTGTTCAGCCTTGAGAAAAGAGGGCTTAGGGGAGACCTTATCACCGTGTTCCAGTATTTAAAGGGGGCTACACCCTTTAACGGATGGAGACTCCCTTTTTACAAGGAGTCACATGGAAAAGCTGAGGGGTAATGGGTACAAGTTACTCCAGGGGAGATTCCAACTGGACACAACAGGATCATTTTTCACACCGAGAACAATCAGCTATTGGAATAATCTCTCCAGGGAAGTGGTGGATTCCCCATCATTGGACACTTTTAAGATTCAGCTGGACAGGGTGCTGGGCCATCTCATCTAGACTGTGCTTTTGCCAAGAAAGGTTGGATCAGATGATCCTTGAGGTCCCTTCCAACCCGGTATTCTATGATTCTATGAAATAAAAAGTGCAAAGCGTTTCTATAGAACATTATGGTACAGCACTCATGACCTCTTTGAAAGCAAATGCAGCTTCATCAGTTGCAGAGATTACTCCTTATCACTATGTGAAAACTTACGGAGGAATCAAAATTCCAAAAGTTTTTCACAAATTAAATTACTACATGACCATGACTTAGAACAATTTTCAAAAAGCTAAAACAATGCTCACTTTATCCACCCGCCCACTAACTATGCAGCTGACCCACTCACCCTCTCGGTTCCGGGAGGGTGCGTCCCTCAGGAACTGCTTTTGCCTGGTGGTTTTGGGCCATCTCCACCACCTCAGGACCAGACAGTAGTGATCTGTAGATGAAGACTCAGTGAACAGCCGCGCAGGCCCTCCCCTGACCTCTGGCAGGACGAGTGTGACCAGAGGTATCTCTGCAAAGACGTCAATCAACCTCTGGGACTTCAGTGACAACTCCCATCCTCCTCCAAAGGGATGGAAACATCTGAAAGCTACAGTACCGATTCAGCCCCTCATTTTCTCAGGCCAAGACAAGATGCCAACAGCAGCTGAAGAGAGGCAGAGGGCATTCACAGATAAAAGACCACTTTGAAATAGATTGTGTAAAAAAAAGTCCTAGGCTAGAAGCAGAGAGAAGCAACCCTCCGGTGTCCAGCTACCAGGCTCCACGTGAGGCAACCGGATTCCCTCCCGGCTTCTGCGGGGCTGCAGCTGGCTCTGCAGGCAGTATTTCATCTGCAGTGAAAAAGTTTCAGTTTACACTTCATTTCACGAGCATATTCTCAGACATAACTGAATTCAAAAAAGTAAATGTGTGTTTTTACTAAACTTTAACGTCCAAGCTGTACTGAGCAAGGTGGTTTTGCTCTTCTGTTTTTCCTGCTTGCTGATGACATAAATGTGTAGGATATTTCTCAAGACTTTTACAAAATCAGAATTCTAACAAGAATACATGAGTCACGTCTAGACTGACATAAAAATGAAACGGTATCATTCTTGTCACCAGAACGAAGCATGGCTGACACTCTGATCCATGATACGCTCACATGGCCGTTAGGCTAAAATAGCATGCACAAACGTGTGCACAGTTATAATCTGCAACTTCTATAAATATATAACATGAAGCCTCGTGAGTCCTAACTTCCAGATTGTGTAACCTTGCCATGAAGCAGTATTTTACCACTCAAAGCATCATACTTACTTCAGTAGGAGCAGTAGTGGATACAGGGCATTATCCAGTGCGGGTCCCAAAATCTCTATATTTAGATACAGCGTCTGAAGTTCCAACCCCTGCTAAAATTTGTATCACCTTCAGTCAACACAGAAATAGTATTTACTTTCCTTTTCATGAAAAGCTTGATGCACATTCATCTCTTGCGTTACTATCTATC